>NC_086173.1:72195256-72498286 GCF_023053635.1 Elgaria multicarinata webbii
ACGACGACACACGATCCAGGGGGCATATAATTTTGGCTTGACATGGGTGGGATGCTGCCCAGGATTCAGCTATAGGATGGGTTACTGTAGTTCAGGGGTCTTGGAGCTGATTGGGGCCTGCAATTTGTTCCAGAGATGAGAAGCTTGGGGCCACTATAAGTACAGTGCAGAGTAGAGGGTGTTATTGTGGTGGGAGGGAACAACAATGGGAAAACCAATTCAGACATCTACGCGCTGTCTTTCCTTCTGATTTTCACTCAGCCTCATAGGGAGATTTCCTACAAACCGCTTGAGTCCGCAAGTGCTGGTGATGCCAGGTTGGTTAATGAAAAGGGTACTTTTTATCAGACCTAATCCTGTAAGAGCAGCCTTGTATCACTGAGACCTAGTCGGATGAAGAGGATGGTATTAACCTCTCCAAAAAGCTCAGGATAATCTTGTTAGAGAACAAAATCAGGGAGGCATCCAAAGAAGTGTTGTAGTAATTGGTGACTTCAATTACCCTCGCATAGAAAAATAAATGTGTTCTAGCCACAACAGAGGTAACATTTCTAAAACAGTTGGTCAAGGAACTGAGCAGAAGTGAGACAACCCTGGACTTAATCCTAAGTGACGTCCAAGACTTAATGCAAGATGTGTGTTGTTGAACCAATTGGAAACATCGAACATCGCACTCTCCAATTTAATTCATATGTAAATGGGAAATTGACAAGGAACAGTCACATTTTACTTTAAAAAAGGAAATTGCAAAATAATGGAGAAAATGAGGGAACTGGTAAAAAGAAGTTGAAAGAGACATTCAAGTTGGTCAAATCTCTCCAGAATGTTTGGGTTATTCAAAACCATAACATTAGTAGTTCAGCTGGAATGTATACTGATAAGGAAAGGCATCAGTAAGCCCATGAGGACATCAGCATGGTTACTGAGTAGTGTCAAGGAAGCTATTAGAGAAAAAGGGCTTCTTTCAGAAAATTGAAGTCTTGCCCAAATGAAAGGAACAAAAAGGACCTTGAGCAAAATTTCTGTAAGCAGACCAATCAGGTAATCGGTTCCATTGTCATACTGCTCTAACAGTCAGGAAGTTCTTCCTGATGTCCAGCTGGAATCTGGCTTCCTGTAACTTGAGCCCATTATTCCATATCCTGCACACTGGGATGATCGAGAAGAGATCCTGGCCCTCCTTTGTGTGACAACCTTTCAAGTATTTGAAGTGTGCTGTAAGAACATAAGAAGTGCCATGCTGTATCAGACCAAGGGTCCATCTAGTCCAGCACTCTGTTCACACAGTGGCCAACCAGCCATATGTCAGGGATGAACATGCAGAATGTTCCCCAGCAACTGGTGCACATAGGCTTGCTGCCTCGATTACTGGAGATAGAACACAACTATTGGCTAGTAGCCATTGATAGCCTTCGCCTCCAGGAATTTATCCAACCCCCTTTTAAAGCCATCCAAATTGGTGGCCATCACTACATCTTGTGGTATTGAGTTCCATAATTTAACTATGTGCTGTGTGAAGAAGTACTTCCTTTTATTTGTCCTGGATTTCCCACCAATCAGCTTCATGGGATGATCCCGGTTTCTAGTATTTTGAGAGAGGGAGAAAAATGTCTCCCTAACCACATTCTCCATACCATGTATAATTTTGTACACCTCTATCATGTCACCCCTTAGCCTCCTTTATTCCAAGCTAAACAATCCTAGTTGATGTAACCTTCCCTCATAGGGGAGATGTTCCAGCCCCTTTGGTTGCCCTTTTCTGCACTTTTTCCAGCTCTATAATATCCTTTTTTTAGGTGTGGTGACCAGAACTGTACACAGTATTCCAAGTGTGGTCACACCATAGATTTGTATAAGGGCAGTATGATACTGGCTGTTTTATTCTCAATTCCTTTTCTTATAATGCCTTACATGGAGTTTGCCTTCTTTACAGCAGCCTATCATGTCTCCCCTCAGTCTTCTCTTCTCATCATAAACCCTGCAGCTGAGTTCTATTTATATACTGATACCTAAATACAAGAGCCAAATAAGAAGTACAAAAGATAATAGTATAAAATATTTTAATAGTAAATAAGTTTACAGAGTAATCTTATGAAAACTGATACAAAATCCTCCAGTTAGTTCAATTTTTTTGTAAAAATACTAGCATTAAATCTTAACAGCTGGAGGAAAGAGTAAACACACTTGATGACATTTATTTACATTGTGATTTTTGTTTTGTATCTGTGCATTTTGATCAATCTTTACAGCATAAAAAATATAGACATAAAGATTCAGCCATTTCTCAAAACTATATTTGGTCAAGTTGTTACAGCACTTTGGTTCTAAACATTCGACAAGCTGTTTCAGTTTGACGTTATCTTGGTATACTAGCCAAATCATGTAGAGAAAGAAACCCCCCAAGGCTTAAAAATAATTAAGATATCTCTATCAATGTTCGAGGGAAACAGATTGCTTTCAAACTCACAGGGGATAAGTTGTTCCTGAAATCATACAAATAATGCACTGTTTTCAGTGACTACCTGAATTCATTTGATTAGTACAACTGTTAGAATGGCTAAAAGACAGACTCTCTTTCTACAAACATCCAGGTATTAAATAACTAAACATTTGGTTCATAACATATTGAATTTCATTCTCCTCTTGTACGCATAAAGAGTGACTTCCCATTATGATTCCTGAGATTGTTTTTATTATTTTTCTTAGGCTTGTCACAGTGCTTGAATTATGAGAAGGGAGAAGGATAGCTTTCTACCTTTTAAGATGGCCCGCTTAGCCACTGGTTTTAAAAGGTTCTGGTGTGTGCCTGTGTGTGGTTTGGATAAAAGTGTGAGGAGCTGGAGATGAAGTCAGGGCTTTTAATTAAGGGTTCCCCTATAAGCCCCCTATAACACCCCCACATATGGATCCCCCATAATTCGAGCAGCACGGATCACATATCCGAAAAGTGCTATTAAAAAAACATACCAATTTGTTTCCCACCCCCAAAATCAATTTGGTTTCATTTGATTCAGCTGGTGCAATGCCACATTCAACTTCCATTGTTTCTAGTTTGCATAATTCAAATTTCATGGTGCAGAGCTTGGGTTACTTTGGTGCACAAGCTTGATTATATTTTTATAAAAGCATATATATATATATCCATGTCAGCTATCTTATTTCATACTACCTGAGATACCTTGAGCCTCATAGCAATAGTACATTCCAGGACGATAACAGCAATGTATTAAAAAGCAAATACAAACCACATTGTTGGCAATCTTCAAAATGAGAAAGGCCTCCACTTCACTTTCAATACTTAGTTCTGCCTTAGATAGTGCAAGTTTCCAATTACAAACATATACCTAGATCTACAAAACTCAGAATGTCTGAAGGTCCAAAGGCCTACACGCCTTTGGAGGACTACTATCAAAACTAATTGAGTCAGGAGGAATAGCCCAATACACACATGGGTCCTCACAGCAATTCACATGAGTGCAACAGCATGTTATTCAGCTACTGGATGCATGTGGATTGCTACCAAAATGCATTGTATTATCAGTGTGGACATGCTGGTATGATTCTTTGTTGGCACTTAGCTGCTCAAGTCATTATTATTAATAGTAGATGGCAAATTGATAACAAATGACAAAGAAAAGGCCGAAGTGCTCAATTCCTACTTTGGCTCAGTCTTCTCCCAAAAGCAGGTCTATGACCCCCCTGGAAAAAGTGAAGCACAAGCTGAGGGGGCCAGATTGCAGTTTGAGATTGATAAACAAATGGTCAAAGAACGCCTAATTTCCTTGAACGAGTTCAAATCTCCAGAGCCAGATGAACTCCATCTTAGAGTAATAAAGGAGCTAGCAAAAGAACTCTCAGAACCACTGTCTATTATCTTTGCGAAATCATGGAAGACAGGTGAAGTGCCAGATGACTGGAGGAGGGCTAATGTAGTACCTATCTTCAAAAAGGGCAAAAAGGAGGAACCTGGGAACTACACTACTTAGTACCATAAATCGGACGCAGTAAAATACAATACAAATTCAATACAGTAAGCATTGCATTGCACAGTACAAGGAAGGTACAGCAAATGCTCTGTGGGGGAAAATGATCACAGTCCTTTAAAAGCGCTTTGAATGGTCCCACAATAAAAATACATTAAAAATAGATTAGAAAGGCAGACAGATATAATGGCTCCATTTACTGCAAGTCACATGCCATGCCTTTTTGGCCATATACTATCCCTTGGCATTTTTGTTGAAAAGCAAACACCAAAATGGCTTATGCCACAAAATGTTACTAAAGCGGTGATGATGTGATTAAAGAGAAACTACATTAAAGCACAATTTGGGCCCAGTGTTTATAGTTTACAATCTTGTAAATTCCAAATTAAAATTAGTACTGTGTAATTTACTAGAACAGCAAAGTAAAAAGTAAAAAGTAAAAGTAAAAAGTAAAATCTGTTAAGTTATTCAATGCCAGCATTTATAGTGCATCAGATATACTAGGGGTAACAGAAACTGCTATGAACAGCAGCAGCAAGAGGTAAAAAGATAAATTAAGATACACATTAAGTTTATAACTGAAGCATTGTAAATATTTGTTTTCATAATGCCCTGTTGTTAACATACAGGAAGTTCCAAAAATGTAAAATTTCTATCACACCTGGCAAAGACCATAATAGCACTTTTTGGTATTAAAGGCTAAAGTCTCAGTGGTTGAAATCTATCTTGTTAAAAGCTTAATGGGTCCTTCTATGTGAAGAAAAGCTGCATACAGCTGGGCCGATCACACCCACAAAAGTTTGGTCCTGTAAAGGGAATCTCCACATCAACTATAACCCTCATACAAACTGAGGCCATGGAATCAGGAACAACTCCTGACAGCTACAGTTTATGTCAGCAAAGCCACATTAATTTGGCCATGAAGCTGGAGATGATTTTTGAAACTGGAATCACTGCTACCCTCATCTTGAAGTGGAAAGTGTTACCTCTGCACCAGCTCTTAGCAGCGCACAGAGAACAAACCATGATACATACAGGTGGCAAAACAATTTGAGTTCAACACTACAGATTTGAGGGGAAGTGAAAAAACAGCCAAGGCTATTGCTTTTCTAGTTGTTAATCCTAACATATGGCACTCTTCTAATCAAGATTTATTTAGTATAAATCAAAACCTACAGCCCAGTTTCCCATAGCACGTGAATCATCATACTGAAAAATAATTCAACCAGCTTTCTAGTGCTTAGGTTAATTTAATTAACTCTTCCACTGGAATTCTTGGCTTCTAAGTGCAGTATGTAAGCCTGCAGAGCACCCTTCTGGAAGACGACGGTACTACCACCTTCTGACCACTTCCTATTCCATGTTTTCGAAGTCAGTGGAGTGCTCCTGCAAGCAATTCCCACAACAGTGGGAAGGATACGGAGGGTTCCAAAAAAGCTAGCTGACAAAAGATGCCTATTTGTCAGCTAGCTTTTTTGCCTCCTTTTTCCACAGGAGGTTTTTGCATACAGTGGCTGCATTGTAGACAGACAGAAGGCATTTTTTAAAAAATACAGGCTTCTTTAAAAAATGCCTCCTGTCTGTCTGTCTACAATGCAGCCACTGTATGCAAAAACCTCCTGTGGAAAAAGGAGACAACCCTACCTTAAACACAAACTCCTGTAAGAATTTAGTAAGTGCGGTGGCCATGGAAAGTAGCACAGGGTTTTTAATTGTGACTTTCTCTCAAAGGAGAAGGGCCCATAACACAGAGACTATGTTCTCCTATGAAGAACTGGAAATAGCATCCTGGGAAGGAACTGTTAACACAAACCCCAGATGACTTGCTTAAACCAGATTGCCTTTTTTATTTATTTCAGAAAAATTACACTAGTTTTAATGCAATGTCTTTAGTGGATTTTAGGAGTGCTTTCAGATGAGGCTTTTTTTATGGTATTGCCCTGGCTCATTCATGGAATTTTATAATGGGTCCAAACTACATCATTTTTTACTTGTAACCCTGCCATGTTTTCCCTCTTCTTCCCCCTTTTTGCTGTTCACAAAAAATACATTAAAATGGAGGAGATTGCATAGTTGCACAATATCTTAATTGGTGGAGCTAGGAGCCCTCTGTTTGGAAACAGAGATTATAGTACTGGCTAGGTAAGAATGTATTATTTTCTTCTTAATTATAAGATTTCAACATACTGTTTTATAATGCACAAAATAATCTGGATCAGACAAGCCTGTTTTTGTGACTGATTTATTTTTTTCACTTTTTAAAAAAAATTTGGATGGGAATCTTAAAAGCCAAAAACAAAACAAAAAACCCTCTTCATAAGTTTATAGTTAATTATCCAAAAGTAACAGGGAACATTCAATATTGCCCTACCACTCACTGCCAGAAAGCCCAATGCAAACAAACAATTGAAACAAAACCCCACCAGTATTTAACCAAAGCTTTGATTACACCACCTCAATTAAAAGAAGTGAGAGATGCACAATTCTAATTCCTTTAAATAGAGCTGCTGCCTGAGGCCACCCTGGTAAACTCTACCCCCTAGGAGTTTAGCTATAAATTGGAGGATTGCAAGGAAATTGCTAATGGACAGAGATTTTTCCTTAATCCATATACTACAATTCAAGATCATCCAGTGAAATTGATAGACTTAGGCCATGGCTATACCAGGCCTATATCCCGGGATTGTCCCAGGATCATCTCCGTGCATCCAAATGACACACAGGCGATCCCGGAAGCAGGCAGGGACAACCCCTCTATTTGCCTGGGATAATCCTTAGGTCTAGCTAAGGCCTCTGAGCAGATAGAAGAAAGCACTTTTTTACACAATGCATAACTGAATTCCTGACCACAATGTGTAGTGATGGCCACTGGCTTAGATGGCTGATATGGTGTATCAACAACTATTAGCCATGATGGCTATAAGGAACTTCCAGGTTCAAAGACATTCTACATGCCATTTGAAAGCCAGTTGCTGGCAGGGCGGGGGGTGCTTGAGAATAGTGGACAAGCAGTCTTCACGCCCTGCTTTTGAACTTTCCAGAAGCATCTTTCTGGGCACTGCTAGAAATAAGATGAGGGACTAGAAGACCACTGATCTAATCTAGCAGGTCATATGCAGAGGTAGGCAACCTAGTATCCTCCAGTTGTTTTGAACTACAACTCATATAATCCCTAACCATTGCCAATGCTGGCTGGGGCTGATGGAAGTTGTAGGCCAAAACATTTGAAAGGCACCAGGCCAGTTGCCCCTATTCTTTTGGCTATCTGTTTCCTACGTCAAAAATCATTTAAGATTTCTCAGAACACTCAGAAGGTAGAAAGGATTATCTTGAATGAATTCAGTGAATTCAGTTTACAGGTGAAACTGTTTTGTTTTTTTTTAAATTCATCTTGCATATATTTGTTTTTGTGGAATTTAGCTCCATTATGCACATATAAGTATATATGCGTAAATGTTTTAAATCCCGTGTTGTACAAAATCCCACAATGCAGGAAATAATCCCACTTGCCAATGAACTGCATAATGCAACAGGCATTTTATCATTGCTGATCTCTATGACAATTTACAGTGCTTACAAAAAAGGCTGCGCAGGAAGAGCCTGTTCATAATGAACACCTAGAATAATAAAGATGTTACAGCTCTTGTTCTTTTGCACTAGGAATGCTAATAATTACAATACAGAAGTCACAAAGCTTCCCTACAGCTTCCTTTCATCCTATCTTTATACTGAGTTCCAGAATGCCTTACAATAAAATCCAGTTAGAATTATATAAAAAAGAGAATTTTGCCCAAAACAAACCCTCATTGCAGCTGAATACACAATTTTTTAATTCAGTATTTAAATAGCCCCAGAACAGAGGATGGAAAGGAATCTTTGGCTTAAAGGGCCCATTAGAGGTTTTTATTTTATTCTCAGAGGCCGGCATTTTACTTGCCTAACCTGTGGGAACTTGAGAACAACATATCTTATTTCTGCAAATACTTTAGGACATTCACTATAAAAAGTGCAATAAAAAGTCTATACCTGTAGAATAATTACTCAGTAAATCCCTTATGCAATAGCAACTAGCTGACAGAGGAGATAGCGGTGGGTGGGGGTGGGGTGAGCTAATTACAACCTCTGATTATCCTTCAGGCACCCTCCATTAGTCTTCTTAAAGGAAGGGACAGTGTTTTGGCTTCCAAAAAATGTGTAAATTGATTAAGTATCTAGCTTGTTTCAAACATTCAAATGACACAAGTCAAACTCTCAGTTATGAAACTGCTAACATGCTCTTTCCACTGTGTCAAATCCTATTAAAAGCGCTTATGGCTGGTTTCAGAACAGTGGAAAGGTGTCTGCGTTGAATTATCAACAGATTAAAACAAAGCTAGATGTTTATTCTCAATTTACTGGACAGATTAAGGAGTAAAAGACATCAGAAGGCAAACTACTCTACTCTGAAATTGTTGAAACCATCAACTCAATAAAGCAACGTAGGGTTGGATCCTAAGGTAAGCGAATGGAAGGAAGTTCACAGAAGCAAATGTACCATTCTGTCCTCCCCACTGCTACCACCTGCAACTCCCTCCCCAGAAGCCTCTTGCATCTAGAGGCCCCTCCTCAGCAGTGTGGGATGAAGCACTGGGTTAGAGAAGAATCACCCAAAATCAGGTGGACTTGCACCCAATTCTCCCCTTCCCCAGCAGCCCTTCATGCCCCAGAGAGCCCCCTGACTCTGTGGAGTAACTTTTGGGGGAGGGAGGGGGATACAACTTTTCCCCATGAACCTTCTTTGGATATGAAGACCCAGGCCATATTTTCTCTTTCAAGATAAAGTACTATTCAGTAAAACAGCACTATCTGCACAAGTCAAATGCACATCAATCTGAGGAGAGAGAAAAAACTAATATGAAAACATTGAAAGGGGTGTGAATGAGACACATCAAGCTTCAAGAGTATTTGTTCTGCTATGCCAACCTTCTCCAACCTGGTGCCCCCCAGATGTTTTGACATCAGCTTCCACCAGGCCTAGCCATCATGGCCATTGGTCAGGAGTGCTGAGAGTTGTCTTGAACAGGTTGCAGATACAGCTATCCAGATTTCCTCTCATAAGTCATTACTGCTTTCTTAATGCCTTATCCAGCAGAGCAAAATTAAAAGCATAAAACATATTTGTTTATGATCTTGTGCTCTCAACAGCATAGGAAAAATAGGAATAGCCCTTTACAACTGTGTGAGCATATGCCCAGCATTATCTCTGACACACAAGTACACCATTATCTGAATTTAGCTAATGTTCAGCATGAACTCTTTACTTACACTAGACTTCAGACGCACAGCACCCATTCTGCCTATAAGCACACAGTGCATGTTCCACAGCTTGGTGCACACTATGGAAGAGGGATTCTTTCTCCCCCTTTTTAATATATTCCCCTCGGTGTAAGGAATCCCTCACAGAGGGATTGCAGTGAGCCAGCAGCACCTGGATGCCAATATCCCCATAATCCTTGTGAACCTCTTTGAGTGTGTGAATCCCTGCTGTATCTAAGAACTGCACTGCACAACAGTCAATCACTATAGTGTGGAACTCCAAAACTTGAGTGACAAGCTGCACTGAGGTCTCTGCCTGGTTTCCATTGGCATTGGCCATTTTCTTGCTAAGCTTCCGCTTTTCTGCCTTGCTCTTTGCTGCTAACTCCCGCAAAGGATTAACTCCAGTCTGCTTGAACAGCATGGACTTGAAGCTCTCTTTATTAGCATAGTAGATGGGTGCTTCAAAACGAAAAACTTTGACGCCTGACTTAGTCTGAAGGTCCCTATAGGCAGGAAGGGGTTCATAGATTTCAGATTCCGGCACCCAACCCAGTAGTTGTCCTTCTGGTCTCTGAGTCCGCAAAATGACACACAGCATGGAAAAGCTGACCCCAATCAGAAGGCCAAGCTCAGTACTTATCAGTGCAGAAGATAACATGGTGACTATCCAAATCACGGTGTCCACTTTGCTTAATCGCCACATTTTAGGTAAGTCATTAAATTTCCGCAAGGCTCCTCTGAGATTGACAATGGTTATGACTCCTAGTACACACTTCTGGAGGGAATAGAAGAGGGGAGCAATCACAAGGAGGACTAACAAGATGACCAAGGCAGTTACAACACCAGAGATCTGAGTCCTACAGCCTGTTGACTCTTTGACAAGTGTCTTGGCAAGGGCTGCACTGGTTGTGAAACAGTGAAAAAAAGAAGGGATGATGTTGCAAAAACCAATGGCATACATTTCCTGGTTGGGTTTAACTGTGTAGCCATGCTTCTTGGCAAACATCTCAGAAAGAGACACAGTGATGGCAAAGCCAATAATAGCAATGGCCACTGCATCCACAGCCACCCTGGGAATCAGATTCCAATCTGGTGGTTGTGGTGGAAGAAACCCAGTTGGGATGTGTCCAGCAACACTGGAGCTATATTTCTCATTCAGCTTCCCAAAATGTGATGCCAGTGTAGCTGCCACAACCACGAACAGCTCAGTGGGCAAGGGAGCCTTAAGTTTGGATTTGAACCGCTCATTGAGCTCTTTAGTTGGGATAAGAACAAGAAGGCACAAGCAGCTGGTGATGAGGTCACAGATGTTGGTCTTGTGAATGTTTCTGAATATGTTTATCCAGGTGGTTACAAGGGAACCAATGCCACTGCTCCGAGGAATGTCTAAGCCCAGGAGGTATTTGGCTTGTGATGTGAGAATGGTGAAGGAAGCACCTGTAACAAATCCGCTGAGCAAGGCATCAGAGAGATACACAGAGACAAAGCCCACCTGAAAGAAGCCCATGGCAACCTGAAAAGAAACACAAAGGTTCAGAAGTCAATTTTGCACCACAGTACAAAAGAGCACTACAAGATAATGCACACACTATTAGGCATAACTGTGTCTGAATAAATCAAATTACAAACCACATGCATGATTATGAGTTGTGAGTGGAGGGAAATTCATTAAATTGGGTTGAACTTGTTTCAGGTCCTTTGTGAAAGTTATGTGGTGTTCATTTTTTTTATTAGACTTGCCTTTCTAGCTTGTTTTTTTTAACCTTTTTGGATTCAAATATGCTTTTCAGGACTCCAGGTTTTTTTTACCACCAATATTTCATTGTTGTTGTTTTTTAAAGCACCTGTAATGCTATTTCCCATTTTGGCAGGTGTGTGTATTTGCTTGGTTGGGTATAAAACTGTGTATAATGGTGTAATTGTAAAGAGTTCCTTTATGTGATTTAGGTTTTGCACATCTTTATACGGTTATTAAACATTAATCTGTGCTGTTTGATACTTCAAGAATTTTGACAACATCATGAGATGACCAGATCCTGATATTTCCCCCTCCCCAAGCTTGTGTCAGACTGGGACCTCATGGCCTCTAACCAATAGAGTGAAGTAGTCCTGGATTTGTGGGTTGGCTGAACAAGTGCAAATGGAGAAGCAAATGGATGTTTGGATCCCAGTTATAGACCAGCTGAAAGTATTATGGAAGAAAGCAGGAAACTGTATAGAATGAGGTTCAATACATTCAATTGGAGTAAAAAAGCACTCACAACACACTGAGCAACACTGACCCATATCATGTCCCTCTATATCAACCTTCCCCAACCTGATGTCCTCCAGATGTTTTTACAACTCCCAGCATCCCTGACCATTGGCATGTTGGCTTGGGCTGCTGGAAGTTGAAATCTGGAGGGCATCAGGCAACCTATCTCACAACCAACCTGTGAGATAGGTTGAGCTGAGAGACAGTGATTCAATAAGGTTTAGATCTGAGTGGGAATCCCCAGTTCTAGTCCAGCATTCTAAGTACTATCTTGCAAAAATACACTCCAAATCAGCTCTTCATTCCAGATGCCTACACAATCACTTCATTAACAATCCTTTCCCAATCATCTCAACTGGAAAGAAAAGTGGTTCAGTGATGGTAGCATCAGTGCTATTCAAGACAAGTGATAGGCTGCACACCAAGTGGAAGTAGTTTCTAACAAAATCTATATAACATTTCCCAAAAGAAATGTGCAAAAGAGATGCTGCTAAAACTGATCTCGGAGAATTATGGCTATTTATGAATATGCATGTTACTGTTTACTTCTAATCCAAAGAAAATGTATAATATTAAAGCTATAGTACCAAACTTGCACACTTGTCTAGAAAGGCAACAAGAGAAAAATAACAGGAAACATATAAAACAGATGCTCTTTGGGCTGTCCCCTCTTACCTGATAAATGCCAGCAATGAAAGTGACAGTGGCTCCGACATTAATTGCATAGCAACTTCTATCACATAACATTTGTGATGTCTGGTTCACTGTCAAAGCCCCCAATGTGCTGTTGTTATTTAAGTAAATGTGCATGTCTGAGTGATAACTGCTAGAAGTACTTGGTTCTGAGTCATATCCAGCTCTCTGTACTTCACGGTTCACCACCTCTCCCACCATCAAGCAGAGCACACCAAAAATGCCAACAGAGATGTGACGGGAGGTTCCAAACAGGAAATAAATGATGCTTGCAAAAAATGATGTATACAGTCCATAGATGGGTTCTTGGCCAGCCAACAGGGAATAGGCAATAGACTGTGGAACCAACAAGATTCCCACAATGATACCAGACATCAGATCTCCCAAGATGTCTTTTTTCAGGCTGTACTTAGGAAGCCACTTCAGTACTGGGAGAAAACTGAAGATCAAATCTTTGGCTCTAGCTGGGGTGCAGCTGCAATTTTTCTTCACTTGCTTCACCACACATGCCTTGATATCTATGCTCTTTTCTATAGGTTCCAGGGAGATCCTAGGATGATGGTTGTCTTTGCCATCATTTGCCTTTGTCAACTCAAACACTGCATGGACGTGGTTGGTTTCTGCTGCCATCTTCAGGGCTCACTAGCACAGTGGGGGGGAAACAAGAGAAGAACTAAGAATTGTTACATTAATTTGTATACAGATTTGAAGCTTATTAAAACAAAATGAATACAACCAACTCTTTGAAAAAGAAAGGATTTATCAGTACTACTTCATATTAAACGGAGTAAAAAAAAAACCTTTAGTCTGCATCATCAGCAACAGCATAAGTCAAACTGTACCACTGATACATTAAGAACACATGGGGTGTCCCATCAAAGCAGACTTTGCCACTGATTTCAGTGTTGGGGTCAGGTATGTGCATACAGTGGATTAAGGTGGCAATAGAAAAATCTTTAAAGGAGAGAGGGGACATACTTGCCTTGTGCCTCTGGTCAGGGAGAACTGAGCAGAATCTATGCCATTTACTCTCACTACTGCATGGGATTCTGAATAGATTTGTGCAATATAATTCATAAAGCTCTTCCCAAAGTTCATTTGTTCCAAGAAAGGGATGGTGGCCTATAAGCCTCCAACCTCCCAAACATCATTTTGGGGGGATCTAATTAAGTGAGCGGTGCTGTAAGGACATTCTAATGTTTATGAATTTAAAATAAGAATGGGAACAGTTTCTTTTTATAATTTTTGTTTGGCTAGTTGACTGTTATTGTATTTGTTGACTATATTTGTTGACTATAAGCTTGTTGTACAATGCAAAATAATGAAATAAAGTATTTAAAAAATTGGTACTAAGACAACAGATGGAAAAAAAAGAGAAACATTGTTCCTTCATCACTCTTTATCAGAATTCATAAACCTGCAACCTTAACATTGCAACCTACTGATTCCCATTTGATAATGGGAAGGAGGTGGGCCTTCTCTGCAGTGGTGTCTCCCCTGTGAGGTACATCAGGCCTCAACAGTGACATGTTTTAGGCATTTCCTGAAAACATAGGTTTTTTTGCTTTGACTTTCCCCAGACCACGAACTATCTTTGTACCACCCCCATGATACCATCGTATATGTGGATATGTGAGGTCTTTTGTTGTTGTTGTTGTTTTGTTTTGTTTTGTTTTATTATTATTATTCTTTTGTAAAGCACTGCAGGATTTGTTTCAAATGAGAAACGGTATATAAATATTGGTATAAATAATAAATAAATGAATAATATTAACATTTTTAAAACAACAAAAAATAAAGACTAGGAGCAGCTTGAGAGTCAAAGAAAGATTGGACTTCAGAACTATTTGCAGATGTTACTTGTAGTATTTGCAGTAAGTTATTGATACAATTTGCATGATCCAAATTACCCCCGGTGACTTAAAAAATCCACCATGTAACACAACTCAGTTCATAGCTTGTTGTGTCGTCTGAACACAGGGAGGTTGGGCTGTTAGCATGGTTAATAAACTACTCACATCCCTAAAACAGCCCATGGGTTCTGGGTGGTTTGTTAGCCATGCCAACAACCCAACCTCACGTGTTCGGACAAAACGCCAAGCTGGGTTTGGGTTACAGAACAGGCACCCACAGGCATTTGTAAACTATGGTGGCTTAATTAAGCCGCTGTGGGTGATTTAGATTGTGTGAACCTGGCCTGACAAATAATGTCCTTATATTATGATGGGTGTGTCATACTAAACATTATTCTGTTTTCTATGCTTATTAGAGAGAGAAATGGGATATCCTTAAATCGAGGCTGTTGTAGAAAGCAGCTAGTGAAAGCTCACAATGGCAAATCCCTCACTCCCAGGAAGGAAAATATACAGGTCAAAAATAATCAAGGTAAATTGAGAGTTTAAGCAAAGTTATCATCACACTATCTGTGATGTGTGGACTAAGTTCGAGAGACTTTTAAGTTTCCCCCGATTATCATTCCCCCCCCCCGCCCCTACTGAATTTTTCATATGATATTTAAACATTAATTTTCATGGTCTAGCAGAAGTGACTTGAGAGATTTTTAATATGGATTTTTGTTCAGAATTGTTAAGTAAAGGTTAAATTAGATGTGATGTGGTTTTTTAAAAAAATCTCACAGAAATGTAGCTTCAGGGGGCTCTAAAACTGATCAAAACAGTGTACAGGAGATGGGTGCTTCACCCTCTCCTTTTAGGCAGATTTCCTGATAAAAATCTACCCTCTCCTAACATCTATTTTGCCATCCATAGTGGGAAAAGTTGCATATACCCAGTATTTTCCCCTCAAGTGGAATAACAGCTGCTTGCAGGGGTGGGAGTAGAGAGACTGATCTGGCAAATAACTTGCCTGCAGCATCAAAAAATGAAGAACCTCCTTAACACTGCTCTAAGCAAATTCAGAGTTCCCAACGTTTCGGGGACGGGGGTTAAAAATAACAACACATGACATGTCTTCCACATCACATCTGATTTAACCTTTATTTAACAATTCAAAACAACAACACACACACAGCCATATTTAAAAAAAACCTTCACACAATATTCCCGAGCATTAATTAAAGTTTTAAACTTTGTCATATGATGATCTATAGATGTAGCATGACTGCATTAATAACACGACGGTGGAAAATTACACATCTCTTGATCTGTTGCAGATTATAACCAGCTGACAAAAAAATGCTGCTGACAAAACTGGCCCTTCATTTTGTTCAGATTCTACCTCTTCCCCTGAGCGTGGGGCGCAGCTTTATACATTCCCACGCTAGCCTTTTTCCCAGATGATGGGGTAATGAAGATTATGCAGCAAAATAAATGCAGCCATTTTCTTCTATTCACCAGGCGGCAGGGGAGGAGAGCAGCAACATATTTGCCCAAGACTTGCTCCTAATGTCACTGCCCATATAATGAGGAGGGGAGAAGTAGTGTCTCAACATGCCCTAAGACTATGCTATTTTGTGGCATTTTTGTTGCCTAGTGTCTACATGTGCAAGCTGCATGCTGGGAAGACCTGATTCAAATGCCACCTTAAACATAAACTTACTGGGTTGCTTTAAGCAATCGGTATCTCACAGCCAGTCTGCAATGTAATAGTAACTAACCTACCTTACAGGGCTGTTATAAAGATTAATAAGAATCTATAAGCCAAATGCTTCCAATTCTTAAGTCACTTTACATAAATGGTTATTATTATAGTTTTAAAAGTTCTCATTTGCTCTACTAAACACGTTCTAAGGCTAGAACCAGTGGTCACCACACAGGTAAGATGCCAGTGTTTGTACTAACCAAAAATACTTTAACCAGAAACCTTGATCTGTAATGTTGAAGGGAATCAAATGAAGGATATTTACGATTAATTCATTAAGGTTGAAATCCAGTGTGCAGACACACCTGTGCTTCTCTGTTACCTCCGTTTTTCTTTCCCAGCGGTATCTCCTTGCGTTGTGTCAAAGGCTGCTTATGAAGTTTCCTTAATAATCAGGAGCAACTTGTCAGCCATATCATTATTATTCACATTTATATCCCACCTTTCCTCCAAAGAGTTCAAGGTGGTATACATGGTATTTCCCCTCCTCCTATGAGGTAGGTTAGGTAGATATATGGTGGCAGGCTTACGCAGATAAATACGGCTGAGTGGATTTGAACTAGGACATCCATCAGACGAGCGTTTTATTGCATGTTTGTTACTGGGTATTCACGGATTTTCACAGGTCCCTCTCATGACGCTGTCTGCCTCCCGCATGCCTCCTGCCCCTTCTAGCCTCCTTCATGCCACAAAACAACAATACCCCAGTAAGTCCAATTTATTTTTAAAGACAGAAGCTGCTGCTATCTCCTGCTGTGTGCAGGAGGAACAGTGGGATGAAAACAGCCCAGTGAATGGGCCAATTGCAAGTTGTTTACTTCCTCTTTCAAAAGAGAAAGTAATGAGGGACAGATGTGTGGGCGGAGAAGTGGCGCTCAGCAAACGTGACTTCTGCCCGTGTGATGACACTAAGGCCACAGCTAGACCTAAGGTTTATCCTGCGATCATCCAGGGCTCGCCCCTGCCTGAGCACTGGATCCCCTGTGTGTCACCTAGATGAGCAGGTTTGACCCCTGGACGATCCAGGGATAAACCTTAGGTTTAGCTATGGCCTAGGTCTCCCTGGACCTAGTCCAACTCATTAACTTAGGAATCCCCAATTTTTTGGGACCTGTGGGCATATTTGGGAATTTGCTGTGGGCACCACCACAAAATGCCTAATCAGCTTTGGCATCTATGTTGTGTTTATGGATCTCAGACTGTGTCTTACTCAGCAAAAGAAATTGTTTCGTGTCTACTGGACTCTGCAATGTCTCTTTAATAAGAGATTGTCTAATTCAGCTAACTGTTGGTAATGTCCAGTACTTGTTTCTTTTTTGGGGGGGAGATATTACACAGATATTTTTTGTACTGGAAGAATCATTAATATTCACTTATGTACATGCTATTTAAAATTATTTACCTGCTTCATGGAAATTAACAAATGGTCAGCATAAATGGATCCTTTGTGCCCTTTTGACAGCTAAAAACTGATATTACAATATTAGAAGGACCTCCTACAATGTAATGGATTGAGGACCTTATGATGCTTGCAATATCTGAATGGGTGGAATATAGACACCACCTTCAAATGGATATCTGGTTCCACTTCTGTTGAAACCTATGCATAATTACTAGAATGTTGTACATATTTCATATAAGTCCATGTAAGTATATTAAAAAACAGAAAAATAAAATATTTTTTTAAAAAATAATCACAGGCACCATTGGTGGTGATCGCAGGCATATTGGGGACCACAATTCTAACCATTGCACAAACTGTAAGCCATTTATTGAAGCCTCGCAAGTGCAAGCAAACTGAATCACATTCCCCTTTGGATCTTAGTTCACATCTCCAAGCTACGTTTAAACATAATTCCTACAAATTACATTTATGATTCTCATTAACATGGAGGTTTGTATTTCGAAGGCTTAGCGACTCCTCTATAAACAAAAAGTTAAATCAGCATAGAAATTATGATTCATTACAACCAGAGATTCTGTACTAACTAATTTGCCGTTAGTTTATTCTAGACCTGGAAAGTTTGCACAGTAAAACAGATGTCTATTCATCATATGAATGTTGAAAAGTATCCAGACTAAAGTTACAGACGTCTCCCATAAGGGGAAAAACTATTTTGCCAGTGAGTTGCCTGGCCCAGAAGTTGGCTTGCTTACATTACACCTTTGTATGTACCATCATAAAAGCTTTCATTATGTAGTGCAGAAAGTGTTTTTCTATTAGATAAGCAATTATTGCTTATACCAATATGAAGAAACTTATAAGCACATGGCCTCCTCTAGTTTTATACTTTCCCTACAGAAACTGACCATTTTTATTTTTCCCCAGTGGATTTTGATTCCCAAAGATATGTTTTAATTAACTACATTTTCCATCCTTCAAACTTTGTTTCACTACATCCCCAATAAGTATCCAGAGTGTATAGACAAATGTTAATGGGTCACTGTGAGTCATAACACATGCCAAGCATGTTGGCATGAATAATCAGATAAATACATCAGTTATGGTCTCTCAAGACTTGATTATGTGCATTGGAGATGTGAACTCATTAAAATATCTGCAGCTGAATAACTATTTTGTTTCTAACTGTTTAATAACAATTACTCAGAGGAATTTGCATAGCATCAAAACCTTGAACATCTGTCAGTACTTTTTCACAAAAAGGTATCGTTTTCCAAAATGTGAGATAACTTTTTAAGAAAGACTATTTATTCTTAGAAGTATGGCCATATTTAATATTTTTCTTTACATCAATTTGGGATTTGTAATAAAGAATACTCCTCCTATTCCAGTAACAAAACAGAACCAAATGATTTTTTTAAAAAGAAGCTTTTGTAGCCTACAGTAGACCACGAAAGCTTATACTAGCCTTTCCTTACATAGTGCCCTTCAGATGTGATGGACTACAACTCCCATCAGCCAGACAGCATTGTCAATTGTATGGATGATGGGATTTGTAGTTCAACACATCTGGAGGACACCAGGTCTAGGAAGGCTGGCTATATCCTAGTAAGTTTGTTCATTTTCCAAGATGCTACAAGAGCCTTTGTTTTTAGCTACAACAGACTAACACAGTTACCACTCTGGATATTTTTAAAAAATAAGCAAGCTCAAATTAGTCAGCATTATTTAAAAGACATACTCGTTTCAGCTGAACGTTACTGGTTCAGTTGCCTGTAATGATTCTTTGCTGGCGCGCAACTAAGACCTGGACATGACCTTCACCTTGCTTTGGGGTGGAGCTATAGTACTTATTGCTTGAAGGAAAGCCATACTGGTTTAAAAATGAAACAAGGAACAGATAAAGGGAGAAGTCAGCACATGGCTATAGCTTGCATGGCTTTCTGTGGATGTTACATGCACGGCTGTGTAACACAATTCCTCAACACACTGTTTAAAATTTGCTTTCCGGTTAATCAAACCTCTTGTTGACTAATCTACCAATAAAATAAATTCAAATGGGCAGCTGTTTATATATGACACGCATACCACCAACATGGAAGTAACAGGGCCAGGCAGGCACTTTCTCCTTCTTTCCCTGAAACTTCTGCTGTCAACCTCAAGTTGGAATACAATCCCATATCACCTATTTAATGTGAACTATTGTTAACAGTTAAGGAATTCAGCTCCGTTTTTCTCTTGCTTAAACTAGATTTGCAGTCATTTGTTTTCTCCCAGTAGGAAACTGCACCATGAAAGGGCTGCAACAGACACTTTTAAACTTACTCATGTGGATCAGTCTGACCCAGAGTTCAGTCTGGGTCAAAATAGCACCAAGAGGTCCTATGAATCCATTGACCGGTAGATTTTTTTAAGACAGAGGTGCAAGTTCATGCAAATAGCTATAAGAATGATGCTTGCACAAATGGACAGCTAAGAGTATATTCAGGTTTTTGGCCAGCAATTTTTAGATATTACATATGCAGCTTAGGTTACATAAAAAGATGTTGGACACACATGAACAAACATGAAATACAACATTTTTGAATATTTGAAGGGAAATATTTCACCTGTACCAGTTGTTCAGTTGTTGGTGGTTGATTTTTTTGGTCAACCTAAAACATAATTTTGCATATAATCCCTCCCAAAGAGATGTGGTGCATGCAAGATGCCCCATAGAATCACAAACACAATAAGATGCACATTCCTGTTTCAGGCAGTAAACAAGAAGTACTGTCAAAAATAGTCTCTCTGGGATGGGGGGAGTGAGGAAGAATACAAGATTTAACATACATGTTGATAGCCAACTAGGGGGGAAATCTCCCATTAGTACCAAGAGAAGCTTTAATCCCATCGTGAATAGCAGGCGGCGGAGGGGGGCGTTAGAATGGTTAAAAGTATTCTCCTCCTGCCACAGTCACACTCTGCCCCCACCCCTGCCAGCTACAATATTTAATTTTTTTAACGTCAGCCACACAAGTTCTTACAAAGAGCTTAAAAGACAGCTAACAACTTCATAATAATAAAATACTTGTTACTTCATTAGCAAACTAAGATCTACAGCAAACAAATATTCATAAAGAATATTTAATCATATTGTGCCTATTCAGACCACAAGCACGGCAAAGTATTCCCTCAAGCAAATTAGTCTGCTGTCTTTTCTTCTTTTTCTAACATTTTCCACCTCTACCTCAGCTTTTCCAGGTAAATGTCATCCTCCCTCCCTTCCCTGTTAAGCCTGTGAGCAGGATCTGTCTTATTTTTACATATGCGCAGAACCAGGTCAGTTCTGAGCAGCTTTATAAATAAAGCTTCCAAAATCCATAGTTCTGATTTGACAACGACAACCTGGCTGACATAGTCAGTGATCTCTAGTACTATCATCTATAGTTTAATTTGGGATCATTTGTCCAAATGCAGAAAAGGATAGTATGAATAGGGCCATGCACAGAACACCATTCACCACAGTTCCTAAGGCCACAGTATTTTTTCTCTCCAGATACTATGTTTATGGAAATTCCTGCAATATCTCTCCATACCAGCTGCATTCCAAAGATAGGCAGTGTCTGCTTGTATATAGGGAAACCGACTTTGTGAACCAACCCTAAAATAATGTCCAATACACACTTACCTGGACATAAATTCCACTATAATCGATGGGGACTATCCTTCCAAACAATCATGCTTAATACTGAGGAATAAAGCCTTCTTCTTCCAAAAAGGCACTCTCGCTAAAAATAGAGAAAAGGCACTAACATTGTGAAGAAAAGCAAATGTACACAGATAAGACTCAGATTTCGCAAGGTAGCAATAAGTTACGAGGTCATTAACCTACACATGTCATTCTTTACTCTCTAACCCAGTGCCCTAGGTTCCACAGCACTTCTTTATGAAAATCAAACACACACCTTCTTCACAAATCAAACACGATAACTCGAGTGACATTATCGAAACTTTCCTCCAGAATCTCAGATGGAAAAGGATTTTGACCTAGATTCCAAATTGCCATTCCTGTGTTTATATTGTTAAAGATTTTCAACAATTTTCTATACCTCATATACCTCTTGGAAAAGATCAATACTTTCTGCACTCCTTCTTTCCCACCACCCCATACTGTCCTTGAGGTCTGAAGACGAAATCTGTCTTACACCGGTAGAAGACCTGTATAAAAGTAAGCCCCATTGAGTTCAACGGGACTCCCACATAAATGTGCTTATCCTGTGCATGTTTAGACAGAAAAAAAGTCTTATAACTCCCAGCATGCCTGGCTGGGGGATACTAAGAGTTGCAGGGCTTTTTTCCCTATCTAAACATGTATAACATTGTGTCCTAAACCATTCCTATCTCATTTGCATGTAAGGTCCGTGACTGTGAATCTTACTTTTGACAACATATTGACAGGGAAGAAAACAACACAATTTCCTCCACGTGTTTTTGCGCAGTACTACATATTATATACATAAGGCAAACATTCAAACAAAATGGATGTTTTATTCCATTTCTGAATGAGTGAGGCAGTCCTGCACCTGAGGTGATATTCCCAAACCTAATAAACTGCATTCCATGTTAACTTATCAAACACCACCGAAATGGAACTGCTGAACGCTTGGGGCACCAATTCAGTTTAATCAACTGTTGCTGGGATGAAGAACTCCTGCTATTCTTGGGAAACACTGTGGTGTGTGTTTTAGGAAGGATGGTAGACCAGGCTGTCAAGACGCCATATGTCAACTCACCCCTCCCCAACAAGAGGGCTTTGCCATCCTATCAAGAAGCCCCTCAGCCCTCCCATCCCGTATCTGCTTTGTGGGACACGACCCGCTGAAGTCCCATCTGTAAACCTTCCTGTGTTTCCTGAGGCGAGACACACCGCAGTGAGTTGTGGGGTGGCTGGAAGGCTGGACCCCTACCTCCATACCCTCTCGCCTAAGCTACGCTTTCCCTCTCTGACTGGTCGGTCTTGGGGGTTCACCTTTGAGGAGAAAACGCAAGAGGGTATATTCTTCTTCTGGTGGCTGCTCCAGAGGAGACTAAAGCTCTCGTGCAGCCGCCCCAGCCTTTCCTCTCTGGTGTCGGGCTTCCTGCTTTCCCGCGAAAGACACACGAACACACACTTGCTGTCGTTTCAACGGCTCTTACCCGCCTATCGAAGTGACACGCGACTCATTCACTCCCCGGCCTCCGTCAAAGAAGCGACGAACTTCTTGCTTTAGTAGTTCCTCCCAGCCGGCAGCCCGGAGGGGGGCAGAGGGAGGTCCTTCTCGGCCCGGGCCCGGCCCCCCTCCAGCCCGCGGGGCTGCCCACACGGCGCCCTCCGAGCAGGCCGAGGCTCCTGTGACGTCCCTCCACGGCGGCGCCTGGGAAGGGGCGTGGACGGCACCTCGGCCCGCCCAGGAATTGCAACCTGAGGAGAGACCTTTTCCATGAGTAGGATGCGATACAAGGAAGGGAGAGGCGCGGAAAGGGGCTCCGTCGGCAGCTGCTGCTTCTTAATATTATTCTTATTCAAAGGGTTAGAAAGAATGGATAAATAGAAAAGGAAACAGAAACGCCGGGGAAGCTTCCTTGAGCTTATATTAGCCCGTGTACTTTTAGCTCAGGTATAAGTTCCCTTGCAAAGAAGAATATTCATTTGTTGTGTGTGGCTGCAGACTTAACTAAGCGTATAGAGCATGTATAATCAAATACTTCAGAAATTATATATACAAAATCAGTTTAGGGCGCAATATGATGCATGTTTAAACCGAAAAAAAGGCCTGTAACTCCCAGCATTCCTGAGCCAGCCGTATTGGCTGAGAAATATTTATTTTATTTATTTATTACATTTTTATACCGCCCAATAGCCGAAGCTCTCTGAGCGGTTCACAAAAATTAAAACCATCATAGAACAACCAACAAGTTAAAAACACAAATACAAAATACAATATAAAAAGCATAACCAGGATAAAACCACGCAGCAAAATTGATATAAGGTTAAAATACAGAGTTAAGACCGTATAATTTAAAACAGTATATTGGAAGTTGTATGACTTTTTTCTGCCTAACCGTGCATAAGATAGTGCTAAGTCATTTTAGCTTGCAGAGTAGAATCCCTTGCTATCTTTATTGTGTCGCCTCGCAGCAACTCGGCAAGAGGATCACTAGTATAGGAGTTTGCACCCTCTTTTGCGGCCTTTGGTTGGTCCTAATAAAAATATTACACAACTGTGGACTTTGGATTTTCTTTCTTTCTCAACTTTGCTTTTCATTATACCCCTTTTATACATGATTACTGAGGCTGGGAGTGGCTTGCTCAAGTCCAAAATAACCCATGGCAGAAGTGGGACTTGAACCCGTGTGGGCCTACTTTGTGTAACTCCTACATACATGCTTATGCACTTTTAATTTATAGTTTGGGGTCACTTGCTGCAGACCTGCACAATCTGTGTGACTTGCCACTACGTTGGAGGCAGCCTGCAAACTATGAATAGAGGCCTGGGAATGCAAAAATAAGGTGCTGTCAGTGAGGCACCTGGCAGTCCTTTTAGAAGTTGATCAGACAAACGTTTTATCGCACGCTCACTACTGCCCACTGACGGATGTGTGCGCATCCTTTAGATGACATTGTCCGCCTCCCGTGCACCTTCCACTCATTTATCCATCATAAAATGGACCCCTTTTAATCTGACTTTAAAAAAAGAAGAAGAAAAAAGGAATGTGCCATGATCTCCTGTTGTGTGCAGGAAAAGTGCCAAGATAAAAACTCCCCCCAAATGTACCACATGGTCTTTGTTCCTCTTTTCCTGCCGGGAAGAAAGAGCAAATAATGAGGGACAAGGAAATGCGATTTACCCTGTGTGATGACACTCTTAGTTAAGCAAGTTTTGTTTGCTAATGCATGCAAATAAATGGCAATATGCCATTGATTCTTAACAGGTCTGAGATGTGCTGAGAAGTTATCTGTCAGACAAAACACTTATGGACCAATTCTTACATAAGGCCCATGGGATGCAGCTTGGAAAGCTGCTTTAGGGAAGTTCAGACCAACTCCCTTGCACAGTCGTGGAATAAGTGAGAAGGTTGTAGTGTTATACAGGTATCCATACTACTGACATACCTGGCAGCCACACACATTACCATCCATGCTTTCTGTATATATCAGAGTACACAAAACTCCATGGAAGGGTGCATCTTGATTGGCACAGAAAGCCCCTTATATGGAGGAGTTCTACATGTCTATGTGTGTATGCACATACAGCCTCTTATCACATGTGCTAAATGGCCCGAAGGCAGGAGCATGGGTGATGCACATATTGGTAAGGGAGGGTGGCCCGTCAAAGTGTGAGGAGTGTTCATGTGAATGCTCCTTTCATGATAGGCATTCCACCCAGAGGCTATATGTATGAAAGCCAAGTTGGACAAGTCACCTTGTTGATAGCTTCAATTGCTTACAGACAATATGCAAATTAGAATAGCGTTCTGCAATTCAACAAATTTTAAGAACTGCTTGACCAGGTAGTTCTCATGTAGTCACAGTGGTTTAAGTTCCTAATGCAGTGCTTTTTGAACTTGGGAAGAATAGACCTTGGGGCATATGACAACACTTTATTACAGCTATAAAATGTCAAGGGCGATGATTCCCACAATGTGAATATGATGACTCCATTGGCAGGCTGTTTGGCATGAAAGCCTGACTGACACTCCACCTTTTGAACACTACATATTGATGTCTACAGTATCCATTCTGTCTTATATGCTTAGTATAATTTGTGGCATATTCAGTGTTTACTTCCATATTGGAGTTCATATTTTGCCGAGTACCAATCAGCTAATTCCCAAAGTAATTATTTTTTATTCCTGTGTGTTCCACAAATAACCCTGTTTTGGAATAGACTTGTGAACATGCATCACTGAGACAAGATTCGCTGTGACCAACATTAATCATTTCTTTAGATGCATGTATCTCAAATACATATTCGGAGTAGATATTTATTAACAAATCCAGTACAATTACTGAGAGGGTACAATTCCCTAGGAAGGAAGTTGGGATGCAAATAAGTAACTGCTAAAAACCTATTATAGGCCTACCTCAGGTTGAAGATAAAATGCCAGAGGCTACATGCTCACACATGCATTAGTGCTAAAGACTAGTTCACTCATGTAAGCTGTTTTATTATTTTCCTCATGCAATCCTTCCTGTATCATGTTAAGAAAAACTTCAGGATAATCTGTACTGTACAATTATAAATGGTTGTAGTAATCCACAGCCAACTTCCTGGTCATATCTTAAAATGAATGTTTTACCATTACGTATTGCATAATATTCCTTTATATATTCCCCAAATGTATTTTTTAAAAAATAAATAAAAAAATGGGGGCATTTTGGAAGTTTATTGGGGGTGGGGTGTTCTCCTCCCTAGTTTTCACTTAAGAGGATGCAGTTGTACCGAATGATTGGAAGATACCTTTTTTTCTTTAATACTCCACCATGGGTTGTTTTGGAGTCAAATTATTTGATACTTTTTTTCAGCTGCATTGTAGTAAGATCTAGGAACATTAGAAAGAAAGGAATGGTTCCACCTGTTTATCAGATTTATTTATTTATTTATTTATTGCACTTATATACTGTTCCCATAGCCAGGGCTCTCTGGGCGGTTTACAGAAATTCTAAAATTAAGATAAAAACGAGTATACAAAATTTAAAATTCTAAAACACAGAACATACACACATAAAGCATTAAAAACCGTTTTTTTTAAAAAAAAAACTAAACATGTGGATGATTAAGATGTGACGCCGTATGCCTGGGCAAAGAGGAAAGTCTTAACCTGGCACCGGAAAGATAGCAGCATTGGTGCCAGGCGAGCCTCGTCAGGGAGATCGTTCCATAGTCTGGGGGCCACCACCGAAAAGGCCCTGTCCCTCGTTGCCACACTCCAAGCCTCTCTCGGAGTAGGCACCCGAAGGAGGACCTTAGATGTTGAACGTAGTGACTGGGTATATTCACGTCGGGAGAGGCGTTCCATCAGGTATTGTGGCCCCAAGCCGTGTAAGGCTTTATAGGTCAAAACCAGCACCTTGAATTGGGCTCGGAAACATACAGGCAGCCAGTGCAAACGGACCAGAGCAGATGTTATATGGTCGAACCTTCTGGTTCCCGAAATCAATCTGGCCGCTGCATTTTGCACAAGCTGCAGCTTCTGAACCGTCTTCAAAGGCAGCCCTACGTAGAGTGCATTGCAGTAATCTAACTTGGAGGTTACCAGAGCATGGACAACTGAAGCCAGGTTATCCCTGTCTAGATAGGGGCATAGCTGGGCCACCAACCGGAGTTTGTAGAAGGCACTCCGTGCCACTGAGGTCACCTGAGCTTCAAGTGACAATGATGGATCTAAAAGAAACCCCAAGCTACGAACCTGCTCCTTCAGGGTGAGTGCAATCCCATCCAGAACCGGTAGAACACCCCCCATCCTGTCAGTGGAGTCACCTACTAACAGCATCTCAGTCTTGTCTGGATTGAGTTTCAGTTTATTAGCCCTTATCCAGTCCATTGTCGCAGCCAGGCACCGGTTCAACACATCCACAGCCTCTCCTGCTGAAGATGAAAAGGAGAAATAGAGCTGCGTGTCGTCAGCATACTGATGACAGCACACTCCAAAGCTCCGGATGACCGCACCCAGTGGCTTCATGTAAATGTTAAACAACATGGGGGACAAAACCGACCCCTGCGGGACCCCATACTTGAGAGTCCATGGGGCCAAGTAATGTTCCTCAAGCACCATCTTCTGTATCCGACCCGCCAAAAAAGAGCGGAACCACTGCAGAGCAGTACCTCCCACTCCCAGCTCAGTGAGTCGTCCCAGAAGGATACCATGGTCAATGGTATCGAAAGCCGCTGAGAGGTCGAGGAGAATCAACAGAGTCACACTCCCTCTCCTGTCTTTCTCCCGACATAGGTCATCATACAGGGCGACCAAGGCTGTTTCCGTGCCAAAACCAGGCCTGAAGCCCGACTGAAATGGATCGAGATAATCAGTCTCATCCAAGAGTGTCTGGAGCTGGCCCGCCACCACCCGCTCAAGGACCTTGCCCAGGAATGGAACATTTGCTACCAGCCTGTAATTAATAAGATTTTCCAGGTCCAAGGAAGTTTTCTTCAGGAGTGGTCTCACTACCGCCTCTTTCAGACGGTCTGGGACAACTCCCTCTCATAGAGAGGCATTAATCACCTCCTTGGCCCAGCCAGCTGTTTCATCCCTGCTAGCTTTTATTAGCCAAGAGTGGCAAGGATCCAGTACAGAGGTGGTCGCACGGACCTGTCCAAGCACCTTGTCAACATCCTCGAGCTGTACCAACTGAAACTCATCCAAGAAAACAGGACAAGCCTGTGCTCTGGACACCTCACTAGATTCAACTGCTATAATACTGGAGTCTAAGTCCTGACGGATGTCAAAGATTTTGTCCTGGAGGTGCCTGGCAAATTCATTACAGCGGTCCTCAGAGAGTTCTACAATGTCCTTGGGGCCAGCATCTAACAGCTCCCGAACAACTCTGAAAAGTTCTGCTGGGCAGCAGATTGATGATGTAATAGTGGCCGCAAGATATTGTTTTTTTGCTGCTCTTGCTGCCTTTGAATATGCTATATTGTATGCACTTACCAGGAGTTGATTACATCTATTCGGAGCTCGCCTCCATCTGTCCTCTAGCCGTCTCCTATTTTGTTTCATCGCTCTCAGCTCTGGGGTATACCACGGAGCCGTACGAGCTGTACTCAGGAGAGGGCGCTCGGGAGCAATCCTGTCAACCGCCCAGGACATTTTTGCATTCCACAGGTCAACCATGGTTTCAACAGGAGAGCCAGCCCTATCAGCAGGAAAACTCCCCAGAGCCCTTTGGAAACCAATTGGATCCATTAGTCTCTGGGGGCGGACCATCTTAATGGGTCCCCCACCCTTACAGAGGAGAAAAGCTGCTGTAAGTCTAAACCTCAGCAAGCAGTGATCTGACCATGACACGGGGACTGATGTGAAGTCCCCCACTTTCAGATCACCATCTCCCTGTCCAGTTGTTTTTTAGTAGAACCACAAGATCCACCAACCAGAGCCAAGTGCAATAAGCAAACACATAAAGCCTGTTCAGATGTGTATGGAGGGCAGGTGGGTAGGAGAACCACAGAAAGGGAAGGGATAACGGAACCACGACAAGTGGGCCCAACACATTATCTTGGAACCACACTGTAGCCCATGATTATACAACCCACCCTTCATGGTTAGGTCACTTACCTCTGCACATCCCACCATCCTCCTCATGCTGAATGGAAAATGGGGAAAAAATAGACACGGACCTTAGAAAATGTCCTCTGCAGCAAGAGTGTCACCAGATGTGGCAGTCGCTCTTGTCAGCAGTCTCTATGGTCGCTGCCATTTTTTTAAAAAAATGTATGCCGGAACAAGGGATCCCGTCAGATGATATGGGAACCACCATTGATGCCTGATAATCATCTTGCAGAAGAAGGTTAGCAGGCATGGCTACTTGACCCATCATGGGGAGGGAATTCTCTTGCCACATGACAGGGTAACCCTCCATGGATTGCGTTTTTGAGCGATCCACAGTGGATTTGCATGTCGTCTGAACAGGCCCTCAGAATGTAAACAACACACACACACACACACACACACACACACACACACACACACACCAGCCAGAGACTTCTATTGCAAATCATCCAGAGATCCACCCAACCTACATTTTGCTCGCTCCTGTCTTAAAGTTTCCAGAATGTGTAGGTTAACAAGGATGATTGTGGTTGCAGCAAATAGATATAATTCAGATAGTCCTGAACGAAAGTCCCAAAGGTGCTAATACTTTCTTCCTCCTGACATTAAATGATATGTGTATGATATTTCTCCTTTAATGGCATTACTACCTGCAATTCATCTTGCCTTACTCACTTAGATTTCTTTTACATTTTATGTCTTAATTGCATTTCAGTTTTAGTCTAATATTATAGATAACTCATTGCCTATCCACCTAACCGATGTAGTAGCCTTCTCTCTGAGTTAATGTGCTTAAGAGCTGCTCACTACTGCTCAGTGGGATCCAAAGCAGATGATACATGACTGAGTCACTGGCAATAATCCTGCTGGGTATGGGGTGGGAAAACAATACTACTAATGAATTCAAGATTCAGGATTAGTTAAATCAGACTAATCCTCTTAATTTTAAAAGATTAAATATATATTGACAAGAAAAAACTAAAACTTACTGTGCCTGATGCATGTTCAAACATATTTTCCTAACTTCTTAAATAAGAAATGATTTAATTTTCATTGAGATTATACTCAGTCATAGAACTGCCCAGTGTTTAAAATGCTACTTTTTCATTGTTTGGTGCTTGCTCTTTAAACTTTCTGTTTGTTCACACCTCCCCACTCCCCATGCCTCTGTCCGCTGAATACAAGAGCCAGAGATGCCAAAGAGGACTGGGCTTCTCCACCTTTAATGGTTGTGTAGAAGAGGGGATTTCAGCTGGTATAACTCTTCTCTTTTGCATCTCGTAATTCCACTTACAAATAAAGTTAGAGGATGTTGAAATGCCTTTTGCTGCCCAGCCAGGAGGCAGATACATCATAAAGGAACTTCTGAGATCTTCTTCCTCCCCTCAGCCACTATGCTAAGCATTCTCTCCTCCCCTTTTCATTGGAACGGTTCAGACACCATGTTTGCTGAATCAGGGTGCTTGTTAACCACGCAGCACAGCTTATTTTCTTGAACAAGCCACCTTGAGAACCCATGGTTTGTTGTTGGGTTGTTCAGGGTGGTTAGTAAGCCACACTGCTTGATTAACAAGCAACCAGACAACACAATAACCCATGGTTCAACAAACAACCCACAGTTCAAAATAACCTACACTTGGCTATGGATCAGCGTGTTGTCAGAACAACCACATTGTGCATCTAAAAGAATGTGGACCTTTTTGATTGTATCTGCTTGAACAAAAACATGGATTTCAGAATTACTGTTGATGGTTGCTCAGTTATGTTTGCTAAAAACAACAACAACTTGTATACACCAGTGAAATAAAAGACATAGAGGTTTCAGTCAAGTAGCTTGTTCAGTCAACAGATCTAATTACCGTATATCAACGTGATAACAAAGCCAACAATGAATAATAATACATTAAAAATATCAACACCTGGGAATTATTTATGGTAAATCATGTGGGGGTTCAGAAACAATGCCCAAATGCCTTAAGTCAGGTGAGTAAACATTGCTGTGTCAGATGGTTAACTCTAGCTTCCTTGTTTCCATATGTCAATTTTATTGCAATGTTAAACCTGATGCAAATCAATCATATTCTTAAAAAAAAATCAGTTTGGTTGCCCAATATACTTACCTTATATAAAGTTCAAGGAATATCCACTACAATTTTAATTACAAGACTTATTGGTCATTCCGTGGTGAATGGTAGCGGTACATAAGCAGGCGTTCTCAGAGGAGGCACCCATCCTTTGGAACACTCTCTGAAGTGTGAATTGAGAAGAAGAAATGGTGTCAAGTGTTAAATGCCTCTTGAAAACTCGCCTATTCATATAGGGTTTCCTCGACCCCTGAGATTCTGAGTGAGTTCACCAGTCACGCTGAGAAGCCACTGTAGGTTGTTTCTTCACTGAACAACCCACAGTACTCCTGACAGATGATTGGGTGCATGGTGGTTTGGTATCGTTAATCCCCCTAGTCCTCCTGCCTGCCTCTGGGGACATACCCCAGCTGCCTGTTTGGTGCACCCGCTCTCAGATCTTTGTACTGTGGATAGTTGAGAGCTCTCCCTCCACCCCAATTGCTTCAGAGATATCAAATCTACAAGTTGCAAAGCACAAAGTCTCAGAACCTCAGAGGAAAATTCACACCACACCACCTTCAATCACTACCCCTTTTCTGAGCAACTTTAAGATTGGCACCCTTTTCTCCCTGGTCCTTCAAATTTGTGCAAATAGGGTTGGTATCTTTTATTTTACTTTTTGGTCCTTCAAATTTGTGTAAATGGAATCAGTATTTTCCCCCCTCTGGTCCTGCGCATGTGTGCACATTTGCAGGACAGTAGTTTACATTTTTAAGTTGTATCAGAATGACAACAGCTAGTATAATACTGAAGCGTATCAGTTTGCCCTGTGCAAATCTAGAAATGCCACTTGTCAAATCCCTCTCATAGAATTTTGAAATGCCAGCTTCAAATTCATCCTCCACTTTGGCGCTTCCCTTGACAGTGAACTCCAAACAGGCAGCTGAACGAGATGCCAGTTTTTGTGGTGAGTGTAATTACTGTGGGAATGTGTAGAGTAGTGCTGGGCCGAAAATTTCGACCATTCATTTTCAGAATTTCGTGGGGTGGGTGGGAATGAAAAGTCAGGTGAAAGAGGCTGGGAGAGGTGAGAATTTCAGAGAATTTTCTCCTTGGGCAGGAGACGGGGTTTCCATATACCTTTTTAAATGTAGCCAGTTGTTGAGAGGTCTTCTTTCTTTTTCTTTTTTCAAAACACCCCCAGCATTTTCAGGAGCCCAGGAGTTCTTCCTGAGTGCTTATTGGAGAGGGAGAGATCACATGATCTCCAATAGCATTCCCTTAGAATTGCTGGGCTCCTCCAAATGTCAAGGCAAGTGGAGGCATTTTTTTTTTTTGAAAAAATAATCTAACCATTTTGAAAATCTAACCTGAGCAACTGGTTAGATTTTAAAAATGGTATGTGGAAACCCTGGCCCTTTTCCCAAGGAGAAAATTCTCCAAATCCCTCCCCCCTTGCAAAAGAGGCAGAAAAGACAATGTCACTTTTGCAGGGAGAGAGAAAGATCCTAAAAACAGGGCAGGATTCAGCCCAGCACTAGGGTAGAGCTGGGTTCTGCTTAGACAATTTAACAACCAATGAAGCATGTGAGTAAACTAGAAAAATATGGCTTGAATGTGCATACTTGTGCAGGATGGAAAAGGGGAGACAAATATGAACCCATTTGTGCAATTTTTAAGGACCAGAAAAATGATTTTTAAAAGGGCTGCCAGTGTAATAGGGATATTGCTAAATGTCAATGCAGTTTTGGTGAAGGGGTAGACACTGAGAGCAGAGACATGAGAAGAGGACATAAGAATGTAAGAAGTGCCATGCTGGATCAGACCGAGGGTCCGTCTAGTCCAGCACTCTGTTTGCACAGTGGCCAACTAGCTGTCAACCAGGGACCAACAAAGCAGGACATGGTGCAGCATCACCCTCCACCCAAGGGTGGCTTGTCATGATGTCTGAACCTAGAAGACTCACTTCAGAATAGGTTGTTTAAAACAGCAAGAGAGCTGACTGGCAAAAACTCTGGTGAAAAACTCTGCCAGCCACTCTTTGAAATCTCGCTGATGCTGCCGCCACCATTGCCATGCATAAACTCAGTTTAATTAAGAAAGATGCTTGTACCTTCAGCTCAGAAACACTGGCTGTTCACAATTTGTGGCTCCAAGTGCCAAAAGCATTTAATTCCTGGTGCCACTGAATACATGTAAAACACATTAGTTTCCCTAATGTATGTATGAAATATTACTGGAATCTCTCTTTAGAGCTGTTGAAATAGATTTCCAGAAAATGTTCTGAGTAATATTATTTAATGATTTTTTGTGTGCCAGCTTAATCCCCAAATTCAATTTTAATTAAAACAGTCTAGGATTAAAGACAGAAGACATTATCTGTTGAAATAGAATTAATTAGAATCAGAGGAGCCATTATCCATCACCCTGTTTGCACTCCAAAATCAAGGAAATGTTTTGCAGTTATGCAACTACGTATGCAGGCTGGGACAGTAAACTTTTGTCTGGGAAAATGCAAGTGGGTGCAGGAAGAATTTAGTGCTTCCCTATGCAAATAACACATAACTAGATGTTAGGGGAGATGGTTCTTGCCTAGCCATGTCCCTCAAATGCCCAGTTTTCCATGTGCAGGCATCTTCATTTAAGAACTTAAGAAGAGCATTGCTGGATCAGGCCAAGGGTCCATCTAGTCCAGCACTCTGGTCACACAGTGGCCAACCAGCTGTCAACCAGGACCCCACAGGCAAGACATGGTGTAACATCACCCTCCCACCCACGTTCCCCAACAACTAGTGTATACAAACTTACTGCCTCTGATACTGGAGGTAGCACATAGCCATCAGGACTAGTAGCCATTGACAGCCTTCTTCAGGAATTTATTATTATTATTTAGAATATTTATATACCGTTCCGCATTGAAAAATTTCAGAGCAGTGTACAAGGTAAAAATGAAAACAAAAACAGAATAAAACAGTTAAAACAAAATTTATAAAGAAGCAAAACAACAACAACACAGAAATCCAAGGCTGCATGTTAAAGAAAGGCTTCTTGGAATAAAGATGTTTTCAGGAGGCGCTGAAAGGAGTACAAGGTGGGCGCCTGCCTGACCTCCAGAGGCAGGGAATTCCACAGGAGGGGCGCCGCCACGCTGAAGGCTCTTCCCCTGGTGGATTCCAATCGGAGGATGGATCTAGGTGGAACCACCAGGAGCAGGCCCTCGGATGACCTCAGTGACCAGGCAGGTTGGTAAGGGAGAAGGCGCTCTCTCAGGTATCCTGGTCCCAAGTTGTTTAGGGCTTTGTACACAAGTACAAGAACCTTAAACCTGGCCCGGTAGCGAATAGGCAGCCAGTGCAGTTCCCTCAGCAGAGGAGTTATATGTTGGAAAGGGGCAGCTCCAGACAACAGCCGAGCTGCAGCATTCTGCACTAGCTCCAGCTTCCGGAGCAGCTTCAAGGGCAGCCCCACATAGAGCGCATTGCAGTAATCCAATCTTGAGGTTACCAATGCCTGTACCACCGTGGTCAAGCTATCCCTGTCCAGGAGAGGCCGTAGTTGGCGAACCAACCGAAGATGGTAAAAGGCACTCCGAGCCGTGGCGGCTACTTGAGCCTCCAACGACAGAAACGGGTCTAAGAGTACCCCTAAACTACGAACCTGTTCTTTCAGAGGCAGAGCAACCCCATCCAGAACAGGCAATGAGCCTGTCTCCCGGACTCGGGAACCACTCACCCACAGGGCTTCCATCTTGCCAGGATTTAGTCTCAGTTTATTGGCCCTCATCCAGCCCATTACTGAGTCTAGGCACTGGTCCAGGACTTGCACAGCCTCACCTGATTCAGTTGTCACAGGGAGATAGAGCTGCGTGTCATCAGCGTATTGATGGCATTTAGCTCCAAATCCCCTAATGACCGCTCCCAACGGCTTCATATAGATGTTAAATAACATTGGGGACAAGATGGTGCCCTGCAGCACTCCATAGCTCAATTGCCAGGAGGCCGAGGACTGGTCACCCAATGCTACTCTCTGAAAACGACCCCGTAGGTAGGACCGGAACCACTGTAAAACAGTGCCTTCGATGCCCATCCCACAGAGTCGATCCAGGAGGATACTATGGTCAATGGTATCAAAAGCCGCCGAGAGATCGAGCAGGATTAACAGGGTTGCATTCCCCCTGTCCCTCTCTCGATAAAGGTCATCCATCAGGGCGACCAAGGCTGATTCAGTCCCGTAACCAGATCGGAACCCAGACTGGAATGGATCTAGATAATCAGTATCCTCCAAGAGTGCCTGCAGTTGCTCCGCCACAACCCTCTCAAGTACCTTCCCTAAAAAAGGAGTGTTAGCAACTGGGCGGTAGTTGCCTAATACCATCGGGTCCAGGGTGGGCTTCTTCAGGAGTGGTCGCACTACTGCCTCCTTAAGGACAGCAGGGACCACCCCTTCCCGGAGAGAAGCATTTATCACCCCTCGGACCCACCCTGAGAGACCCCCTCGGCTTGCTTTTATAAGCCAGGAGGGACAGGGATCGAGAGGGCAAGTGGTCGGTCGCACTGCTGCAAGCACCTTGTCCACATCATCAGGCCGCAATAACTGGAACTGATCCCACAAAATTGGGCAGATGGTGGCATCGGACACCTCAACTGGAGCTGCACTAAAAACAATGTCAAGCTCGCTGCGGAGAGAAGCGATCTTGTCCTCAAAGTGTGATGCAAAAAGGTCACAGCGGGTCCTTGACGGAGCCAGGGCCCCATTTGCTGGAGAGGATGTTAGCAGCCCCCGGACCACCTGGAAGAGCTCCGCTGGACGGCTACTTGAGGACGCAATGGAGGCAGCAAAATAAGCCTTCTTTGCTGCCCGCACTGCCACGCAATAGGCACGATTATGGGCTCTACAGCGTGCTCGGTCATCTTCACTTCGACAGCCTTCTTCAGGAATTTATCCAGCCCCCTTTTAAAGCCATCCAAATTGGTGGCCACCACCACATCTGGTGGTAGTGAATTCCATAGTTTAACTATGTGCTGTGTGAAGAAGTACTTCCTTTTATCTGTCCTGAATCTCCCACCATGGGATGATCCCAGTTTCTAGTATTATGGGAGAGGGAGAAAAATGTCTCCCTATCCACATTCTCCACACCATGCATAATTTTGTACACCTCTATAATATCTCCCCTTTGCATCCTTTTTTCCAAGCTGAACAATTCCAGCTGTTGTAACTTTTTCTCATATAATGGAACCTTCAGTCTTGTCAGTCCTCTGGCCTGCAGCCTCAAAAGGTAGAGCCTTAGCACAAGTAAGTGTCAAACTAACTGTGACATGGGAGATACATAACTGAGGTCTCCCATGGTAAGTTTTTAATTAATAGGAGTTGTATCCTCTTCACACACAGAGAGAGAGAGACAGAGAGAGAGAGACAGACAGACAGACAGACAGACAGACAGACAGACCATTTTTCCAATTTAATTCATCACATGAAGCTGCTATTTGCCTCATGGCAGAAAATGTAGAAGTACCATATAGGTCCGTGTATGTTTTTGCCCATGGACCAAATAACAGCTTCTAAGAGGAGCAACTTTAGTCAGGAAAATCATGCAGGTGAAAAGGTTACGCACTCTCCACCAGTGCCACTGATCCAATCTGATTCTCCCTTGGCAGCTATTTTTTCTTTTTTTAAAAACCACACGAGAACCTTATCACATGACTCCTGCACCATTTTCAGTTATGCCTGGAGAACTATGTAATCATTCTCTCTACTTCTGATGTTCAGATATGAATGCCAATACCTATGTAGCAAAATAATGACATCACCTATCCACAAGAGGGAGGTATCAGCAGGCTCAGTGGAGCCTGGACATTTGCAGAAGTAGAGTAAACCTGCAGAAAAACAATAACCCATAGGAGGCAAAGTCCCCCCAACACAGGCTAAAACACAACCCCACATGTCTGATGCACTGATGGGGTTCAGACATTCATGGGGCTGCAGCACAGGACCCAGCGTGCGGAGAGGCAGGGGTGGGTTCATACCCACCTTACAACCCACAATTTGCAGGAACTGCTGCAGTTACTTGAAAACTAGATTACAGAGATGTGGGGTTGTGTTAAATACGTTAATTAATCCATTCAATGTTTTGTTGCAGGTATCACTTGTAGTTATATGGTTGCATGGAGTCAAAATTCTGCAGATATAGATAGATACACACACACACACATGTTCTGAAAGCTAAAAGGCAAAATATAAGGAGGTTTAAAGAAAGGTAACTAAGAATAAAGAGACTGGAATAGCATGACTATGGTAGTGGGCATGAGGGGGCAGAGAAAATCACAAAATGAATTGTGCATGCTCTAGCAAGAGATACGTTTTGCAAGTAAAAGCTAGCAAAATCAACTGAAACCCATTATCTTAAATTCTGGCCTTTTTGTCCCTTTCCACTAGCAGATCAAGTCTGTGTGATGAGGTGCTCTCCCAAATGGAACTTAGATTTTCTCTAATGATGACAGTTATTATACAGTGACATGGATGGCCCCTGAGGATCAAGAGGCCATACTGGAAATTTAACTGCCTTTACTCCATCATACCTTGTTCCATTAAGAGCCACCTCTCTCTCTCTCTCTCTCTCTCTCTCTCTCTCTCTCTCTCTCTCTCTCTCTCTCTCTCTCTCTCTCTCTCCTTAGGACTTCTATGCTGATTTTTTTTATATATAACTCCTAAGCAGTTAGAATGCTCAAAACATTTCATGATTTTCATAGTAGCTCAGCCAATGCTAATAGTGAGGACTCTGTTCAATAAACCGAAGACAGCTCTGTCAGCACTGAGCTTCAGGTAAACAAGGTCAAATTAGATAATACGTTACATGTTTGTCTGAATTTTAAATGTCTTGTTTTTGCTTATAAAATGACAGCTGTGAGGGGCTTGATCAAAATCCGAACTGTGGCACATGTTGCATGGGGTGGGGTGGGGGGTATCAACCTTTTCCCTCTACACCACGTTCCTAGAGAAATCCCCATTCCTTCCAAGCTGCAGGTAGAAGCTGCCATTGTCTCAGGAGGGAAGGTACCCTTTTTATACCACAGCAATTCAGGTACGGAAAGCTCAGAGATCGGCAGGTAACCACAAACCAAAATTTACTTCAGGTTCACCTGCCTACCCTATTTACCCCTGTGTTTTTGTGATGTTTGGGTGATCTAGCAAAAGTACTGTTTTGTTTTTGTGGCAAATCTACATGATCTGTGCTTTAATCTGACACTTGATTAAATTCGCCATGACCCCAACTGTAACAGGCACTGTAAATGGTGTCCAAGGCGAAACCATGTGTTTGAAAATAGCAAATAGAACTGGGCACCCATAACATTGTTATGCTCATCTCATTTCTCCAAGCAGTGAAAGGTTCCATGGGCACAGCACTTACCTGTAGTCTGTTCCCTCTGAAAGCAGATTTTATTGGGATTTTGTAATACCTGAGTTTGTTTACAAATACACACATTGGACATAGGTGGAGGCATGGCTTAAATATTCCAATGGATAACCAAAGCCACTGTCCCACATCAGATTTCCAGAGAGAGAGAGAGAGAGAGAGAGAGAGAGAGAGAGAGAGAGAGAGAGAGAGAGAGGTAGCCAGTACCCTCCAAAATGCTGTTAGCTTACAGAGCCCTAGTATACAGCTCTCTGTGACTGGGTTCCCACATAATGACAAACCACTGTCGGTTTAATTTCCCCACGGAGCTTGTTATCATGGTTATCAAACCATGTCAGGGGGCTGCCATGGCTTGTTATTACATGCAAACTGGCCAGGGTGGTTTGTTGGGATAGTTAACAAACCACCCAGAAACAAGGCTTATTTTAGGGTTGTGGGTGGATGGGTTCACACATAATGACAAGCTGCAGCATTCCCCCTCCCCGCACCCCGCCATGGCTTTCATTTTAAAAATGGTGGCCAGCAGTGCCAACAACCCTTGAGGGGAAATTAACCTGCAGTGGCTTGTCATTACGTGCAAACTGGTCCTGTGTCTCTTTCTCAAAACTGCGGCCTGTCTCTCCAAATGCTCCATTATTTCTCCACTCACGCTTAACAGATTAGAGGGTGGTGATGGTAGTAAATCATCTCGTCCCATCATCTCCTACCTTTCCTGGGCTGTCTTATCTCTAACAGAAAATGTGCCTGGGAACTTGGCCATCATTCTGACTCCATTAACCCACTTCTATCCACACCCAATTCTTTCTGCAATAAATGTGAGACAGAGGAAGAAAAAAGACTCCTCTCCCACTTGCCAATTTGCTTCTTCTAGTGGGTTTACTTCTTTTCCATTCACATGGGCAAAATGATGCGTTGTCACTGCCTCTATTGGAGTGGGACCACTCAGGACCAAGGAATCCAGGTGTGTAGTGGCCTTGTGACAGGCAGGGCTGGGTATAGGTGAGGAAACGTTTTCTCATGAAGGGCCACTGACCCATGGGAAAAGTCAGTTGGGGGCTACACCAATGGTGGGCAGAGCGAGAGTCAAAGTGGGTAGAGTTTTCAGCACTGCAGGCTTGCAGAGCTCTCTCTTTCTCTCGTTCTCTCCCTCTTGTGCCATTCTATTTCTCTCTCCCTCTCTCTCTACCACCCTCCATGAAGTTGGGCCATGGGCCCAACTGGCATGGAGCCCATAGTCAGTGGGTTCCCTTCCCTAGGTATAGATCATTCTGCTTTCCAGTTCCTGGAAAAGGCAGAAGGAGTCAGCAGTTTCTGCTATTTTCCCAGTAACAAAATACTGCAGCCTGAGTGCTGGGGGAATGTGATACCTGCAGAACAAAAGTGCCACCTTGATGGAATGCACAAGGACCGAATGAATAATGAGATACTACTTTTGTTCTGCGGGTATCAGATTTCCCCACCACTCGTTGCACACAAAAACTGCCATGTTTGATATGCCCAAGCATTCTTTCTCTTACTGAATTATTAGGGATAATATGCCTTAATAAATATCCTTGTAAGAAGGCAGGCAGGTGGCATAATGGAGCACTGATTGAAGAATCAGCAAAAGCTAACTAGCAGGGTACAATAGTTTCATCACATGGCTTGGTTTTGCGGGAAATTGTCCTGGCGGCAGAAAGTGGTTCCTTGGGTGTGCCAGTCTAATTAATAGTGTGTTTTGTTTGCCCAGAGTGTGGAATTGCTGAAATATATACAGTCATATACTTCTGAACTGCCAGGTTTTGTGCCAAGAGGACAGTTGCCATGGACCAAGCATGGCTAAAACCACATAGTTAATGCTATGTAGGAAGTTGAAAAGAACTTTCTGGTGTATTGGATAACCCAATTCAATCCCAAAGATGCAATGAACTGTGAGACACTTATAATTGCTTCATATTCTTCCATACTTTGGGTGGTTTCAATGATTTAAGATCCAAAAATGTAAATGTTGTTTATTTATGGAGAAAATTATTAACCTGCATTTTGATAAAATATTCCCACTTTGATCTATAAAATATTCAAGTCGGTACAATTGCTCAGAGTGATATGGCCCAAATTAGATGTGGCTTGGGAGTTTTGCCATTTGAACTCCTGCCTGTTTCTTTCTCAAAAAGCAGCTATGGGGCAGATTTGCTATGGGGCTAGAGAGAGCGGAATCTAACCTTTCCCCCTTCATGCTGCTTACTCAATCCAGATCCCCTCCTTAAAGCCACAGAGGGGGAAATGTATACGTGCAAAATTTCCTCCCCAACCAATGGCTCCATGTTCAAATAGTTGGTGTGTGTGTGTGCACTCTTGTGCAATTTAAGTTGGGGAATAGGCATGGGACAAAGGCTTAACCACCTCCCTCATGCTGTATCCCCAATCCAAGTCCACTTGCCCTGTGACTCCCTTTTGAAAAAGAAAAAAGATGTTTGGAATTCCAATCACAGAACTCCCAGATCATGTCTCATTTGGACCAGCCCATGTGCTGCTTTTTACAGCTTATTTCCCAGACCTGGTTCAAAGTATACCTTGACCTGGGACATTCCTTGCAAGCCCCAATTTAACATTTTGGCACAATATGCAGTTTAAAAATGTAGTGGATGGATGTCTAGCTTTTTGACACAGAGGATAGTCTTGCTTCTTCCACCCACATTTCTTTCAAAAGACAAAAGGATTGGATCTCCTGCCCAGGAGAAGCCAAGTTCCACCAGAACAGAAAGAGCTCAAGGACTTAACGAACAGTGTTGCTTGTGGATCATATTCCACTGTGTTCAATCCAGAATCATTGCTCCACCAGTAGAAGGTATGGAACAGGAATTCTTCCCCCCTGCTAACTCCCACAGGCCTCTCAAATCTCTAGAGGACGTGTGGGGGGACGGCAGAGCAGAAAGTCCCATCCTGCAAGCGGTATTCTGCTGGCAGAATGACAGTTTTAGATCCAACCCATTGTATAGACACTAGAGAGACTGCGCACAGAAACATGAACAGAATGATTTTTCAGCGGCATGAATCCTAATCAAGAATGTCATATATGCAGGAGTTCAGAATCAACGGTAGCAGCAGAAGCCGTGGGCAAGAGTCCCAAATGTGCCTGCAGCACAAGATAAGAAAGTACAAGCCAAACAAGAAGCTGATAGTTTGGTTCAGGGAACAGTTAGATCTGTGGACCCAACTTTTACCCTGGTCGGATCTACACTACTGCTTTAAAGCAATTTAAAGTGCTTTATAACAGTTTTGACAACAGTATATGGAGTGTGTCCTGGGCCCCAACAGTTGTCAAAACTGTTATAAAGCAGTAGTGTAGATCCTGCCCCTGTTAACATCCTCTGCTCTGCCTCTTGGCTGATATGTATTTTTGGAGAACGGGAAATACTTAGGAATCCTTTAGCTAATGTTTCTTGAAGGATATATTATAATATTGTAAGGCCCATGTCTCCATGGGCACTAGTAATCCTATTCCTTTCCTGCTTTTTTGCCCCTCAGTCCCCTCATTACAGAAGGACTCATAATTAATGTGGCTCATTAGTGAATTCCCCCTCCAAAATTTGCATGTGGTGCAGCCCCGCCCCTCCCTTGTGTGCCCCGATTGGCCGCCTCCATGAAAGAGCACGTCAGCAAAGAGTCCAACAGATGTTTCCTGGCAAAGTCGGATGGTTCCCTCTTTTGGGGTGAGACTGATAAGGCCTTTTCCATATTTTGCTTGGAGAATAGCTTTGGGGGCTTCCAGACAGAGGGCTCCTAGCACTAACCGTCAAAAGGCATTTGGCAACTAATCTGTATTTTTCTCCTTAATGGTTTTTTTTCCTGGTAAGCAAAAAGATGAAAGCAATGTCAAGAAAACATGGAAGGGTTACAAATTGAAGCTGACATTTTCCTTGTAAAAATCTGTGAATGAGGCAGAGCTTTGCCTGGAAGCACTCCAAGCCTGAGAGCTTCTCTACATTTAGCAAAAATCCTGTACCCTTACCAGGCTTTTTTCTTCTGGAGTCACAGTTATTATAGTTTATCTCTGATCTTTTTGAAAGAGGGATAAAGGGGGGAAAGCGTGGGAGACATCCTGTAGGTTGACAATGTTCTGTAAGAGACCTACAAACTTCTGTGAGTGACCAATCACAAGTGTGCAATAACTTGCTCATGTGGAGTAGCTCTGAGTCTCTCTTTTTGCAAGTTACAGACTGGTGTTACCCTCATAGTATGGCACAGGCATGGAGAGGGAATTTTTGTTGCTTGTCATACGTAAGACCACAGACTCTGCCCAATGGCACTTCTGCAATCATGTTTTATGTATCACTCCAAATTGAAATGGTTGGTAAATATCCATTGAACCTCTTGCTGAACCCAAAAGACAGGATTCCTCAATACGTGTTCCCTTACTTTGGGTTTGAAACAGCTTACAAATAAGTTCAAGCCTCTCCTTCAAGGCAGCTTCATTTACCTAGGGGACCAGTTCTACATCTATATCTACTTGTGATGGGCTGTGTTGAAATGGATGGGAAGCTAGCAGATAAAGACCACAAGGAATCAGAACTGCATATTTTAAGCTACAAGGTAGTTAAATAAGAATCCGGCAGATCTGAAATGAGCGTCTTCTCCTTCAAAAGTCTTAGGCCACAGCTAGACCTAAAGTTTATCCTGGGATCATCCAGGGTTCGCCCCTGCCTGAGCACTGGATCCCCTGTGTGTAACCTAGATGAACAGGTTTGACCCCTGGACGATCCAGGGATAAACCTTAGGTCTAGCTATGGCCTTAACCTTATGCTAAAAATCTGCCAAACTTTATTCCCATCACCAGAGATTGACTTAATTGGGAAGTAGTTACATTTGCAAAGCAATGGCTTCTATTTGATTTGTCTCAAGTGAACAATAAAAGCGAAAAGAATCACCCGGCACTTTTAGCTGCTCATGCTGTCAAACAAATTAACACTGCTATATTTGATACAAACAACTGCTCGCAAAGAGGGCCGCAAAACAGAATTTAAGGAGAGCCGTAACAGCACATTGTCACAGAGTTTGGAATCCTTCGAAGAAAATATTTTGACAGCTTGCCACGAAAGATTATGGTTAGTTGTTTATGCATAGTGTTCAGCGCTCCATTGCTAACTTTATTATTACACATATCAAAATACAGGGCCCGGGAAACAAAAGTAGTCCAGACATTTTCCGACACAAAAATATCAATGGGGAAGTATCAGTGAACTTACAGAATGCTAAAGCAGCCTTTGTCAACCTGATGCTCTCCAGATGTGTTGGACTACAACTCCCCAATGGCCATATTGGCTGGGGTTATTTGGCATTGCAGTCCAACACATCTGTAGGGCACCAAGTTGGGGAAGGGTGCGCTAAAGCCAGCATATTATAGTGGGCAACATCTCTGAAATGGGTACCCCACACCGTGCTTTTTGTGGACTAAGATATCATAAAATTCCACTAGGCTTCTTTCTCAAGTCAGTGCTAACCTGATCATATTTGGGAACATGTGTGGTTTTTAGAGGCAGCTGATACATTATTGGAAACAAAAGCTAGACTACAGCCTCATCTTCCTCAGATATCAGGGGAGCAAGTAGTGATCCCAATACAGCTCTTAAAGCCTTTGCTGGCATTTGCCTTCCGTAATAGATAGGCTACCTATCTATTATGATATTGATACTTTTGGGAAGGGGGGCAGTACCAACCCTATTGTGGGTTGGAGCAAGTATGCATTTGCACAAATCCCCCCACACCCAAAAGTGAAAAACCAGTCTGCAAATTCACAGAAGCTGGTCTGCTATGGAATCTGGAGGTCAGATTCATAGAAGTCCAAACTCATTTAAATCCATTGTGGATTTCTCCGGCAATTTTAATTTATTCTAGTGGCTACTGAAAGTTACATTCATTTCAACCCTACACAAAACCCCTTGAATTAGAATTCTTGCAGGAATTCCCAACGTTTGGTCTTTATAGTCGTTTAATCTGTCAGTGTGAATTAAGCCATCTCAGATGAATTTGTTCTATAGGAAGTTTTTCAGAGGTTCTGTTGGTTGTCTGCAACACTAGTTTCTGCTTGGAAGTAGAAGTCCAAAATATCTGGAGATCAACTTTCAACCTACCTCTGTTCTACATACAGTAGGTTTCATCATTTATTGGTTCAGTTACCAGATTTTTGCAATATTTTATGAAGAAAGATATGGGAAATATTTGCAATTCATATGCAGCATTCTTTCCTGTCCTATTTCGTTATTTCCCTCTCAAATGCTCAAAGTTCCTAAACACAAATGAATGGAAAAACCCATGCCAGATGTGAGGCACATATTGAAAGACAGACAAGAATTTACCTGCTCCATTGTCTTTGGTTTATGGTTTTATCTGCAAAGAGAAGGGAAAAACCAGTGTTGCAGATGCATGCAAAACTACAACTGAAATGGGGAAATGTTTCTGAATTTCTTGCCAGGGCAAATTTCGCTCCATCAGCTTCAGGAAGCAAACAGCCTGGTGAGCGTCTGTAGATGTGATTCTGCATGTCTTTTGTGAAATGATCTTCAGGGCATGACATCAGGTACAGAAGGAAACAAGCTCAAGACTGGCAAGAATTGGCTGTCCTCTGTCATATTTTGAAGGCTACAGCATGCCTTAGCCATCTCCTTTCCAACATCTTTCACATATAAAGCCAGTGTGGTGTAGTGGTTAGAGTGTTGGACTGGGATTGGAGAGACCAGAGTTCAAGACCCCATTCAGCCATGAAACTCGGTGGAGGACTTTAGGCCAGACATTGACTCTAGGCCTAGTCAACCTTACAGGGTTGTTGTGAAGATAAGATGGAGACAAGGAGGATCATGTACAGCACCTTGGACTCTTTGGAGGAAAAGGCAGAATATAAATGTAACAAATAACAAAATGTTATAAATAAACAAACAAACAAACAAACAAACAAATAAGTGAACCACAGAAGTAGAGTTATTCTGGAGTATGCTGTTTCAGGTGCATGTTTTTTGTTAAATCCGCTTCATCTGTGTTCACAGATTGTCAGGTGTCTTTCATTCCATTGTCTGCTCATTGAAAAAAATAAAAAAATGAGGGAATGTATGAGAATTTTGGTCCACTTGTTCAAGTGCTCATTTGTGCTGGTGCACATTAGTGCAAGTGTAAATTTGCACAAATCCCCCAAGAAATACTAAAAGAAGTAGACCACAAGTCTGTGGAATCCACACGACAAGGAAAAAACGGTTCATTGCAGAATCTGCAGGTCGGATTCATAGAAATCTGAACTCATTTTAATCCATTAGGGATTCTATGTGCGTCTTTAATGGTTATGGGCATTTGAGAGAAGCGGTTGGTTCTTGGAGAGTGTGCCATAAGGTGCTGCAGAAAACATGAGATCCGACTCCTTAGGGAAGATCATCCTCTAGCACTCACTTAACTCTTTAAATTTGAAATCTGCCTGGTTAATAAGAACTAAGCTTGATTCTTGAAAGATGGTGGTAGCAGTTTCTAATAGGTTCTGTCCCTTATGAGTAAAATAGCTGCATCCCCCAGACTAGGATCAAGCCAACATCCCACTAGAGAAAAGCTTCACCTGGAGTCACCTCTGAGCAGACATGAATGGCCTAATAGGACTTCTGGTTCACCAGACATTTGGGAGTGATATAAAGTGTCCAAGAAAAAGTCAGAGAAGAAACATTTTAATAATAATAATAATAATAATAATAATAATAATAATAATAATAATAATAATAATTCATTTTATACTGCCCCATGGCTCAAGCTCTCTGGGTGATTCACAACAATTCATAAAAATACAAAATATTAAACACATGCTTAACATTGCAAAATTAAAGCAATGTAAACAGCTAAAACAATTTAAATAACCCCCTAGTGGTTATACCTCCAACCAGCCATCACCACCTATGCTTTCAGATTAACTGCAATGGGCATTTGCCTAGATCATCGTTTGTATGTATGAATAAGCAGATAAAATAAGTGATAAAGTCAGTGAAAATATGCAGGATACAAAAACTGTATATAAAAGTAAGGCTGCAATCCTATCCCTACTTGACTAAGAGTGAGTCCCATTGAATTCAAGGAGGTTTACTTTTAAGTTGATGCCTATCGGATTACACTGTAAATGTGTGAAATGGGACAATGTGCACAATACTGAGTGCTGGTGCACATTTCCACTTAAAATGCATGATCTCCCATTATTATGTACATGGAGTCCACCACCATTTTGAGAGCACCAGTTTGCGCAAGGCTGTTCTATAGCTCAATGAAGACGAGTTCCTTTTTCTGTGGCTGGGCTAGGTGTAGTAGGGTAGGTTCACTTATGACTTACTACTTTCATCAGAGGCCTTAGCTAGACCTAAGGGTTATCCCGGGATCGTCCTGGGGTCATCCCTGTTCATGTAAATGACACACAGGATATCCCGGGAGCAGGCAGGGACGACCCCAGGACAATCCTGGGATAAACCTTAGGTCTAGCTAAGGCCAGAGTGTCTAGGTTGGAGATGTAAACCACTGTGTGACTTCAGACATCCTGAATGTCTGACTGGACCAGACACACTGTTAAAGACTTGCACACTGTCATGGCTGAAATTCTGTTTCTTAATACCAGCATGTACAAAAGGTCAATCAATCAATCATCACAACTGATTGTACAGTTTGCCATTCCTAAAGTTAGCTTTAGGAGTGGCCAAAGTTAGCGAGGTCATGTATAGGCCACCAGTTCTAACCATTGAGGGACAAGATCATAGAATCATAGAATAGCAGAGTTGGAAGGGGCCTACAAGGCCATCGAGTCCAACCCCCTGCTCAATGCAGGAATCCACCCTAAAGCATCCCTGACAGATGGTTGTCCAGTTGCCTCTTGAAGGCCTCTAGTGTGGAAGAGCCCACCACCTCCTTAGGTAGCTGATTCCACCGTCGCACTGCTCTAACAGTCAGGAAGTTTTTCCTGATGTCCAGCCGGAATCTGGCTTCCTTTAACTTGAGCCCGTTATTCCGTGTCCTGCACTCTGGGAGGATCGAGAAGAGATCCTGGCCCTCCTCTGTGTGACAACCTTTTAAGTATTTGAAGAGTGCTATCATGTCTCCCCTCAATCTTCTCTTCTCCAGGCTAAACATGCCCAGTTCTTTCAGTCTCCCTTCATAGGGCATTTGGTTTCTATTTCCTAGATGTAGAACTTGGCATTTATCCCTATTAAATTTCATTCTGTTGTTTTCAGCCCAGCACTCCAGCCTATCAAGATCACTTTGAAGTTTGTTTCTGTCTTCCAGGGTATTAGCTATCCCTCCCAATTTTGTGTCATCTGCAAATTCGATAAGCGTTCCCTGCTAAATGTTGTCATGGAGAAAAAGGGCCAAACCATGTTGGGTCACTCAGTTTTGACTCTGGACATCCTCGGGTGCTTGCTGAAGCACTGGATGGAGTTTTCCCAGTCAGCCCTTGTCCTTCACCTTCCCTGTGAGAGGAGCTCCAGCAAGCACCAGCCAAGAGCAGAGCCAGGGAACGGGAAGCAGCAGCGCTGTACTCGTCCTGCGTGGGAGTGAAGAGAGGAGACCTACTTCCTCAACACTTGTAGCATTCAGTGTGCTGCTCCCTCACAGTGAAGTAGTGTGCTATGTAAGGGGAAATCCCCTTGTTGTCCCCAATCAGAAACTGGAGCTAACAAGGGGATTCCCCTCCCTGCCTAACACCCCAGAAGCATCTGGTGATCCACTTTTTGCCCATCCCTCACTTAAACAATATTCCTCCATTATCTGAACAGAATATTAGCTCCATGTCTCAGTCTGTCCTCTATCTGCGATAGTTCTCTAGGCAACAGCAAGGGGAAAGTGAAAGAAAAAAAAGACGCTGCTGTCTCCAACCTGCCCCGGGAGAGATGTGCCCCAGCTTCTCTTGATCTCCTTCTTCTGTCTCCTTTCCAATGTAAGGAAGCTGGAAAATGGAGCTCCCTCTTTTCTCTTTTTGCCTCCCCCACTTCCAAAACAAGGCAAATCCAGTTTGGCAAAGACAATGACCCCTCCTGGAAATGATCTGTCCTCTTGCTGCAGGAAAGAGCTTTCTTTGAGTCCTGATGGCCCGGGTGCAGGGGAAGCCAGGGGAAAGAGAAAGAAAAAGAAACAACTCTATACTGGAGCCTAGGAGTGAAATCAGAGCAGGGAAGAGTATAAATACTTCACTCCCAGACTTTAAAAACTACAGACACACATTGCTGTCTCCAAACTGCCCAGGGAGAGATGCGCTAAGTGTCAGAATAAAACTCCAGCTTCTCCTGGGCAGGATCTACACTACTGCTTTAAAATGGTTTATAACAGTAGTGACAACTGTTGGGACCCAGGACACACTGCATACACAGGTTTCAAACCATTTTCAAAGTGTCATATCCTGCTTGGTTTAGATCTGGCCCCAATCTCCTTCTTCTGTCTCCTTTCCAGGGTAAGGAAAGGAGTTAGCTGGAAAATGTTAGCTTAGACAGTTCTTACAAAACAATTTATTGCTAAGCAATTCCAGTTTGGCAAAGACAATAGTTTAGGAGAGCCCTTTTTTGAATCGCTATGTGCAAGGTGGGGTGGGAGAGAGCGATCTAAATATTTCTAAATTGGAGAATGCTACGAATTTAATTTGTATTACTTTCTTAGACCATGGACTTCATATCAGCTTAACCAGTTTGGTGACCTGGAAGCCTACAAATAGCAGCAGCGTTTTTTCCTCTTTCATTCTTTACACTTTGCACTAGTATGTTCTTAAGCTGTGTGAGAGGTCTTATTGCTTGACTGTTTACTCTGGGATACATAATAAAGTGTATAACCTGATGCACTTGCATCAACTTTTATTTTTACTCCTCTTACTTGTTCTAGCTGTTCCCCTGGCAGAGACACTAAACCTTTGTATAAACCCTTCAATCTATAAATCCCTCCCAATTCCCACTCTTTATGTTGACAGAGCTTGTCTGTGTCACAGAAGTTTGGATGGCTCAGGAACTATGTGTTTTGCATTGGACACTCCATCCTTTCTTCATGCCCTGCTGCTTACAGCCGTTGAAGCACATGCACCAAAGCAGCACCGGGAAGCTCTGATCGCCTCCATCTTCTCTTGTGGCAGAAAAAGTTACCTGGTACCTTGAGCCACCTAGTGTCAGGTACTGGTAATGTACACTCCAGCTGTTTCTGTTTACCAGGGACAGCCCCTGTGCTATCTTTCCCTGATAAAATATTTGTCCCTGTTTTGTACCTAGTTTGGCTGCCGGAGTGATTTTGGAGATAGATAGATAGATAGATAGATAGATAGATAGATAGATAGATAGATAGATATGTTAATGTACATATTCACACACACACCACAGTCACCATTATTTATTTAATTAAGGCATTTCTAAGCTGTCTTTCTGAAAACTGACCAAAGCAGTGTACACTATTTTAAAAAAAAAAAAATAGCTGTACCTGTTGCGAAAAATTTCACAAACATATGTGTGTAACTTATGATTTAGTAACTTCATTAAGTAGCTGTTTTACCCAATCTTGAGATTTCACAACTTTGTATTAAATTTGTATTAAAACTGTATGGTGTACTTGTTCGGCTCCGTGATACAAATAATGATAAAATTTAACAATTAATTGTGAAGCTGCCAATTTACTTTCGGGGCTGCAAGAATTTTTCTGCAAATCTAGGCATCGGCAGCTTTATCATTCCGAACCTAATCGGATAATATTTAGGGGCTGAAAAGGAGTGAACAAAGATTGATACTCTATATTAATATATAAAGCAGTAATCAGAAGGGGGAAAAACCTCTACTAAAATACTAATGGCAACATAAAAACCCATGGTAACAACTTAAAATGCCAAGTTTCGACTCCTTCCTGAACACGTATTTTAAAAGTTTCAGCCCCTTCCTTGAGGTTAAATCTCTGAAGTAGCGGTGGGGGTAGCATTCCTAACCAGATAGTAAAGGTTGATGGATGCATCTGAGCTGCAGCCACTGTGTGATGGAAATGCACTGGAAGATTATTGTATCTCGAGGAGATAGATGTGATTGTGACATGATATAACTGCTTCTTTTATACCTATGCTCCTTTCATGCCTGGACCTCCAGAATCAGGTCTCTCGAAGGATTAAAAGCCTTCAGTTTCTTGGCTTGATATTCCGTTCCTCAAGGTTACATCTCAGCTTGGGATGGTTCGGCCTTGGAATGTGGGAGGGTCTCTCGATGTACCAGGTTGGCTACTGTCCACTCACTTTTAGTGAGATAAAAAGGTTTCACCCATCCATCTGCAAGACATAAATCACAGTCGAGGATAGACTGTTTATTGGTCTCTCCTTCCTTGTTGCAGTTGGTGGGTAAGACAGATACGGGGCTAATTAAGGTCTCAGATCATGCCCCAGTTAGTATGGATTTAAACATCTCTGGCTCGGTTACATATTCTCCATCATGGTCATTCAGTCCCATTTTACTTAGTATCTGTCACCCCGAGATGCCATCCATCAGTTACTTAATTTGCAGAGAATAATACAGATAATATCTCTTCAACAGTGCTTTGGGAAGCTATGAAGTCGGTGTTAAGTGGGATATGAATTAGGGAAAAGGCCACATTTTTTGTTTGTTTGTTTGTTTGTTTTTTAAAGCTCTCCCTAAATAGGGAAAGACTGCAGGCAAAGACAGAAACATATCTCAACAAATTCAATCAGTCAGGATCCAAAAGAATGTTTAAGTTGTATGATCAGCAGAGGAAAGAATTGGAGGTTCTTGAGTTGGAGAGGACCTCAATTAATTTAATCCATTTGCAGCAAAAAAATGATGAGCATGGAGGACGGAGCCCCCTCCAGTGGCAGGATGTGCAGGAATTGGCAGGATGTTAGGATAGGGATGGTGAGCACTCTGGCAGCTTTTGGTGATTGGCATATCCAGAGGACCTGCTCCTAGTGAGCTGTGAGGCTCACGTGTCAGGATATGGTTTGCCTTTGGAGACTCTCCAGCCTCATCTACTCCGAACTGTGAGGCTGGTCTCCCCACACTTGCAGTGTCATATAAGAAAGGGCCTGGGTTTTCCTGACTCCTGGCTTTGGGGAATGCTGACCCATAAAGCCTGAGGAAGGACCCATTGATTCCCGCACTTTCACATGCAAATCCAAGGAGGGGTGAGCTACCCATATTATTCAAATAAAGAGGCCCTTAGTTTAACCCAAGTACTGGTGTCTGTGTCTTTATTCTATGCAATGGAATAGGGGACTGGAATGCCCTGTACAGCCTGATCAATGGAAAGATGCCTTAGCTTCCATATGTACTATTTCTGTAGATTTAAAAAAGAGGTCAAAAGAAGGTAAGATTTGCATAACATTTAAATATGCTAAGTTATATGTATAGAAGCAAATTTAGAAATAACAACTATGATTTAAATAGAAGTAGCATACATTTCATCAGAGTGGAGAAGACTGTGACCAGGTTTCCCATGTGCCTGCTCAGTCTGCTGTCCAGGTACCAACTGTGGATGGCAACATCAAGGCCTCTGTTGCTCTCCCTTCTTGTGGTTCTTCATTTTGAAGCTGGACTTGGACTGGCACAATAACCCACCATTATTTAACACACGACTGACTATTTAACCTACGGCTGGTTATCATGTCATCCGAACCCAGTCTTTAGTCACACTTTAGAATAGTAGACATATTGAAATCAATGGAACTGTGTTAGCCATGACTGTAAGTATGACTAAGGCCTTAGCTAGACCTAAGTTTTATCCCGGGATCGTCCCGGGGTCATCCCTGCCTGCTCCCAGGATCCCCTGTGTGTCATTTACATGAACAGGGATGACCCCGGGACGATTTGGGACAAACCTGAGGTCTAGCTAAGGCCTAAGTCTGGAGGTCACCCAATGTCCAGTGTTATATACTCAGGAGTTGGGCTGAGGCTGGAGTTACTGATAATAATTGATTGTGCTGCCTGATCAAAGAGGAAGGACTGGGATGCTGGAAGGAAATGCATCTTGGACACACACTTATTTTCCACTTGGCCTTTGAGAGAGATGCTTGGTGTCATTAGGTTAGTGCACAAACCTGTATCTGATCCTCAGTCTTCTGGAGCTGCACGTGGCCCTTGCTCATGGCAGTTTTGTTTTCCTGCATTGATTTCGTAATGAGTGGTTTGTTTATTTATTATATTTTTATACTGCCCAATAGCCGAAGCTCTCTGGGCGGCTCACAAAAATTAAAACCATGAAGAGCATGGTTCAGGGGGAAAAGAATAGAAGAAAAATAGTAGGACTGTACATTTCAGTTAGTTTAATTCGGGGATGAATCAACACCTGTAGTTGATGAATTGGAAGGGGCACTTTTAATAGGAGAGTGAGTGCCAATTTTATTTAGTGGGGCTAGAATTGAGGGTACATTTGCATGTGGGGGGGATATTTTAGTTCTTGTGTTTTCCTGTAAAGGGGAATAAAAAATAATTTCAAAACTGTAAGACAGATTTTTGCCAACTTGGTGCTCCCCAGCAGCTGTATTAGGCTGTGAGTTCCATCATTCCAAGTCAGCATGGCCACTAGCTGGAAATGATGGGAGTTATTGTCCAACACATATGGAAGGCAACAGATTGGATAAAGCGGCTGTAAGATAGCTCATACTTCCAACAGAATCCCCCAAAGGTAGAGTTGGCTCTAGGTTTTTGAGGGCCCTTGGGCAAGCTATGCTCACCAGGCTCATGTTCCTCAGTGAATGGCCCCTATCACTGCTGTTGTCAGCAACTCGTCTTTCTCACCATCGCCCCCACTTGCTTATTTGAGAGGCAGAGAGCCAGTGAGCAAAGAGGCAACAGCATCTGTTGCTGCTCCTTACCACCACCACCATTGTCTGGGCCAAAGCAAGAGGCAGGCAAACAAGCAGCTTTCAATGAGTCTTGCTATTTACTGTCTTACTCTGTACAGCACCATGTACATTGATGGTGCTGTATAAATAAATAATAATAATAATAATAATAATAATAATAATAATGTTCAAGAGGAGGAGGAAGTCAACAGGACTCTTGTCCATGGGCCCCTCTTGGGTTTGGGTCCTTGGCATGTGCCCAACACTGCTTACCCTTGATGCCGGCCCTGTCAAAAGGATTCTATATTGAAGTTTTGTCAATAAGCACATTATTTATTTGTGATGAATTACTGGATTAAAAAGCAAGCATTGTTCAATTTTTTTAAAAAAACTGCATCAACTGATAGCTCTAAAAAGGTCACAAGAAACTTCATAAGGAATTGCATAGTTCCTTATCAAGGTTCAGATGTTTTTATAAGTCCCAAAAGGTTTGGCATTTTGGCGATCAAGCCAAAAGGATGGATTATCTTGAGCCCTGTATTTTAAATATCAGTCAGGTAGCTACTTGCTCAAGTTAAAAGGGTCCAATGAAGAAAACATTAGCCACCATGGAAGCCAGATACTAGCCTCCCCCAACCTGGGTCCCTCCAGATGTGTTGGGTCTCTCCAGATGGGGCATTTCAACTGCCATCAGCTCCAGCCAGCATGGCCAATGGTCAGGAATTCTGGGAGCTGTAGTCCAAAACAGCTTGGCTGCCATGTGCATCTGCATGTTTGATTTCAAATAGTTACATAGAGTTCAATGTGCCTTTCTTCCTGGCAAATATAATAATGTAAGAGCCATGTTGGATCAGAACAAGGGTCCATCTAGTCCAGTACTCTGTTCACACAGTGGCCAATAAGCTGTTGACCAGGAACCCACAAGCAGGACATGGGTGCACTATGGCTAAACTTTGCTATATTCTGCCCTTTCAACTTGAATATGTTGGGTACTCTTCCCAAGCAGCTAGCTATTCATAGTTAAGTATTGCGAAATGGGTAAATTTCCCAGATTTTCAGTTCTCAAAGCACCAGCACAAATGTAACTCAGCATACTAGTGGATTATGAGGTTTTCAGAGAGATCAAAGTCCCACTGGCCTCAGTGGGATTTCTTTCCTGAGTAAACATGTATAGAAGCACCAGACAGCAGGTCCTTGCAGAAAGCAACAGAATGAGTCAGCATTCGCTTTTGGTCAATTGTGCTTCAAATTGGTGTTTAAAGAACAGGGCACTCTTGATAAGGAGTTCCTGCAAATGGCCGTTAGCCAAAACATGCAACACAACATTTGTTAACCTTGGCCGGCACAATTTTGATCAGCATCAAAATTGCTCATAAAGTGCTCATAATTAAAAACATTTCTGGGTGTGGATTTGTTTCATTATAAAGTCAAGGTACCTGTAGAAAGTAGAGGCGAGGTGAAGCAAGGCTGGATTATCAACAGGCAGTGTCCAAACCACTGTTGGTTTGGGGGCGCCGTTCAGTTCAAAAACAACTTGTAAAATGGTCTCAACTTCCTAGGGAAATCAGTGAATTCCACTACAATTACTTTGGATATTTACTCAAGAGATAAGTCTCACTGGAGCTGTTCGGACAACACTATATAATAGCTATTATAGTTAGAGTGACCAAATACAAAAGAGGGCAGGGCTCCTGCAGTTTTAACTGTTGTGGTGAATAGGGAATTTCACCAGGTGCTACATGCATATGAAAGACACCTGTTGAAATTCCCTTTCAATGCAGCTGTTAAAGATACAGAAGCCCTGTCCTCCTTTTCATATGGTCACCCTACGCATTGTGGCAACACACTCAGCCATGGTTAGACCACTGGCCCTTCTACAGCAAATGGTTAGTGAGCGTGTTTAAACAGCCACCATGGTTAGGAATGGTTTACATGACACACTAAGCCATAATGTTTAGCTCAAAACGTTTACTCACCATGGCTTAGTGAACAGGGAGACTAAGGCTGCAATCTTAAGCATACTTACTAGGGAGTAAATCCAATTGAGGCCCTAAAATTCACAACATTCTACAGCCAGCTAGGAGTTGCAGAATTTTGTTCTGTCTATTATTTATTTATTACATTTCCATGCTGCTCAATAGCCGAAGCTCTCTGGGACGTGCACAATGATTAAAACCATAAATTACAATATAAGATGCATTAAGAAAGTTTAAAACTACGGTATAAAATAAAAATAGATATCAAAATAAAACCTAGCAGTAATGCAGATTTAAAATGCTATCACAGATTTAAAATAACAACTGAAAATATCTAAACATTCATAGGATTGCACCCCTAATACTATCTATGCTCCTAAAATATTTGAGTTAGTGACTGGGTTTGGATGATCACGCAGGGGGGAGCAGCCGTTGTGGCTTCTCTCTCGACCCACACATGTGCTGTATGCATGACCTCCATTTGCATAATCCCATGATGCTGCATGGGTTGGTGTGTTGTGGAAACCTGGTGCAGGGCACAGGTGGGTGGGTGGCTTTATACCCATCCTACAACCCACAAAGTGCAGTAGAGGTTGCAGGATGGATACAAAGTTGCCCCCGCTGCACTGCATGCTGAATTTGGATGACACGGCAACTCACACTGCATCATGAGTAGGGTGACCATATGAAAAGGAAGACAGGGCCCCCTTATCTTTAACAGTTGTATTGTAAAGGGAATTTCAGCAGGTGTCATTTGTATATATGGAGAACCTAGTGAAATTCCCTCTTCATCAGCACAGTTAAAGCTGAAGGTGCCCTGCCCTCTTTTAAGTCTGGTCACTCTAGTAACTGGGGTGTTGAAGAGGGAATTTTACCAGGTTCCCCATATATACAAATGACACCTGCTGAAATTCCCTTTTCAATACAACTGTTAAAGATACAGGAGCCCTGTCCTCCTGTTCATATGGTCACCCTAATCATGAAGGATTATGCAAATGGAAGCTGCATGTGCAGGGGAAGGGAGGGCATGATGGCTTCTTCCCCCTGCGTGGTTGTCTGAATAACATCCAGTGTGAGATTCAGTGTGTATGTTCTTCTGAGTTGTGTTGACAGGCTGCTAGGTGGAAGGGGATACTGGAAGGAGTAAACCAATGGTTTTTAAGGAACTGGTGAACTTGAGGGTTCCCTCAAATTCCCAGAACAACTCTTTTGAAAGAATGCTTTAGGGAGGACCAGAAATACCTTACATGTTACCCAGACTGATTATAAGCCATGAAGGCCTATCATGTGTATCAGGACCAGTGTGAAGTTGTGACATGTACCCTATTATTAAATTGCCAAGATCAGAAATGACTGAAGAGAAGTTACTAGAAGAACATTAACATTTTGAGTGTAATTAATGTGCTTCTTGATAAGCTGAAAACCTACCATGCTGATCATCATATACCAATGAGCAAGTAGTAAATCTATACACAAGGCCAAAGACAGGGTAGCAACACAATCTAAAACCAAATGGTTAATCTGCAAAGCTATCTTTTTACTTTCTTACCTGAACTCAGTGGGAATTACTTCTGAGTAGATAAAAGATTATATTGTAAATCTCTGTTGCTAATCACAGGCCAAAGTTGACTTGCAGTGGTATGGAGACCTCTTCCTTCCACAGCTGCTTCCAGTTCATATATGTGAAGTTCCAAAGGTGTACACAACATTTAACGCATCAAGAGTTGTAATTAAACAGGCCTTGTTGGACTTCATTGTATATTTGTTATGGTTTATTTATTTATAGGCAGATCACTTCACTATTTACAGTACATGAATGTAGAGATTCTACAGTCTTTGTGATGTAAACAAGTAACTCCACAGCAGGGGGAGTCTCAAAAAGAAGCCAGTTCTGAAGTATTTACACAATTTAAAATAGAACTTTTATATATCCACCAGATAGATATAGAGAATACATTGAGCAATTTGGTTAAATCATCTACGAAACTATAGAATCTGACAATGTAAAAATACAAGAAAACGTTATCTCATTTAGAAGGTAGACGTTGAAATCACACTAGAAAGAAATCTTTCTTTAAAAAAAATGACAGTAACAAAGGAACGGCATAAGGATCTATGCCAATTAAGGTTAAAGTATATTACACAAATAAGGACACAACAGAACACAACTGGGGGGAAATTAAGTGAAATATAAAAATCCTCTAGTATTTTTTTAAAAAACAGCAAACTAAAAACTTGATTGTATTGATTACAAAAGGAGCCAATTCTTCTGCTTTTACTTACCCAGGAGTAAGTTACCACTTAGTTAATACATGTAAAAGAGAGGCAGAATTGGGCCCTTGTAATTACTAGCAGTGTCCTTTTTGAAAACAAAACAAAAAAAGTAAAATCTAACTTTATTATAAATAACACATAGCAAATGTGCCCCTCTTTTAGGTGAAATTCTTACACCTTTCTCAAGAAATGCATCAATTTAGTCTCCTTCACTCTCTCTGGCTCACATACACTCATAAACACACGCTGCAAACAGTGGTATTATTCATCCTTTTTTTAACTTTCTAAAAAATAATGCCTCCTAATGCAGCAACGGCCATATTAAAAGCAGGCTCTCCAGGGGTTTGTCTTCCTATTCACATCATACGAAGATTCTTCCATGAGCAAATAATAATAATAAAAGCTTACCAGATTATTTTTTAAACTTCACTGTAAAGTGACCCTTTCAAAAATTCTGCACCCCCCATACAGTTGCTTGGGTGCATTCTGATGTGCACTTTGCTCTGTGCAAACTGGGCTGCCCATTCTCTTTAATGCCGTGAAAGGGTTTGAGAAATGGAATTCCCAAGTTATGAACAAAATGGGGGCCGCCCTTGCTTTTGTAGAGCTCTATGTGCACATTGGACCATGGCCTAAGATGACATATGCCATGCGTTCCAAGGACAGATGAAGATAAGGCTGATACATGTAATGTGGCTGGCCTGCCTTATTGACCCTGAGCTGAATCTCAGGATGACAATTAAGATACTTCAATGTCTTTATTCGATGGGATTTACCCAAGCCAGAATCAGACACCTTGTTCCTTAAAATTGGGACATATTGTCTTAGTTTTCACTGAGATTTTATCCATAACCTTCTCCCTTACATGCTTGTTATCCATGTATGGGGAGTATATGGAGGCACATTCGATCATGAGAGTCCAGACACAGGTTGTCAGTGACAGAGAGCCTGATGCTTGGTGTATCACATGCAATACTGCTTGTGCAGCTCTGTAGCATTTATTCTACAATAAATTAGTTTTAATCCACTGTAGTTGCTCATCTCTACTGCATTTCCTCCAGCCACTGTGAATGGTAGACTTGCAGTTATCTGGAGGTAAACTGCAGAATGCACAAGCCCCCATGTTACCTAGGGTGCAAAATGCACCCTAAGGGCAATGAGGTACCTTCAATCATTGTGAAAACTTTATGGGTGGACCAATAACCACATAAAACAATTCATGGGAATCAGTGATCATGGGGAAATGGTCTCAAAGTACTCACATGAGAATGAGGCCTAAACAAACAACACTTTGCAGAATCTTCATAACAGACATGAATGAAAAACAGAAGGCTTTGCATGCTCATATTGCTAAAGAGTGTCATAAACAGACTTCCTGGCTGTAGAAACAAAGTGAGGAATACTCAGCTACAGTTTGCATGGTGAAACAGCCCACCCTGGTTTATTAAGCCATAGTGAGTTGTGGCGCATACTGGTAGCTATTTTGAATATTCAAACTGCAGCCATGGCTTGTCATGTCATCTAAACATGGGGACCATGGGTTCTGTGAAGGTTAAACAACCCTTGCATAACCCTAAAGCAACCCACGGGTTGTATGAAAATTGTTTAACCATCTCATAACCCATGATCTCTGGGTTTGGATGATACGACAAGCCACTGGCAAATGAAAATAAGAGTCACACATGCACACACACATGCACACAAACACTTATACACAAATCCTCTAAGGCTTTTTAACATGGACAACTGAATAAATCTAATACCAATTATGGAAACACAAGATGAAGCTGACATGAAGGTTTCATGGAGGTAGCATAGTTCAGACAAGTCACTCTGACTGCGATAGTAAGATATGGAACCCAGTTCTTCTTTGTGCAGTGTCTTATGATGCTACCATATATTTTTTGCTCCAAATATTACAGCTGCTGAATTTGTGTTTCACATAAAACAATGGTTATTAAAAGGGCAAGGATAAAGAAATGGCTTATGACTTATTCCTATCATTAAGGTATTTTTTCCTGATTTAAAAAGAAAAAGAAAAAAGTTAGGAGGGACCTCTCTCTCTCTCTCTCTCTCTCACACACACACACACACACACACACACACACACACACTCACTCACTCACACACACACACATCTACATATTTATATATAGTTCTATTTAAAAAAATAAATGTCTCCCTCATGATTGCCTTTCTTATTACACCCTTTTATTCCGAAACACCCTGGAAAATGAATTCTCTTTATTTGGTTACTCGCCTGATCTCATAAGGGCTTGGTTTGTTCTCTTGCTCGTTGTTATGGCTAGGCCCACCCCTTGAACACGGGGATGCTGGCATTATGCATATTATTAAGAGAAAGAACAGAGGAGAAATTTAGGCAGACTTTGCAAAAGTCTATGCAGAGAAAATCACAGGAGCAAGCTCTTTCTTAAAAGAGGCAGAGGCAATGACCATTCGGATAATTAATTCCCTTCCTTAGCTAATCGGCAGCACTCTGCAATTTTTAGCCAGAGGGTCTCAATGTACTGTCCTTATGAAGTCAAAATGAGCTGAACAGAGCTACACTACACTAAGGATGAATCTGCCCAGATACGTTAGTGGCAGGGATGGCTATAGTGAGATGTAAAGCTCATTTTAGTTCTTATTGTCCTAAAGAAAGAACATTTCCTTTCCTCCTTTCCAGCTCCATGGTTCCAAACTGAATTCGTCAAGTCGTATATATACGTAGAGTGGTTCCAGGCTTAGTTAGTGAGCCCTGGAGACTGCATCATGGTTTTCCAAAGCTAAAAGAATTAGCTCCAGTATGAGCAAAATGCTTACGCTGTGTTATCGACCGGGATGCCACAACCCACCATCGTGATCACAGCCCATCAGCTGCCTACTGAAGCCTGTAAGGTACTTGAGGACATCCCTTTCCACCATACACCTGTTTTCGCAGTCCTAGCAAGGGACACCATCAGGCCTCTGGTAGGCTGAATTTGGTTTGGCGAGTTGCAGATTATGAAGATCTATCATAAACACACCCACCCTGCTGATCTATCCTGTGGGTACAAAGCAGGACCTCCACTCCGCCTATATGACCCTAACAATTTCTGTGCCCTACTACAGAATCAGGGTATGCACCAGCAGCTGCTCAGAACTACTTGCATTGCATTTGGAACACTGCAGCTTGCTGCTCTACAAAATGGAGGACCTTTACTGCATTCTGCCCCTCCTGGAAAACTCTGATGCAGACCCCTTGCTTAAAATCCTCCCATCATGGACTGCAAGTTCCCAAGCTACTGGAGGTGTAAATAAGAGGAAAGGATTTTCACACACTGTTCCCTGTGTGGTTGATACAAACACAGCTGTGCTTCCATTAGCCATTATAATAAGCCACAGGTAGTACCGGTGTGCCATAACCAGCATTAAATGTGCGTGCTTTTCAAACCATGCCACTCAGGTTCTACATTCAACACTGCTGGATTTGCAGCTTTTGCTGTGCCCAGCAGCAGGGAGAGGGGCTCAGTGCCCCACCATTACCTTCCCCCCATACCTGTGTGCGTTTGTGCACATGTGTGCATATTGCATAAAGTCCAGTGAAGTTTCTTGCAAAAATAATATTTTATAGGCTTCAGGCAACACAAAGACCACTTATTGCACCTCTCCCTATACTTAGGATTGAGAGGCCATGTGCGTTACAGGATCTTCCTTCTTCCTCAGAGAGCATGCAAGCGCATGCATGCTCTCACATCATTGGCAAGTCCAGCCTCTTAAAAGTAACACGAAAGATAAAACCAAGTTAAGTACAAAGCCATGTTTGCAAGCGATTCACACTGAAGGCAGCTCCTTCTGGGTAGCAGAAGGACTCTCCCTCCTCCTCTGCAACGGCATTCGACACTTTCAGCATGCTTAAAATTTGATGCATTTTCCATCTCTCTGACCAAAGCCAGGTGTGAACTTTGATCTACCCTTGTAACTGAGCCAGGAGATGGAAGAATTCCACTTACTGATTGTTGGGGTGGTTACTATTTTTTCCTCTCTGTTTGATTGTTCTTTGAAAACGTCAGCACAGCACAGGACAGGACAGTCCTACCCACCCTAAATGTGTCGCTATGTACATTCTACAGTAAGCTCTATAGCAATCACATGTAAACATCATTGTGGTGAGGAAATACTAGGACAGAAAAAGGCAGAGCTACAATGAGGCACTTGTCAATAGCAGATGCTTCGTCTGGGCCAGACTTTGCTCTGGGCTGATTATGGGAAGATCTAACAGCCTTGCAATTTCTTAGGGTAAGTTCCTAAACAGAGGTGGTACAGGCAACATATTAGCAGCCAGTACAGCAGTAATGAATTTTTGCTAACAACACACAAAATCATGACATTAGCTGCCATTTGAAATGAGCACTATTATTACAAAAAAGCTCCACCTCAGCAGACAGAAATAATCACATAATTAGGATGTGGTAACAAATGAGCTGACTCCTTGACCACGGTGTTTCTGACATGTACAGTCCTTACTAAGTCAATGGGATGGCTCTGACAGATAAGCCTATGGATGGCATCTTGGGCTTAAGCCAAGCAGTTGCCAAGGCCTTTGGCAATTTGTGTCTTTTGATTCAAATCAAATGCATGTTAATGCCAGAGAGACCTTAAGGGAAGAGAATCGATCTGTTGGCAGATTTAAGGCTGTTGTATTCTATCTACATGGGATGGCTGAAATCCCAAAGGTCTCACCTTGCGTGTGAAAAATAAAACAAAGACATTGTGACTGATGGAGGAGTTAACGTAGCAAGGTTATTTGATCCCCGCTCTTTCTTGATGTTTCTTGGTTCTTCCTCGCATGTCCCTGGACAAAGATAGCATGAGAGCAGCCTCACTGCATCAGGCAAGTTGTGCGTTTAGCACAGTATACTGTCTCCAACAGTGGGCAAGTACTAGCTACTTTAAAATATAGCAACTGTGGCAGTTATAAAGGGGATCCTTCCCTCTGTCACTTATTCAGGCTTCTGAGCATGAGGCTTGCAACATCTAATGACATGGCATCTTAGCCAATATCAAGGCGTCCCGCTCTCCATAAATTGTTTGCCTAAATCACCCTAAGCCACTCTATGTTGACTTCCTTTAGGAGGAGTCCCCAAGTGTTTGAATCTATGAGAAGCTAATCCAGGAAGAAAAGGAAGGGGGCCATCAGCTCAGAGCCATAAGGAAGTCAAAAGGAAACAGACACAGGAACATCTATGGCTTTCCTGGCAGGGAGCGAGAAAGAGAGGTGGAAATACTCTTCCCATAGTAATGGTAGCAATGGCTGTATGTCGTATGGCTTATTTGACTCTGCTCATTGGGAGAGTCGTGTTCAAAATGGGGCAGGAAGGCTCAGCTGATGATCCAGGTCCTACCAGCCAGCTTTGAGCACTGTGGACTCATGGTCAGCCCAAACGCAAGGATTCCTTTGACCCTTTTCTGTTGGGTCATGCAGAAAGAGCCCAATACTCCCCACCAGGCAAGAGATTTTGCTTTGGTTAGATGACCAGATGGTAAAAAACTATTCCTGAGGCTACCAATGGTGTGATGTATGGCCTTGAATGCACTGCTCCATGTTCCTGTACTTCAAACTCCTACCCTGTGTTTACAATGGCTGCTATCATATTGTAAGTAACGTTAAGGAACCTTTTGGCATAATGTTTTGGGGAGGGCTCTCGGACTTTCACCATATTCAATGGTAAAGGGTGATTGCCTTCATGTGCTCATTATAGGCTTCCTGTAGGCATTTGGTTGGCCACTATGGGAAACTTGATGTTGGACTAGACAGGCCTTTGGTCTCATTGAGCAGGGCTTTTCTTATGTCCCAATTCCTTGGCTTAGAAGGTAGGTGGAGCTTCACTACCTTCTGGCCACTGCCAACCCAGCATGAAGAGGGGGGGGGGGAACTGCCTTATACTTTCTCCTCTCCCCACATTTCATTCTTAGAAATTCACACCTTCAGAACTCCTTTCCAATTCACCCAGAGCCCGCTCTGGACAGTGGAATCACAGCACACCGTGTCTCATGCAACCAGTGATTGGGGAGTGGAAATCCCAGAATCCAGCCCATACAAATGGAAAGAATGGCTTATATAGCATTACCAGAAACCTCACTCAGACACACCTTAATTCATCAAGGGCAGAACTCAATGCTTCACCTGAAAATGATTTCCAATTTCTGCTAATTGAAGGACACTCTTCTGGACAGGCCGCATCTGCTGAGGGGCAAGTGCCTCATTACAGTGCATAGTTAAAAATCAAGGAAGCGGTACAATAAATCTGAATTACAGTACATCTGAGCCATAAATACATTATAAGTATATATTTCTTTCTTCTATTAAAAATTAGTTTACAATCTTGATTCTATTCACAATTAACAATTTCATCATCACACACTACAGACAAAAAAAAAAAGTTATGGTGAACACAGCTGCAACTCCACGGCGGAAGTAGGGAAGAGGGGCCAATCAGAGAAAGGGAGTGGACAAGAAGGGAACAGGAGGCTTTTGCAGGCTCATCCTAACACAACCAGTCAGAAGCAAAGATACTAATGTGTGGCAGTGGAACATCAACACCATGGGGACTCACAGACAGAAGCAGCTTGTTCAATGTAAACATCAATTTAAAGGGACAGCAGTCTCTCTCTCTCTCTCTCTCGTTCTTGTTGTATACTTAATCATTTCTTTGAAAACGTAAACATATTGGAAGTGCCTTGACTGAGGTATTGAGGTATTCCTCAAAGGTTAAGGCTGTTACCGATGCAGGCTTTCCTGAGCCTCCTGCAGCAGGCTGTCGAAATCCATGGTCTCGTATTTGCTTTTTACTGGAGCTGGGGAAGAGTCTTCCGTATTCGAATCGGCTGCCAGAAGAGACAAAATATATATGTTGTCAAACAAAGACACAGTCTTGAAATTCTTGGTATAGAGCTGTTAAGTGAATGCCATGCAACATATTCACCCACACCCACAAACACAAGATAAATGAAGATGGATGGACCCTGCATGACAACAATGAACTACATTTGATACCAGGATTTCTTTACACAATCAGCTGTCCAGGGATGGCTCAATTCCAGTCATTCGATTCACTTTTAACCAATGACATTTCAGGGATGAATGAAAAGTGTAAGTGTGAAAAGGAGAAAAGAATCCTTAGTAAAATGGAGAGCTGTTGATTCCCCTCTCTTTTATCCCAAGCTAAGTGGTCATGCAAACAATATCGGTCTTGTTATTTCTAAGGGGCCAAAATGGGTTTAATGCAGAGTTTCTTGAAAACAAAGTGAACAGAGTTATGGAATGTGCTGTCATCTGTGTGTGGATGACAACCAGCTATCTTTCTTATAGAATAGTAGTTGGAAGGGGCCTTTAAAGCCATCAAGTCTTCTTTCCACCAGATCCAGGAGAGGCAGTGAAAGTCCTGAACATGTCGGGTCTGTGATGGGTGGACTAACTAGCTAAGACTTAATCCAGACAAGATGGAAGTTCTTTTGGTCAGTAAAAAGTTGGATTGGGGATTCAGCCTGTTTTGGACGGGGTCCTCTGAGTCCTGAGGCATAGAAAAAAGTCATAGCTGCTTGGTCATAAACCAGACAGACTATTGTTGCGTGCTGTATGTGGGGCTGCCTTTAAAGAGTGTTTGGAAACTGGAGTTGGTGCAGAATACTGCTACCAGGATGCTGATGGGAGCCTATTACTGGAGCACATGAGTTCAACATTATTTGATCTGCATTGTTTGTTTCTGAGCTCCTTCGAAGTGCTACTGATCACCTTGAAAACCCCTAAATAGTACGAATGATAATAAATTATTGGTGGAAGTCTTAATTTGTGTTTTCTACTAACTGTCATCAGAAAACATAACTGTCCCATAGTGCAATTCTCAGGCTTGCTTCCTGGTTCTAACTGCTCTCTCTGTGATGACAGTTATGTTTTCTGATGACTGTTAGTAAGAAGTCTCCAAGAGGTCTTGATAACATTAGTTTATCTCTTCATTCCTAGTCTATCTATTAATGTTTTATATTTGTTCTAAGAATAAACTAATTCATATTTTCATTCTCTACTATTAAAGAATTGTCTCTAGCATTGTTCTTTAAGAACACACAAATTAAGACTCCTGCCAATAGGTTATGGGCCCAGTCAGTTAAGAGGCAAAAATTAAAGGTAAAAGAGAACAATATAAAGGATGTCATACAGCTCTGACTACAAGAGTGTAATTGAAAAATTGAATGGAGCTAATTACCAGATGTGGTCTTTTAAGATGCGAATGATTTTATTCAAAGGAAAGATTTGGAGAGTAATTGAAATGCCACGCCCCTCTGAAGGTGTAGATAAACAAACTGAGTGGGATCTTTGTAATGAAGCTGCCATAGCAACCATTTCCCTCTCTGTGGAAGACAGCCAGTTTGTTCATATTAGGAGGGAAGAAGCCACCTCAGCTATGTGGAGCGGCTTGAAGGATTTACATGTTAAAGATAGTCTGAGAAGTAAAGTTTATCTACAGAGGAAATTATACACAAGACTCACAGAAGGAGCAGACATACAGACTCATACAAATGGGATTTTAAACACTGTTGAGGAATTGCGAGGAGCAGGAAAAGACTTAACAGATGAAGATATCACTCCTATAATTCTAGCAGGTCTTCCAGATTCTTATGGTCCCTTAATTAATGCAATTGAAGCAAGGGAGAATTTATCTTTAAAGTATGTTTTAAATGTGATCACTCAAGAGAGTGAGAGAAAGTGTGAAAATCAGACTGTGTCACCAACACAGTCAGCTTACAGAAAGCTTCATCCCACCAGCCTTATATTGTGCTGTTGCAGTGAAATCTACACAAAAGACTCAAATGATGCTGACGTTATAGTCTGCTTTAACTGTGAACGACTCGGATGACGTGGACTATGTCCTGCTGTGATTGCGGTTCTTCCCCCATTATAGTAAAATATTTTGGTGTGGGGAAAGTCTGGTTCTTCCGAGCATGCGAAAACACATTGCTCAAATGTCAACATGTGTTTTCATCCATCATTTTCAATGTGCTGTACTGTGGGCGTGTTTCCAAGGGGCGGTATTGCTGATGAAGGAGAGGGGTGTGAAAATTCAAATCCTTTCCTCTTCCTGCTTCTGAATTCCCCTGCTCCCTCCTGGCAGGGAAACAGGAGTGGCTAAATCCCCCAGCTGAACAAGCAAAAAGCAGCAGCAACAACCCTCACCCACATATATACAAATCAAGCAGACAGGACAGTGAGGGAGGAAAGGAAGGTGTGTGTGTGTGTGGAGACTCTTTAGAACTGTGTGTGTTTTTAACCATTTTCCACTGCAAAGGAACACCTTTGATAGGTCTGTAAGAGCGCTCTTCAAAGCAAGACAAAGCTGGTCAGTTTCACCCAAATGTCTTGTCAGTTTCAAGTAAAGTCCTTTGGCTGCTTCTGAATCTGTGTGTGTGTGTGTGTGTGTGTGTGTGTGTCTCCCTTTCCATCCTACTTTGCCCAGTTTCCCTACCCCCTCCTTGCTCTCCATGGGGGTGGGGCTCTTCCCAACATCACAGACACAGGCTGTGTCTCTCTTCCCTTATTGATTCGTCTCCCTAAATACATTGGTTGCTCTTATTCTTATTTGAACAGGAGTTGGTGGGGGAAGGACACAGATCGTACTTCCATTCCTTTGAGCATGTGAAGCTGAGTGGGGGATGGCAGGAGATACAAACAGGGGGAAGCAGAGATGGAAACGTTCTCCATGGGGGGATCCTGCATCTCCCCACCTTTTTCTTTTCTTTTTAACAATGGGGGGGGTCCAATTTTTATTGGAAGCCCCCTCATGGGAAAGGATGGCTTAATCCTCTCACTAACGGTGATTTCCCTCTCAATTTCTCTGTCATTGGAGGTCCTGGCGCTGCATTTGACGTCTCCTCCGTACACTGGGAGTTGAGATGGACATTTCCAACCTCGCTTTGCTCCCCTACCCCAGCCAGCCCGCCCATTTTTTTCCTTTTTAATGTTGCAAATATTAAGACTGCAATCCAAGGAGCTCTAATTTGGAAATGCATTCCGTTGAACTCAATGGGATTTATTTACTGAGTAAGCATGCAAAAGAGTTGACTGCAGTCTTACGTAACATTTTACTTTGGTGTTCAGTAACAAGAGAAGCAAATCCCAATCCCTGTTGTCAGAGGGGGAGTAGGCCCCACTTCAAACAACCAATAAACAGTAGAAGGAGGTACAAAGAAGATCTGTGGGGTGGGGATAACAACATGTGTGAGTGAACCTCAATGGATCTTCGCAACGCGCTACAGCAGAGGTGTAAGTTCACAAGTTTTCATATGCTATATAAGCACTATATAATCGAAATGGGATAATTTGAGGGTAAACCAGAACAAAAGTGTACGTGGGATGAACCTCAGAGTGAAAGACAATAAAAATACAAATTGTGTTATCTGTCAAAGTCCTAGTCATTTTAAAAAGGATTGCAACAAGAGCTTTTCTAAAGAAAAGCAGCATTTCAAAAGCTACAGAGGAAAACACAGAGAAAGCTTTTCATAGAAAGGCAAAGCACAAAAGAATTCACAGTATGCATGTTTTAAAGTCATGCTGAATAACTCAAACTGTAAGTGGTACATTGATTTGGGAGCAACCTGTCATATGACCAATTGCAGGGAATTCTTTATAGAACTGAATAATAATAACAGCATTGTTTATCTTCCTGATGGTAGAGCTTTAAATGCAAAACGTGAAGGGACAGGTATTCTGCACTGTAGAACACCAGTGGGCAGCACTACGGACGTGCAAGTGAAAAATGTTGAGAGACTTGCAAGATCAAGGAACTGCTGAAATGGAGTACTGTCCAACAGAAGGAATGGTTGCAGACGCACTTACAAAACCGTTCACCAAAGACAAGTTTGAAAGTCTAAGAGAGAAGGTGAATTTCATGGACTTGCACACTCGCCATTAAGAAGTGTTGTTAGATGTAATCAATATAGAGTGTTCAAGATGCTCAGCCTGTCATAAGGGAAGAGGTCAGCATAGAATCAGATAGTTAATCAGTTAGAGACATGTTTGTATTATGTTGTTTATTTTGACTGGTTAGTATCTCTTTATCTGACAGGCTTGCACACTCAATGTTGATTGCATCTAACAGAAATCACTGCACCACCACCACCAAATTAAGGGGCTAAAGTGAAGAAGTGGATATGTTTGGCCTCACGTGGTGGCTGGCTTACCCAGGTCAGCGTATCTGGTCCAGAAGAAGTGCCCAAAGCCACCATAACTCAGCTGGAACAAGGGTTCATTTCTTTTCCTCAGTGAGGCACCATTCTTCAAGGATAAGGCGGCATGTTCTGAACACCGATACGTGATGATGCCGTATTTATCTCCCCTGAGTAACAAAAGGGAGAATATAATAAGTATAGCCAAGAAAAAGCATTATTTATTTGTGTGACATTTTTATCACAGATCTCCTCCAAAGGTGCTCAAGGTACCTGGTTTTATCCTCAAGCAACGTAGGTTAGGCAGAGAGAGACTCCTGAATAAAGTTGAATAAGGATTAGTACCCAGGTCTTCTTGATCCAAGTCTAGCATCCTGTTCGCTATACTGCACTGTCCTGTGCAGGACAGGAGACATTTTAGGGCAGCTTTAGGGACTTTAGGGCAGCTTTGATTAATTTACTTACTCTGTTTAGTCATATGAAAATTAATATCCTGCCCTTCTAGTGGTTACACATCATTCAGGGCAGCTTGTAACACTTAAACCAACCATAAAATACAATGTAATCCCACTTTCCTGACAAGAAACCCAGTGGAGTGGTGGAAGTGATGGAACCTTGGTTCATACAACAGTGGGATGGATGAGGGAGAAAAACAGCTGACCTCCAAATAACTGCTCACAAATAGCTGTGTAGTGCCACAAGCCCACCAGGATCCCTGTTCTCTCAAAGGAGGTGGGGTGGGTGGGAGAACCAGTGAGCAGCTTATTGGGAGACAGATAGATAGATAGATAGATAGATAGATAGATAGATAGATACAAGGAAAGGAAAAGGGGGGAAGCAAAACAAACATTCAAATGAATAAACAATTTAAAGTAAATCTCTAAACAGTGAAATGGAAGGGAACATTGTCCAAAAATTGTGTGACCCTCAAATGAAGGGTTATTTCTTAAGACCTATTTCTAGCAGCAGAGTCTAGGATGCAAGACACAGCTCTACTAGGCCTCAGTCACTGTAGTTTGAACAGCTGCTGACTGGTAACTGGGGGAGAACAGAGGGCTACAGCTTCTGCTATACTCCTTCCTGGCCTTTTCTCCGCCTCTTCAGGTCCTCTCTTTTCTATCTCTGCTGTTTCCTTTTTCTTCTCCCTTTACATGAGGGACAGGGAACATCTTTCAGCATGGAGACTGAATTCCATTTGGAGAAGCTCTCAGTGGCAGCATTCAAAGGGTTTGCAGGGGCAAAAATATCCCCTAAAATTAGTATATTTTAGCTTACAGTTCTTACTTCCAAAAACTAAGCTGAAGAAGAGGCATTTCAACCTTCTAGAATGGGGAAAGAATTGTACAAAAGTCAAGAAAACAAACTATCAGTGGTCAGAACAAAGGGGGTGCCAGGGAAGGGAGCATGGATATCTTGGGAATGCTGGAGGGCCAAATTGGACCCCGGGGTGGGGTGGCAGACTTGGCCTGCAGGCCTGAAGTTCCCCACCCCTGCTTTAAAAAGTCCTCTCAGAGCCTCCCTTTCCTCCCAGAATCAACCCATAGCTCATCAGGGTCAGCAACGGTTGAATTCTAGACATTCCAACAGAGGCCTGTACAGCACAGGGTTACAGCAATAACACCCCCCCGCACCGCCCCCCACACACACAGAGAGAGAGAGAGAGAGAGAGAGAAAGTATTACAAGTACAGAGACAAGTGAGGCAGATAAAACAGGCACTGGATACAAGTTTACCTATCCAATAAAACAAACACCTGCCTAAACAGGAAGGTTTTTGCTGTATACTGAAAAACAAAAGAGATTGGGGGTGGGGAGCGAACCTCCCAGGGCAAAGAATTCCACAATTTAAGTGCCCCAGCTTTTGAGATTTCACCAAACATTAACCACACATTTTCAAGCTTATCTTACCAGCCCTGAGGGCTAAGAAAGTTGCTTAAAAAAAGGAAGCAAAATTCTCAGAATGCAGAATTGTGGACTCAGTACTAGTGCTATCGTAGAATCACAGCATGCATGTAGCCCAGGTTACTGGCCAAGGATTGAGAATCACGCCCACCCACACCCCACATCTCTCTGCTCTTATATCCCTCTCCGAGATCTTTGCGTCTCCAGCTCCACCACCCTCAACTGTCCAAAGATCTCTCTCCCCTCCCACAAATGATGCTGTCCTTTCTCCCTTGCTGCCCTGTATATGCTTGGAAACTCATAGCAATTCTATTTAGCTGATTAGTAAAGAAAGCACAATGTAACTGAAGGAAGAAGGAGCCTAAGACTGCAATGCTATACTCACTTAGGAACACAAGAAAAGCCCTGCTGGATCAGACCAAAGGACCTCAGAGAACAGACATCTCCAGAGTCTCCTAAAAGAAATGTTCCTCAGCTCTCGGATTTCCAATAAGAAAGGAGCCATGCTGCTCAAATGCAGAACAGATGAGCTAACGTCCCAATACTCAGTTTCCAAAGACCGGGGGTCTGTCAGCACTAGCAGTGAGGGAGAGGAAGCACCAATTTGACCCACCTTTTATTCCTGGTCAAAACACAACACTCAACAATCTCTCCGAATACTTCAAAACGCTTCTTCAGTTCACTGGAGCTCATACTGCTGGCAAGGTTTCTGATGTAAACCACGCGGCCTTCTCCCTGTTCCAGGATCAAAATCATAGCTCAGGCCGGTCCCAAAACAACACTTTTTATGACTGAGCCTTTAATACCCCCCCCCCCCACCCCTGTTGGAGGCAGCATATTGGAGTGCTCCAAGACAGCCTCAACTCCACAAAACCTATTGGGCAAACTGCTCTTTGAAGAGCTGTTGCTGCTGCTATTTCTTCACAACTAGGATGCATATTATACAGCCATTATAAAAACTGTAATAACATTACATCTTTCTTTTTCCTTTTTAAGCTTCACTGCAGAGTTATAATGGAAGGAATGGGAGAATCTGGTGGAAGGGAATGGCGATCTGCAGAGAAATAGGAGAGTGCAAGAGAGAAACCGAGACTGCATATCTGAACGTTGCATTCTTCTCGTTGTATAAGCAGATGTTGTGCATACATCCACCAGCAGCATAGAACCTTTTCTGAAGCAATGGAACGGGAGGCCCTACGTAGCAACTTTTCAGAATTTATTGCAGCCTTCTGTTGATAACCTGAGAATTCCAGAGAGGGGAAGGATTGGAAGATGTTTGAATGCACAGGACCAGTGTGGTGTAGTCATTGGGGAGATTTGGGTTCAAGTCCCTGCTCAGCTATGAAGTTCACTGGTGATTTTGGGCCAGGCGCTGATTTTCAGCCTAAACTATCTCACAGGGTTGTCATGAGGACAAAATGGAGAAGTGGAGGATCACGTATGCAGCCTTGGGCTCCTTGGTGGAAAAGGCAGGATATAAATGTAATAAACTTTTTCCATTCCCCAACCCCGACTCCCAAGACTTGTCAGTCCAAACACATTAACGGGTGACTGAAGAGAGCTTTTGGCAATCGAGAGAATCCACTGGATACTTCTGTTATTTCAGAAGAAATAAATGCCTGTCATTGTTTTTCTTGGAAGCCACAAATTCTTGGGCGGGGGGGGGGGGCATGGGGGGCAGTTGGAAAGAATCCAGGAACTCTGCAGTAAAGCTAACGAATGATTTCTTCTTCTATTTTCTTTTTAAAGACCAAGGAAAGCAAGAAACAGACAGAAAACTGGGCTTGCTAGCTAGGAGGACAATTATTATTATTATTATTATTTATTTATATAGCACCATCAATGTACATGGTGCTGTACAGAGTAAAACAGTAAATAGCAAGGCCCTGCCGCATAGGCTTACAACACTGCAGGAGAGAGATGTTTACAAAGGTGAGCCTTCAACGGAGGTTGCAAAGATGTGAGTGAATGAGTGGGAAATCTTTACTTTCACATGCAGTCTCTAGGTATGGCCCCTTGCTTCACTTGCAGTGCTACAAAAAGGGTTCTGCTGCTGCACAGGCGCCAATCATTAGTGGGAATTCATGGTTTCACTGGCAGTAGAACCTTTCAGCAAATGTTAATATTACAGCCAACTCCCATTCCATTCCTACAATTTTACATTACAGAGGGAATGATGGAGTATGCAAGAACAAACCCTAGAAAGCTGCATCCCATGGTCCCATGCAGGCATCTTACTGACGTTAAATAGGTCTGAATCTGTGGGAGATTACCTGGGAACTCCAGGCATGCCACCTTGAGCTCCACTATGGAAGAAATGCAGGATCTAAATGTACTGAATATAAGTGAACGAATCTATGTCTCTTAGACCAAAAGGCCCTGTAAAAGACCAAAGCAGTGGCTTTGAGGGTATTCCCCTCCTGCTTCAGTGGTCTTCCTTGTACTTGCTGTGTGTCTTTTCGTTTGCCTGACTAGCTTCAGTGATATTCAGGTGTTTTCCAAAGTTCCAACGCCGACTGTTCTTTGCAAGTGCACATGGATGGATTCTGCGCTGGGTGCTTCCTGTGCCAAGAACTCAATGCATTGTCAGTTGCTTCCACTTTATTTATTTCCGATGCTGGCCTTGCACCAAGGGATATTGTTAACACCAGCCAAGGTGGCAGTGTCGCTACTAACTCGTGTGGAATTTGAACCAAAATTGCTTTGTCCCCAAATTTGGATGGGTTTTAGAAGGAGGAAGTCATCTGACCTGTCTGGAAATCACACCACTTCCACTTCATTCACTGCAAAACCCACACCGAGCTCACAGCCCACTTACAATAGCTTTTTCTCTTTTCTTCTCTGTCTGCCCCTGGTTACTAATGGCTCCATCTTGACACTGCTTGCCATTTTCGCATCTGTTGGTAAACAAGGAGGGACAAGAATTCAGCCTGGCTGATCTGAATGTTAGAAATCACAAATCACCAGAGACGGACTCTTTGCTTGCTGAGTCTGGCTCATCCATTTAAAAAATAAACACAGAATGCTGGGGGTTATGGCTATAGACATTCAGAGACCTGGGCTTGGATGCAGAGCAAAAAGAGAGAGAGAGAGAGAAATGGAAAGGCACCAAATACAGGGGAAAAGGGGAGGAAGCCGCTAGGTCAGGGCTGGAAACTTAGGGGCGTGTGTGGCTACACTCCTAAATGTACTCCTAACACCACCTCAAAATTTGGTGGTGCAGTAGCAAACTATTAAATTGCAGTGGCAATTTGGTGGTGCAGTGGCAAAAAAACAGTGGCAAACCATCAATTGTTTGTGGCAAACCATCAAACCATCACTGCCACTGCACTACCAAACATGGACAGTGCAGCAAGGGCCACACCAGAGGTCAGATGTAGCTGCATGTGGTCCATGGGCCAGGCCAGGCCATGGGTTGCCCACCATTGCTCTAGGTGCACAGAAATAAGTTGACTGAGACCAAAGTGGTTTGAAAAGCCACAGCCAGCCTATGCCTTTGGCCTCCAACTTTGTTGCAAAAGATCTTACATTGATTTCTATGCACCCAGATGTTTTGTCCTTTGTTTTCTTGGACCCATTTTCTTGGAAGTGCTTCTTCCATTTGGAGAAAGGCTGGCAATCAAGCGGAGGATTCTACCACTCATGGAAGGGGGAGTGGAGGCAATTCCCCCTCACCCCCAATTTTCCCTTCAGCTACTTCCCACATGGTTCCAAAGCAAGGGGCACAGAAGCAATTGGCAAAAAATGGTCTCCCCCACTTCCATGAGTAGGGGTTTCAGTGAGCAGAATTCCAATCCTGGGATCTCTGAATCCAAATGAATTTATTCTTATTTAGGAAGGTGTGAACCATCAAAACTTGAGATGGTCAAGGTTCTCTGATATCCACCTTGATGCTCATTCCGACTTATGTCCATTTCTTTTTACATGAAAATTCGTGTATTCCTGTGTACATTTTTTTCAAATGTATCCATCAATTGTGTGTATTTCAACATGCACTCATTTTCTCCCATTGATCCTTGCACACATGTTTAAAATGAATGCATCTCTTCATGTGCATTTCTCAATGCATTCGTTATTGCACAAATATCATCACAAACTCAGAAATGTATGAACTTGGATGCAGAGCTCAGAAATATATGGACTTTGACTGCAGTCTGTGTTTGGGTCCATGTTCAGTTCTGAAAAGTGCAAACTGACTAAATTCTGGTTGAAAACGAACTGAAACAAATTTCTCATACATTTCCATTCTTGTTATTTATATAACACCATTTATATAGTGCCTCACAGGACAGAACAGGAGTGGGGAGCTGTGACCTGCCAGATGTTGTTGGACTTCAGTTCCCATCATCCCTAATCATTGGCCATGCTGGCTAGGGCTGATGGGAGTTGGAGTCCAGCAACATCTGAAGGGCCACAGCTTCCCCACCCTTGTAGTAAGATAAGCAAAAAGACAGGTCCCTGCCCTGAGATTATAAGGCTTAGCCTTTGCCTTCACATCTCTACAGGAGGGACACCAGCAGGGCAACAGGGACGTCTGTATTATCTCAAAATGTATGAGGGATCATCTGAGAGAAAGGTAAGGACTAGCCAATGCAACCCAGTGGTGATTTGCCCATCACTGGCCTATTTGAGCCCATCTCCCAAGGACCATGTGAACTCAGGACCGTACCTGAAACCCCATCGGTTTGCTGGAGACCTGGACCTGCAGCATGAAGACTCTGAACCAGACCTGCTTCGGGAACAATAGTGCAAACTGGTCCTAGAAAGAGGATTCTTGTATGGACACATCTTGGATTCCAGTGGACTTGTGCAGCACTCTTCTTCATCTTCTTCTTCTTCTTCTTCTTCCTCCTCCTCCTCCTCCTCTTCTTCTTCTTCCTCCTCCTCCTCCAATGGAGAGCCAATCTCACTGCAGCTGTCCTCAAAGACTGTGTCATATTCAGGAGTCTTGCAGAAGGCCGTCTGCCCATCATCTAGGGCACTGTCTAAGAGGCCAAAGTGTTTTGTCAAGCTGGCTCGAATCTCCTGGTCTCTCAGCTGCTTGCTGTCCTCCTTCACTGAGGTTCCAATCTTGCTTACATCCCGGTAGGGCACATCAGGCACTCTCCGCTTGTGTTGGCTTTCCGTATGGCATAGGGGCTCCCAGGATTTCAGCACCTTCCTCTGGAGGGAAGCCTCAGGTTTCAAGACCTGACAGTAGTCATGGTCACCAAACGAGCGTGAAAAGGGGCGCTTCAACACCCCGTGTTGCTCAGGGTGTGTGGCAGACCGGCTCAGATGTGCATACAGCTCGGTCCGCACCGGGTGCTTCCTCTGAAGCTTCCTGGAGGTTGTCCCGTCCCCGGTCATTAGCTGTGGCTCAGAGCTGGTGATGACAGCAGTCTCCTTTGCTGGCCTCTGGTGAATGTCTGGCTTATACAGGTCCTCCTCTGAAGGCTTGTATGGTGGAGTAGTTGGTGGTGTGAGACCTTATCTCCCCCAAGAAAGCAAAAGGGTAAAGCTCTTTCAGTATGGAAGCATGAAAGTAATGCAAGCGGAGTCGGGCCCATTCATTCATCATGCGCTCCTGCCCCTTTGTGGAGCCTTCAAATGCTGTTGGCCTTGGATGAGGATGCCCTGCTATTTATATCTAGCCTTTGGGAAATGGCTACAGCAGTTCCCAAACAGTTGGCAACTAGACAGAGTGCATGCTGTTATAAAGCTACCTTTTCAGAAGGTGGGTGGAAGAGTGCTGAGAGGTGCCTGGATTCCCCTTCCTTTCCGTCAGTGGTCATAGGGAGTGCTACAATTCTAAAATTACTAGCTGGCAATGAGGTTTTTGGCAACACCCCTTCCTTTATTCGTATTTTAAGGGAACCCCCATTAAAGTGCCAAACTCTTAAAATGAATTCTGCCCTTACCTGCAGTGCCACAGAGCTCCACACTCAGCACTTGCTCAAAATTACGCTTCCCAAATGTTGGTTCTCTAAAGAAGGAAAGAAAAGTAGGGTGGTGCGGTTATGGAAGATCCAAGGTGTACGTTAAAGATGGAGAATTCAGGGTTCACATCATACAGTGGAAACAGGAAGGACATAAAGACGGAGTGACACTGGTGTGAGATGCCCATGCTGTGTCAATTCCCATGTTATCAGGCTTGTAAATAGCTGCTCGACTGGCAACATCTGACGAGTAAGGATTACCAGGTAACTATGCAGAGAAGATTTTGCAAACTAGAAGGGGGCTAGTTTTAGGCCACAAATGACCAGCATAAGCTACTAAATCATGTATGGAAAACCTTTCATAGATTTATTTGCAGAGCAGCATCTTACATTCATACATGCAAGCCCACATTTGTGTCTGAGGACAGATCACATTAACTCTCAGCCGCTAGCAGCATCTTTTTTTGTAGCCAATGGCTATGGCAGCATGTAGAGTCAGCATATACCTTGTAGACCATCCTTTTTTGCAAATCACCGGGGAGATGCTCTCTCACACAGCCCAGATGGCGCAGATAAGACGCTCAGAGGTCAATTAATGAGTAAATTTGCATAGTTGAGTCTTTATGGTGAAAGACCCATCAGACTCTGTATATTGATATATATTTGGACAAATACTGAGAGGTAACATACATTTTCTGCCCTTCGTGTATTTCTTCTCAAAGAAGATGGATTGGACCCATCGTCAATAGCACTAGACTAAGAACAACTTCTTGCATCCATCCTAGACGTTCCTGATGGCAAAATTGGCCAGGAGGCTGTATATTTGAAAGGGATGCCCATAAAGCCATACACGGTGCCTCTATATATGATGCCATCAGTGATGGAATCTGACTAACCTATTGCAGCAAAAATTCTTATGAAAGACATGCGATGAACAGCCCACATTTGATGGATCTTTCACCATCTATTCTACACTTCAGTCAACCTCCAAGGAGCGTCCAAAGAGCTAACCCCTATTGCCAAATTTGTTTTGGCACCTTGGATAGCTCCTTTAAAGTTCTGGCTGGTCTACAGAAACCCAAAATGGATTCAGAGCCCCACCAAAAATGGAGCCACCAGCTTCCACTGTATGAGTGATGAACTGTCTGAATCTCCACTCCAGAATGCTAACACTGCAAGGATAGACCACATCTAGTGGTACTGCTCCTTCTCACGGCATGTGTCTCCTTGCTGCTATGACAATTCAGTAAAACAGGCCCTCGTCCTGTCATTAGCACAATAGGAATCACAGGAAAAATGGGGTCCAGCCAAGCACTACTGCACGCCTGGCTACATTATCAGTGCCATGATTTTCAGAGGCTGCCACTTGCCAGATTTACCAGCTCTCTGACCTCTGGGGCTCAAATACAATGCATTTTGGGGCAGGATACTTACATTTGCGCCAAGGGCAGCGACAAACATCTTGGTGCCTCTGAAAGGAAAAAAAAACAGAGAAAAGCAGAATGACCCCATGAGCCCATATTCAAGCCCATAAACTGGACTAGGCTGCAATAATGAATGTATTGAGAGAAGGCAGATCAAGGCCAAACCAGGGGTGTTTCCAGGGCCCCTACAGCTACCAGTGAAAGGGCATGGGGCGGCTGATCTGTTGCTTTCTGCTCAACAGATTTTCTGCATTTAGGAAAAATATGGAAGAAACAATGGGAAGACACGGAAGGGTCATGGGTAGAAGACAGTGTTCTCTGGGACCATCATAAAGGGCTTTGAATGAGGCAGGCCAATGGCACCATAAAAGCCTCATCTGGAAGAAGCCCAGGTAAGATGCAGGTGATCTGGGATCAGAGCTCCCAATGTATTCTTTTACACATAAAAACCATGGTGTGGCGGGGGGTGGGGGTGGATTGGGGGCTGCAGGGGGTGTTTAACCTGACCCCCCTGTGCAGTTTCCTTCACTTAAATCATCCCTCCCTGCAACCTAGTCTACCTGTATTTTTCTCCCTCTGGTAATTCCAATTTTGGGGTTAGGCCATATAAGACTGGCACCTGCTTAGAAGGAGACTGGAGTAGTTTTACCCACCCTTCTCCCCTCTGCCCAACAAGTGTGGGAATGCAGACACTGGGCCAAACAAAGATTTTTTAATCTCCCTCAGCTGTGATATCATTAGACAAACGTTTAGGGTGGCCCACAGGAGAATGCCCCAGCTCTCCTCCCCACTGTACCTGTGCAGCATTGGCTCTCGTTGATCTCATACACTTCGCTCTCCCCAGAGCTCTCTGGCGAGGGGGTCTGCAACTCCATGGGGAGGCTCTGATATCTGCCGTCCGAGTCATCTGCACCATTCAATTCTGCCTCTGCTGCCGGTGCTTCCGTCTCAAAGTCCCGCAGAGCCGAGCACAGGGGCAGCTCTGTGGAGGCAGGTTTGTTCCCTGCTGCCAGTGTGGACGCAGCAGAGTCCAGGGGAGACTCATCGAGGAACGACAGCCAGAGACTGAGCTCGGGGTTGAGTCTTTTGGAGCGCCGCACTGCATAGACTGAGCTCTCCTGCTTGCGTCCTGCCTTCCCGGAGGCTAGCTGGGCAGAGACAGTCCCCCGTTTCGCCCCGTCCTCCTCGGCAAGGCTGCCCGTCTCTTTCTTAGCCTCGGGCTCCGCTCTGGGAGTGTGCCTGGGCTCCGCTTTCGCCTCCGCCAGCATTTTCGCCACGGACTTGCACATCTCTGCGGATCCCCCCCTGGTCTCGGGTGGCGGCGCTCTCAGAGATTTGGGAGGCTGCGACCTAGCCAAGGAGGCGTACACAGGCTTGGCCAGTCTGTACGGCTTGCTCACGTCACATGGCAGGTCTCTGGCGAGCAGCTCTTTCAGGATGGAGAACTCCGCAGAGGGGTCTCTGGACGGTTTACGGCCTGCAAAGGGAGGCCAAGAGCCGGAGGGACAGCTGTCCTTACTCCAGAGCAGAGGCCTTTGCAGGGGGCAATCTGGCTTGGCGCGTTTGGAGGGGCTGTGGAAATGCTGGTGCTTCACGTCCGCAAGGTGGGCGGGGGGCAGCTTTCTTGGGGGGAGGCAGTAGGTGTGCATGTAGCGGATGAGCTCCACCGCGGCATGCAGCTCCTTCTCCCCAGCGCCCTCCTCAGAGGAGGAGGGCGGGGTTGCCGCAAGATTCCTGTCATTCAGCAAGTCTTCGCTGGAGTCGCTGTCCTCTCCATTGTGGGCGCAATGTCTCTCGGGCTCATTGCCGCTGCCACCGCCCCCGTGGCACTCGTCTGGTGGCCAGGTGGCTTTTGCATGCGGGCAGACGGTGGAGGTGAGGTGCTTATGAAGCTCAGTGCAGCTCCGACTCTGAGCCTGGAGGAAGCTTGACTTTCTGTCTCGGCCACCATCCGCCTTCATGAAGAAAGAGAAGAGGGAGTTAGGTTGAACAAGAACGGGATTTTATAGCCACACTGTAAGGCAGGAGGCCGGACCTCTTTCAGCCTGAGGGCTGCGTTCTATTTCCGTGAAGCTCTCAGGGGCCGAATTCCAGGGGTTGGCGGGGCCAGAAAGAGCAGCATCTTGCTGCTTAAAAGATTTTACGTCCAGCTACTAAGCCTCAGGGAAGGCATTTCAACCTTTTAGAAGAGGCAAACAAAAAACCCACCCTGCACAAAAGCCAAGCAGCCGCCTAATTGGTGGTCAGGGCAAAGGGACATGGCTAGCTGGCGAACCCCAGAGGGCTGGATTGGGACCCCAGTGCTGACGTTCTGCATCCCTGCTGTGAGGAGCCTGCAGCACGGCACTGGCAGTTATGTCAAAAGTACGGCAAGCAACCACAAGAGAAAACAAAATGCATACTTTGTAGCACCCAGAAATGACACCAGACTCTTCTTACTACAACGAGCCTTGTGATATTGGGTGGATTTTATGGAAATCCATGTAAACCATGATAAGATACATATGAGGCAACAAAACCAGAGAAGAACCATACAGCCTTTCCTATGATTGCCTTTGTGATCCAGCAGTGATGTTTCCTTACTGCTTGGAGGATATAAGGACTCATCTTTAATTCAAACGCCATTGATTTGTCAGAACTGAAACCCCCCAATCTTTGCTTAATTGCTGTAACTTGTCTGCTCTATTCTATTTCCAAGGAGCTTGTAGAATCTGGTTTTCTATTTTGGTCCCTGATGCAGTAAATAAAGTGCCTTGCATTCAAGCCAGCAGATGGCTCTTGCTTTTATTCTCTTCTCGTTCAGGCTGCATTTCTAAGAGTATCCTGGTACCAAGCTCTAACCCTCACACGGAAGCATTCATGCTGCAAGAGGAGGCTGCTGGTTAAATCCAAGTCTTCCTCTAGTCTGGGCTCCTGTTCCTGCTAAAACTACTGTGTTTATACGATGGAGCAAATGTCAAGGGCACTTATTGGACGATACCCTCCCATGACACTGTGAATGCTGAGTTTCCAGCGTATGAACTGCCTTATACTCAGTTAGACTTTTGGTCCATCTAGCCCTATATTGACCATCCTGAGTGGGAGAGGCTCTCCAATGGCACCACGACCTGGAGGAAACATACATGCATCCCCTGCAACCAAAGCAAATGGGTGTGTGCTCATTTTTAATACAACCTTCTACCTTGTGTCCTCCAGACAGCCTGGACTACATTTCCTGGAATTCCTGATCATCAGCCATGCTGGCTTGGGCCGATGGGAGTTGAAGTCCAAAACATTTGGAAGGCACCAATTTGGGGTAGGCTGTTTTAACATAAGAACCATCTGTGCACAGCTAAAGGGAAACACTACAGTCCGGATGGAAGTTTAACTTGATTTAGTCCTTATCCTTTGATTGTATATATATATATCAGAAAACAAAAGGCTGCTAGAGATTTAAGCTGATGAGATGAAGGGTCTCATTCACTCAAGAGAGATCATGTGAAGAGTTGGGCGGATGCTGAAAGCTAATGCAGGACTTGAAGAGATGGCAGAGCATATCTGTGCACTTTTAAAAGCTCCTTCCAAGAACTGTTCCGAGCAAGATGGATCAAATGAGATTCTTCATAAAGCGTGCATCACGTATCTTTCTAGCTGGTGTGTGCAAGAGACAGATGGCTTTTTCTTTTCTTTTTTTACCCCCCCCCTTTTTTTCCAGCTGGTGTGGAAGGGATAGTTCTCCCTCCCCTTCCCTTTTGCCCTGCCTTTCCAATGCAATCTAAAATCTACTCGCCGAACGTACTGCACAATTTCCGTCATCAAAAGTGGAAAATCTTTAATGGCATCTTGTGTGGATTTCAGGGGATTAGTTTAAACGGCTGGACTGGGTCTGCAACTTTGCATGTAGCTCTTTGCCCAGATGAAGTCAATTCAATCAGCCGCTAGGAAGCTCCGCTCTAATTTGGGTCAGGAATGAGAGTGAGAAAGAAGAGGGGGAAAGATCACGGCAACGTTTAAATAGGAATGGAGTCTGGTGAGAATACGAGATGCTTTATACACTGTGCTCAAGGAAACAGCTCCACAGTGCACCCAGAGGAAGGCCTTAAGGGAAACGGCATTGCTCTTGTTTTGAGAAGGCTCACTAAGAACTTACTATTAGTCTTCTGCTTTTCCATCTCTCTCCTATAAACCAGATATAACCAGCTTCTGTATTCCTGGCACTTCACTCTCCAAACAACACCCCAGGGCCTACAAGTGTATAACCCAAGTTTCTCAAGGGTAGTCACATTCTATAACATAGTGGGTGCCACCTGTCAATAAAAGGTCCCCCAGTTATGGAACACATATCCTCGGACACATGGCTGGGGTATCGTGCATAAAAAATCCCAAGCACTGAAATGTAAAATTTATCCTAACAGCAATAGTTTTAGTGGTGGGAGGACCCCTCTATGAGCAGGACCATGGTCAAACATTTTGCCACATTTTCATTGAAATTTGTAACGTACCCAAGGGGACAGATAAAAATTTATTGTGATCTGGATGCAGCCTGCCACTGGGCTATCCCCATTTTAAAACTTAACCTTATTTAAGTCAATGTGACCAAGATGCATTGATTTTGTTTAAACTAGGAAGCAAAGATTTTGCCTAGCTAGGCTAGCCTATTATAATGCATTCTAAACAGGGCTGCCCAAAATGGCTCACTCAGGGCATTTGTACATGAGGCTTTTATCACACACCTCTACTGAGGTTTCTGCTTCCGGATTCTTTGTGGGGATTGAGATCAGCTCTTTTTCATGTGCTTTTTCCTAGGGGAGGTTCTTTCCCTGCCTTTCTATATGTTTCATTATACAACCACTAGATGGCAGTGGTATAGCAGAATTGCACAATTACTTCTCATTCTGCCATGTCTAAATAATACCAGACTTCTTTTGTTAGGAAAAAACGAACAAGCGTGATAATGGCTACAAAGCACAGGAGAGGCCCTGGAGGATGGCAACATCATGTAAAGGACCAACAATAAAAGCCTCATGTAGAAAGGCTTTTAGACATTTCAGGCCCATTTTGCCTTCCCTCTGCCCATCACTGGATTTGATCTTGAATGAATCCAGTCCACTGTATTATCTTAGGTCAAGGCAAAGCAAGGCTGGAGCTGCTAAGAGGAGCAATACCTTTGCACCGGATCGCTGGGGTCTGGATTTGGGAGCTCCTTGCCGCCACACACTCCCTTCTCTCTGAACCTCATAGCTTGGAGGCACATTGGATGGAGAAAGAAGCAACTTCTTCAGCTGGAAAGGGAAGCGGTGAAAGAAAGAGTCGGAATTCCTGCATAAATGAACAGCAGCCCCTGCTTAATTTCTCCCAGGTCACCAACACAATAAGTAGTTGGGGGGAAGATCCAAACCAAAAGCCGCATTGCCAAGAGAGCCATTTCAATTCACACGGGCCAGATTACAAAGCTGCCCTCCCGCCGCCCCCAATACACAACAGAAGTTCTAGCATTCACCCATAAAGAGAATAAAGAGCCCAATGAACCAGGATTGTGAGAAGACTCCAATGCACCCAGGGAACTGAAAGCCAACATGGATCTGGCAAAGCCCATTTCCAAGGCTCACATCCCGAATTGATTCTGGCTTGCAATCCCAATGAGTGCTGGACACTTGCCAGGACCCAGGTCCATGATGGCTTGCTCCTTTTTTGTGAAAGCTCATCAAGATGATGGCAAACATTCATTCCTGGTACATCTTGTGGGAACCCAGCATGTGTTCAAGTTCATGTAGGAACAATAGATGAAGGCTCATATATCTTTCTGGAGATCTACTTTGGCTGCAAGTATCCAGATCCATTGCTTACGAGAGAGACAATTCCTCTTAAAGCTTTCATACTTATGTCATGTTACGTCTTCAAAAGACTTGGCAATCCCTCTAGGGGTACGCCTCCTAACATCCCAGGAGTGTCTTCCAGGAAAGCCAATGTACACATCACCCTCTTCTGCCTCCTCCTAGTGGGTTAGACCTCTCTAGGCGCTGATGACACTAATCAAACCAGGGCCGTCTATACAAAATGAATCTTCTGCTGCTGTAGTGGCAAAGCGGGTCCCCTGTATGAGGATGCCAAGGGAGCGCAAACAAAGAGAGAGATCACCCTTGGGGGAAGTCTTGATCAATGGTGGAGACCCCTAAGAAGGTAGAGAAACATTATGGGGGTTGGGGAGTGGAGGAAAATTATCTCCCCAGGCCCTAGCATCTGCATGCACACTGACTTCATGGTGCCTTAGACTGTTGGAAGTCCAAGTCCCCAAGTGGCCAGGGCTATTAAGTTGAAGGAAAGTGGGCAGGATGTTACTTACTTTCCTTCTACCTGGATTCAAAGGGGTGGGGGTGGGTAGGAATTGGAGAATGGGTGTCCTCAGGTGCACATTCTCCAATCCCAATTCTGCCCCCTGCCATTTTTGTGGCCCCACTGGATCACCATCAAATATCGGCAAGTTAGTGGCTAAAAATTTGGCATTTCCCTTAAAGGAAAACAGCCCCCCCCTTTTTTTTACTGCCACCGCATAGTTGAATATCAGTAGCAAACCACAGTTTTCTTGCCACCACCGTACTGCTGATTTCCATTGGCAAAACTGGTGACATAGCAGCAATTTATTATTTTATTTATAGCATGCCTATACCACTTTTCTAGACCAATCAAAGCAGCAGGGGAGTACAGCTCCAGATGAGCTGGGGGGCAGAAATGGCCTCTAGAATTGCTGAAGTTGCCCACCCCTGGTTTAAAGGATCACAGGTGTTGGTGTTGGGGCTAAACCTTCTTCTCTTTCCCCCTAATGTATGTGTTTTCAAAGATACCAACTTGTATCTAACAAATTGGGGCGTGTGTACTGGCCCCTGCAAAAGAGTCCAGCAACATAACATTCCAACAAGGTCTTTGATCAATTAATTCATTAGCTTGCCAAGTGTTTTGAAGATGTACTTTCTGTCCAAAGTATTTACTGGGATGGTTTTCTTTTTAGGATGATCTTTATGACACATGCTACCTTAATCCCATCAAGGAACTTGTCGGTAAAAAAACAAGATGAAAATTACCTTAAGAGTATATTTCTGATTACATGGCTAGAATATTTCTGTTAAGAAAGAGGGCATTTCACATTCCACACTCTTACAGTGAAGGCAACCTGGGATCACTAACAAAATGCCAGATTTTACTCTTATGGGAACATGGCAACGGAGAGAAATCTTAAAAACGTTGCCTGGAAACTCGAAAAGCTCCTTAAAAATTAAGTGCATGACGGATATCAAATGAGTCAGTTCCCACAGTCAAATGTCAGCTGCTTTCTCTATCACAATATAGTGAAAATTCAATTTTGTATCATATGTGTCAAAATAATAATAATTATAAAGAGAAAGGGATTTCTTTTCCCCCTGCAACGTATACATCCTATATATACACATACAGATTTGTGTGATATATATGTATATATATAATATATATAAACATATAAATATTATACGCCCACACACATGCACATTTGCCGTGTGAAGTGAAAATGCAAACTTTTCACCACTAGATGCTGCTACAACACTTTTAGAAACCATGACACCCAGTAATGATACACCAAGAGGTGGAGTGGTAGGGGGGCAGGAGGAATGCTAGGCTGGGGCCTGTGATTATAAGTCAGGTTCCCCCATCCCAGCACTCTAGTTATACGCTAAAAGGGACTGCTCCATTGTATCGGATCTTGTAAAACGATTTAAAATATGGCCAAGTAGCAGAAGGGAGGACTGAAGGCTCTGAGCACTTGCTACATGAAACTAGGCTCAGAAGAGGCACCCTTCTCTATTAAGAGAGATGCCATCAAACACATCCTCTTCCCTTCTGCCACTCTTCCTTGGAGGTCAGGTAATAAGGGATGTGGAACACAAGCCACAGAGCACCAAAAACAAATAGGATGGCAACCTGGCCAAGTCCCCATGTTCCACGACTCACAGCCAGAGTGACGTGTATTCTGCATGTCCCTGCAAGGCCAAAAGACTGGAATATGGTTCTGGGCACAGAATTTGGCTTTCTGGAGAATCTCAGTTTTCACTGGGGGAATATTGGGGTAGGGTGGGGTTGGAAACCTGGCAAGTTTCAACCCCTTGGAAATGTGTGGACAATACCTGAAGAAATCGCAGAAGTTGGAAGGGTTATTCAGTAAGATTTTTACAGTGCAATCCTATATCCATCTACTCTGATTTAAGCCCCATTAAACTGAATGGGATTTACTCCCAGGTAAGAGGATTGCAGCCTTAGTCATTGGGGCAGGACTGTCCTGCATGGTAGTTTGCTCTGTTCCAGGACTAACCAGCCCAAGCAGAATAAAATTGTGCCGAGTGAGCAAAAATAGGCACAGCTAATATTATACACACATCATAATGGTCGCAGGTCTTCCGGGCAGAAAAAACAGTTGGAAAACCTCTGGCCTACTTTAGGCACAAAACTTCAAAATGGCTTATATTAGATTTAGGATACCATGGTGGACAATTTCGGTTTTATTTTTAGTAGATAAATAAATAGTGCAGAATACACTCAGCCCTGCCCATAGGGACTCAAAGAAATAAAAATAACCTGGTGCTCAGGGAGACGGATGAACGGCCATAGTGGCGAGAGAGCTCATCTCACACCTCTGGCCATGCAAGTGAGCAGCATTAGTAGACACTATGGCACGGGGGAAATGTTGGAGATGAGAGGCAAAAGCCCAGGCACCAAGAGCATTGCTCTTGGTTTGAACGATTAAACATCAGGGATGGATGTCTTTAATGGCGCGATCCTATGTATGTTCAGACAGAAAAAGGTCCTGCAATTCCCAGTATTCCCCAGCCACCACTACCGGCTGGGGAATGCTGGAGATTGTAGGGTTTCCCCCCCGTCTAAACACACATAGGAGTGTGCCTTAGCCGTTCACACGGTAACCCACTCCATCCCCCCTCCCATCACAATCACACACTTCCCCATGAGGATGGCAATGGAGCAAATCAAGTGAGAGTAATGACGCAGCACATGTATACGTATACAATAACAGGAATATATAATATATAGAACGAGATATGCTTTTGTATTGTTATAATTGTAAGCCTATAATGAAAAAATTCAGACCTTGGCTTCCTATCATACCCATGCAGCCGGCTTATCAGAGGCGCATCCAAATCCACCTTAAACAGTAGGAAGTGGGTTCTTACTAGAGACAGCTCATCAACCTCTGGGACAGGGGCAGCCGGTTTGGGAGAGGGGGCGGGCGATGTGCCGCCGCTGTGGGGCAAGTCCCCCTCGTCCATATTTCTGAAGGCAGCCAGGCCCATGTCGTCTCCCTGGATGTCATCCAGTGTCTCGGTGAGAGCCGCCAGAAACGCTTCATTCTCGCTGTCTATAATCTGCTGGGAGGAGGCAGAAGAACGTGAGAGAGAGAGAGAGAGAGATGGTAAGAAGAGGTGTTTGTCAAGTAAAACACTTCCCACAGGAGAACAACGCAAAGGTAAAAACATTCAAGGAATGTACACAGCATAGCAGCCATCATGCTAGGGCAGAGGACGTTATTTATTTGTTACATATATATCCCATCTTTCTTCCATTGGGTGGTTGACATGGTCCTCCCCTTCCCCATTTTATCCTCACAACGACCCTGGGAGATAAGTTAGCCTGAGTGTCAAAGAGTCGATGACTGACTCAAAGTCACCCACTGAGCTTCCACGGCTGTGGGGACTAGAACCCGGGTCTCCTACATCTCAGCCCAACACTGTAATCACTACACCAGACTGACTCTATGTATTGGTAGGAAAGGGTACATAGCCTTCCAACCATAAAGAGCGTAGTTTAGATTTTACAGTGTAATAACCCATCCCCATTTGGGAAATGGCCTTCTGCTCTGGCACTTATTCATTTGTATAAAGCTCTTTTTTAAAAAAGAGAAATCTGAACTAATCTTTGCTTTTTTACTTTACAAGTGTTAGCAGGGACAAAGCATCATATTGTGGCTGTTGCTTAAATCTAAAGACTGAACACCTGACAAGGGGGAGGATATCCCTTGTGCAATGGCAGATAGGGAAGATGGCAATGTAGCTGTGATTAAAAAGTGGTTGTTCCAAGGCATGTCTACATTGAACACTGTAGGCACCTGTGATGCTCACCCCCTCCACACATGCACAAATGCAACTGATGTGTTAGAGTGAGGGGCAAGGAGAGAACCACTTGTTTCCCAGTGACAAAATGTGTGCTGTCATCAAAGTTTCACTGCAGCATGGGAGGCATAGTTTTCTTGCCTAGTTTAACTGAGAATGCACTGTACATACATGTTAGCATCCGGTCTCTCTGAAAAGCTGCAGCCTGTATGGCAGGGGATCAGAACCTCAGGACCAGGGGTCAAATACAGCCCTCCGGGATTCCTCAGATGGCCATGCCACCCTTCCTCCATCCCTGACTGAAGGTTTCTCAGCCTTTGTGCATTTCCCCCTATTTTGAAAGGTTGACATGCCTCTCCTAAGACTTAATGACTTGCAGTAAGACCTTTAAGCTAAAATATGTTGGTATTTTTGCCCCGCTCCCTTTGCCTCCAGCCCTGCCCACTACTGGAACGCACTCTCCTCCCCTACCCCAGTTTCTCTAAAATGCATTTCTTTGCTTCCCCATTCTCTCTGGATGACTATATATGGGGCCCCAAAAGGGCCTGTTCAATTCAATGCATGCCATGGGCTTTGAAGAGGCTTCTTAGCAGCCACATGTGCTGATGATGTCATAGGACAGTACCTGCACCTAGGGGCTTTTATCAGTCCTTGACCCTAGAAAATTGGGGGAAATCTCTAAATGGATACCCCCCCCCATCCCATCCCCCACATATTCACACATTATATCCCACACATTCCTTCTGCTTTCCCTCATGTATGCGAAGGGAATGTATCTCCTGGCAAACCTGGGAAAGAGTCTGAATATCAGGCAAGAAGTTGTGTGAAGCCTTAGTCAATTCACCCATCAATGAACATTATTTCCAGCTGTATTTTGTAATGGCATTCACTGAGGTTCGCAGCGATTTAATGGTGAGCTTTATTTCTGCATGAGCTGCAGATTGCATCTCTATATAGGTATATTTCTATTTCAGGAACGGGACTTATGTTGGAAAGATTTTGCTGTATGACTTATGCTTGATGTATATTGTCTTTAAAAGGAAAAATTAAATGCAAACCACTTTCTTAAAACAGCAGCTGTCAGTGTGGATTCCCCACTTCCCTACAGACATTTCCTATCTTTCCTGGTGTTGGCTTTTTTTTTTTTTTTAAACAGCCCAACCATATGCGTGTTCACTGGAAAGTAAGTCCTACTAAATTCAGTAAGACTCACTCCTGTGCAAGTATACATAGGATCACAGCCTTAGGTATGTTTCAACCAGGAAAAATAGCACACTGAATGATAATTTTCAATTTAACTGGCACATTAATCCACTAAGGTTGCCATCCTGAGCACATTGCCAAGGGCTAAGTCCCAGTGAACTCAGTGGGATTTCTTTCTAATTAAACATGCTTAGGACCAATTAGTTGGTGGAGATGAGACTGAAGGATAAAAACTGGATACAAATGCAATGCAGACATGGACAGATGCAGTGACTCCCTCTTCTTCTCTCTGCTGAATTTGAAGGAAAAAGAAACTTAAGAGTACTAACTTTCCTCCCAGTTTATATCAAAACCTGACAGATAACTTGCACTTCTTGGCAAAACTGCCATCTAGCAATAAAACACACACACCAGGAACTGAAGTCCTCAGTTGAAATCCATGGGCACAATCCATCCAAAGCTAGGTACTTTCAAATTCCGATTTCAATGGGAGAATTATGCACATGCTTAAAATGCAAATCAACAGGGCTTAAAAGTGCATAGCTTTGGCAGGGTTGTGCCCATTGAACCAACTCAGCACTTCAGTTGCCTGCATTTTATTTTATTTTTATTGCTAGAAGGTATGTGGATCTTTTACAGTGGGGGTGATAATACTGGCATGAACAAAATCAGCATGAAATGCACAAGTACAGCATCATAAAAGTAACTGGTCTCGTGATTTGCCTTCTCGGTGGCAATCGTACTGCAAAGGTTATGGTAGTCACTGGCCTTACTCAGGCTCCATGCAGACAAAGAAATGGAGTGATGAATCTGAGTGTCCAAGAAAGAGTGGGTGCAGTGTGAGCTGACAGAGCCTGCAGGAAAATGTCTCACACATCGTGAGAAAGGCATATGCACAGGAGAACCTTGATGCCATCTAATTATAGCGCAGGACCTTGTAGAGCTAGACGTTAACAGATGATAATGGAATCTATCCCTCTGCCTTAAGACCCAGTCCTCCATATAGTAGCCCAGGAGTGGGCAGAAAGTGGCTCCTCAGATATTTTGCACTTCAGCTCTCAGCATTCTTGACCATTGGCCATACTGGCAGGGGCTTCTCGGAGTTGAAGTCCAAATCATCTGGAGATCCAGATAGTAAGTTGCACCAGTTGCTGGGGAACATGGACAGGAGGGTGCTGTTGCACTCATGTCCTGCTTGTGGGTCCCTGGTTGACAGCTGGTTGACCACTATGTGAACAGAGTGCTGGACTAGATGGACCCTTGGTCTGGTCCAGCAGGGCTCTTATGTCCTTATTCACCTTCTGCACACCTCTGCATTAGCCCACAATATACAATATCCTATCTTAGCAGAAAAATCCCTGACGTCAACATGACTGCATGCTATAATGAGGTAGAACCACCAAGATCCACTTTAGCAAAATGCCTCTGTTGACTCAAGCACAATATGTGCTGTCACAACATGCTACTATTGCAGTGGCCCAAAAGCTATTGGAAATCACTTTTAATTGCTTAGGAAACCAGGCTGAGGATGCTCCATCAATTCTGAATGGTATCTGTTTGGCACATGGAAGTACTTGGGTCCATGTAATCCTGCACCCCAATTGTTTATCTACCGATTCTCTAAATTCTACAGTTGCAAGAATCTCAGTAGTATGATGAGCACTGAAACTGTTCCTGGAAATATAAAGAGCGGAAAAAGATGAATGCTGTTTATGTTGGATTATAGTTAAATGGTTCGTGGGAGGGCGAGCCAATGGATTTTAACAACCGGCTATTTTAATTTTATAGGCTGAATTAGTCACGCAGCTATTTTACTGTTCTTCAGTTCTGACCTGTCACAGATCAACCTTCTCAATATCTTCAACTCTTCAAAAACAAAAAAAGCAAATATGGGGCCAAGCCTCCAAATGTCAACTGTAATCTTGGGGGCTGTCTTGCACCGTGAACCTCCCAAATCCTGTATTTTACTCCTGCGGGGTTGCTCCAAGTAATCCCCACGCCAAGGAGCGAGCCCCCTTTTCATTGCTCAAAAGCAAACATAGGGGACCCAATCTGGATCAGGACTCTACTGAGGGAGGAGGGCAGGGGGCTTCCTTTGCTCTTTGCTGGGGTTCCAAATCAGATTGGGAGGCCCATGCCTGCAATTTACATTTCCCCAAAGTGATCCATTTAAACAAAAACATCACTTTGAGGCAATGTAAATTGCAGGTGCGAGAGCCCGGATTCAGATTGGGACCAAAGCAAGGGCAAAGGATTAAAGCCCCCTGCCTCGCACAATGGGGTCCCAATCCAGATTGGATCTTTAGTCCTTGCTTTTAAGTTTTAAAAAGGGGGAAGTCACGGAGCTGCCCCCCTAGTCTTCCAGGCTTGCAGTAAAAACAGTGCAGTGGTGGTATACGAGATAACTAGGACTGCTGGGAGATCTACTTCTCTCTTACACACCCACCAGTACTTTACAGAAAGATTTGACTGTGTAAGATATTGGGAATTCCATTCTACTCTGGCTAGAGCCAATTCAGGCTCACACGGGGTCACATGGTAGTCCTCCACATGATGTCATTCATGTAAGCAAATTCGAGCGCAATGCCAACAGCGTATTCTGGAGTGATGAGTTTCCCCGAAAATCCCATCTCTCCAGCATATGCTACTGGCATTGCGTTAGAGGTCACTTATTCTACCGCTATGTCAATGGCGTAAGTGGAACAACAAAATGGGATACTGCCCTATGTTGCCTCAGTATTCATGTTGCAAGATTTGCCTGTTTTCTAGCATTCTCCCAGATGCGTTATTTTCTTCATGTGCGGGACAATTTTGGGATTGTTTCCAAGCAAACAATCTCCTGTGTGCATTCTGATGTTGCATGATCGCACGGGAGGTTAGTATCAAATGCCAGCCTGAACGTTTGAATTGGCTCTCAAGCACTTAAGAGCTGTGCATGCCTTGAAAGAAACAAAAAGTCCCACAGACTCTGAGTGCTTCTTTGGATTTCTGAATAGCCATCATTAACCCCAAAGATCCATGTCAGCTCTGTTAGAAGTGATAGTGGCAACATCCAGGAGGAAGGCACCGAGGGGGCTCCATTCTCTGAGCAAATTTATTTTCCTTCCGATATTGGCAAGACACTTCCGCACGCAGGACCTCAGCAGGCTACGTTTCATCAGGCTCTGCTCAGTCTTAAAAGACCTGTCTTTTACATTTCTGCTCTGTTTATCTTTTCCTCAGGAAGTTCAGTGGAAAATATGCATCCCGCAATGATAGTCTGTCAGTCATTCTGGACCTTTTACAAGAACAGCATAAAGCTGGAAGGTGAAGGTATCACTGTGGGGAAGGAATTCTTGAAAAGTTCATAATGAGTGGATAACTCCACTGCAAAATATCATCTGGCAGGCACTAGTAACCTGAAATCTAAGAACATTCTTATGCTAAAAGAAAAGAACAAGAACAGAAAGCACTCTCTCTCCATAATACGCCCTGAAATAGTAGAAATTTAAAAGGACAGTAAGCAACTGAAAATATGTGTATTTCTGCCAGTTACTGCATCAGCCCATGTCACAGGTTAGCTGGGTATAAGCTCTTATCCCACACAAAGTTCTTCCTAGTCCTTATTTCTCTTTTGCATTAGTTCTGTGAGACATTTCAAAGAGCCTCTGCAGACATCCCTTCCTCCCACCCACCACCACGCCAAAAAGTGTCACAGGAACCAGCACATGAATGATGAACTCTCCTTTTATTACAGGAATTAAGCAGCAATAATATTAGCTTTTCACAGAAATACACAGTCCTTTTCCAACATCCTGTCAGACCCAGCTCCTGCCGAGTTAGTCAAGCAGAGGGAGGGGGTTGTGTGGAATATGAAGCTAGGCCAAAGCGTAGCAGGCAGGGGGAAGCAATGGACCAGGCACCCTTGACGCTCAGCCCACAGAAGCAAGGCTTACCTGGATGGTTATGCCAGGGTTAGGAGGGGGTTGGTTAGGCACTCTCATGGGACCTGCTCTGGCCTACTGAGTGTTCAGAAAGCTTCTTGTCTTTGACATAGAGGAATGTGAATTGCATAAGCATGTATGAACCGGGCCCGAGATAGGCAGATGCGCACGCACATGCACACACACACACACACACACAGTCCCTTCAGACACCAGTTTAAGACCACTTTCAGTGCACCAATCTGCACAGGCTTTGATGGATCCAATCAGCAAAACTCCAAAGAAACTGCAGCTGCTCAGCTAGGAACATAGGACGCTGCCTTATACGGAGTCAAACCATTGGACCCAGAATGGTCAGCAATGACTGGCAGCGGCTTTCTAGGGTGTCAGGCAGCATTCAGCAATGCTGAAGGTTGACGCTGGGATCTTCTGCAGGCAAACCATGTGCTCTGCCACTGAGCTATGGACACCCCCCCCACACACACCAGTATGGTGTGTCCGGGGGGCGGGGGGGAAGGCTTGCTCATCCTTTCCCATACAACCTTCAGCCATTTCAGGTGCTCTTAACTCCTGAGCTGACCAGTTCATTAAGGTCTGCTTGGCTATAGTTAGAGGGGCTCCAGCTACCACAGTTCTGTGATGTAATTTTTATTTATTTAAGAAGTTATCTCCCTTTTCTTAAAAATATAAGCCAGAGGAGCTCACTAAAAAGAAACAAAAAGCAAACAAGATTGATCCAAGAGATAGTTGGTGATATACAAATTTTGTTAAATCCATTCCCATCCACCCTAGCCAGCATACCCAATGGTCAGGGATCATGGGAGTGGCAGGCCAGAACATGTGGAGAATATGCGAATTGGGAGCAGGGCAGCGCTAAGTATTCCCTCCCCCTTAGTATCCATGCTTACAATGCAAGCATCTGCAGAAAGGGGGGCCCTATACACGTGGAGGCTGCCACGTGAGTAGGAACTCCAATAGTGCAGAGTTCTGGCTTGTACGGAGGCTGTGCACATGAAGCCATCCCTCTGCAGATGAACAACACTAGAGAGAGGGACTACATGACCCACACAATGACAGAAGAGGGACTACGTGGCACAGCCCACTCCCAGTTCAACTGTTCACCTAACCCACAAGTAGAATGCCTGAATAGGGCTACACTGAAGGATGGATCAAGTTAACAAGGGGAGAACAGAAGGTAATAGCAATTCACGGCATATCCAGATTACGAGAGCACTCATCAAATCGTGAAACAAACATACCCCAACATAGTTTTTGTGTGTGTTTGTGTGTGTGGAAGGCCGTGAGTGATGTGGAAAAGAAGGGATAGACATGCAAAGCAACTCCTGTCACCTGCAGGTTTCAATCTTCCCCACTGGCTCATCGCTCCATCCACCTGCGCCACACATCTTGGCTTGGTGATTTGTATAATGGGACCACATATATTTAGAGAGCACGAGCAACACACACACAGAAAGTGAGCCTCAGCTATAAATATCCATGTGCACAGAGATGTAGAGGTGATGCTGAAGCTGGAGACTCAGATAAAAAAAAAAGCCTTTTGCGTGCTGGAAATTAACATTGCCAGGCCGCGTCACTTTGTGCTGCTTCCTATGAGCTCCCCGCCCCCCTCCTCCTTTATTGCCTTCCACCCACTGCAGAACAATCCATCAGGTTCTAAAAAATCAAGTTGGATGCGCAAGGCACTATCCTGTAATTTCCTCTTAATAATAGATCACAGGAGGATTGGCTCGGCAGCCCTCTCCTACTCTTCCACCTCCTCATTAGCTTTACTACACTTGCCCCATTTAGAAACCAAGCGCAAATTAATGGAGCACTAATCATCTGCAGAAGAGATATTAATAGCCTGGACCCCCTTTCCCACCCACAGCCACCTTTCCTCAGCTTCCTATGCTGAGCTTTCCTCAGCTTCCAGAAAGAGAAAAAGGAATGAGCCTACATTAGGAGTTGATGGGATAGTTCTGCCGCTACATAGAGCATCCCGGGCCCCTGCATGCCTGGTGAAAGCAGCTCAGAACCAAAGTAGGAATGGGCTCTATGGACAGAGGAAGATGTGGATTCGTGTGTGTGTGTGTGTGTGTGTGTGTGTGTGTGTGTGTGAGAGAGAGAGAGAGAGAGAGAGAGAGAGAGAGAGAGAGAGAATGAGAATATGTCTGCAAGAATTCCTGAAATACTTGGGGTTGGATCCAGATTTAAGCTGGATCAACTGCGCTGGCAGAAGTATACATTCCTGTCCCCTTCTTCCCAAGGCAGCCCCTCCAGCCCCATGAAAATGCTACACAGAGAATCAGGTGACCCTGCTGAATGGGGTGACCTGTGGGGAGGGTCCCCCAAAATCAGCAGAGGGATCTTTCGCGAGAAAAGCCCTTCCTCTTACAGAAAGCAGATCCTGGATCCAAACCACGGGTTTCACATCTATTTATTTAAAATATTTCTAGACTGCACGAAACCCTCAACAGTGGGTTTCAGGGTGGTTAAGAAACATAAAATTACACATACAATACAATAAACCAGAACAAAACACCAAATCTCCCTCCAGAGGGTATTCCAGAGTCAGGGCGCAACCACAGTGAAGGCCTTCTTGTTCGTGGATGCATAATACACTTCTCTTCTTGAAGGTACTCAGAGTAACCTCATTTGACAATCTTAATGCATAGGCAGGATAGAATGGGAGGAGGCATTCATGAAGGAATTTGGGTCCCAAGCCATTTAGGGCTTTAAAGGTAAGTGCCAGGACCTTGGATTGGGATTGGAAATGAATAGGCAGCCAATGTAATGGTTTCAGAACTGGTGTGAAATGGAGCCACCTACTCAAACCAGTCCTAGCTACTGAATTTTGCATTAGTTGAAGCTTCCATAATCCCCTTTCCTTTTGTGTCATGTCTTTTAGATTGTAAGCCTGTGGGTAGGGACTGTCAAGAAATATTTTTGTAAGCCGCCATGAGAGCCTTTTTTGGCTGAATGGTGGCATAAAATGCTTAAATCCATCCAACCTGGGGGTTACCAGAGCATGGATCACCACAGCCAGACTATCCCTCACCATGAAAGGGATGAATCAGTCAAAGCTGGTGGAAAGTGCTCAAAGCCACTGGTCCACCTGGGCCTCCGTTGACCAGGTTGGATTCAAGAGCACCACCAGGCTGCACACCTGCTCTTTCAGAGGGAATGCAACTCCATCCAGTACAGTACAGGAACTAGTTATCAAGAGTTCTTCCATCTTCAGGATTCAGCTTCACTTTGTTAGCCCTCATCCAGCCCATTACTGAGTCCAAACAGCAGTCTGACACCTCCACGCCTCAGTGAGATGACCCTGGGAAACAGTGCTGATGATACCTTGCTCCAAAACCTTGGATGACCTCCCACAGTGGCTTCCTATAGATGTTGAAGAACATGGGGGAATGGAGAAAAGGCGTAACTAAAATAAATGAGTTTGAAGGAATCTGGAAACAGTTCCTAATATTTGTGTTTACTAAGGGAAGTGGGAAACCGCCAGCGGAAGAAACGATAAGATTTTGGATTCAGGAATAGATCCCGAGGTGGGGGGTGCACTTGTATGTTAAGAATGATTATGTTGTAGTATGATAATGTATAGGTAATACTTATTCAACATATAAGTACTCAACATTTATTCAATATGTATGTAGCAGTTTTGATGTTTTTGTTTCATTACTATTATTCTTGTAATGTTGTATGTTTATATAGTGTAGAAAAAAAAATTATAAAAAAAAAAGAAGAAGAACATGGGGGAGAAGCTCAAGTGCCATTGGTTTGGGGAGAAATCCCCCAAAGCTACTTTCTGAAACTGGCCCCACAGGAGTGAGCAGAAACACTGTATCAGCCCAAACCACAGAGCTGGTCTAACAAAATACCATGGTCGATGGTATCAAAAACTCCTGAGAGTTCAAGGAGAATCAACAAGGCTGCACTCCCTCCATCACTCTCCTGACAGGGGTAATTCATCAGAGTGACCAAGGCTGTTTCAGGGTCCAACCTTGGCCTAAACCCAGAATGAAATGGTTCTAGATAATCCTTTTCTTCCATCAGCATCTGGAATTGGACTGCTGTCACTCCCTCAAGCACCTTGCCCCCAAAGAAGACATTTGCAACAAGGCAACAGTTGTTATAATCTTCTAGGTTCAGTGAGAACTTCTTACGGAGTGGTCTCACAACCACCTCTTTCAAGACAACCAAGACGACTCCCTCTCTCAAGGAGGGATTAATCATCTTGTGGACCCACCCAGTCAATCCACTTTGGATTGGCATAGTAGCCAAAATGGGGAGGACTGAGCACACATGGCAGAATGAATACCCAAGCACCTTATCCACATCCTTGGGCTGCATCAACTGAAAGTTGACCCCATGTAACCAGATTAGATGGGCCTCTGCATGCCTTCTCTAGAACTTTATCAATGCTGGTGTCAAGGTTAGAGCAAGTACAAGCGACTTTACCCTTTGAAGTGCCTAACAAACGTGCCACACCAGGCCTCAAGGGGACTCTTTCCCAGGGTCTAGAAGTAATAGTCCTCTGTCTGTTTGAAAAAAAACTGTGCTGGGTGGCAACTCAAGGATGCAATAAGGGCATAAAAGTGAAAATGCTTTGCTGCCCTCACCGTCACAAAGTAGGCGCAATAATATGCTCTCTTGTGTTCAGACATAGTCACTGTGACATTTATGCCAGCTATACTCTAGACACCATCATGCTTTTTCATTGTCCCCAACTCTCTGGTAAACTAGGAAGCTGGCTGGTCTCCATAATGCATGAGAGAACTCTGGGGAGAAATCATATCAACAGCCTTTCCATCCACATAGTTCCATAGGGAGAACAGGACTTCGACAGGAACGCCAGCCGTGTCAATGGAAAAATTCTCTAGCTCACTCTATAAGTCTCCAGGCATAGATCAATTTAATAGGTCTACCAACCCTGCAGAGGGAGAATGCCACTGCCAACCAAACCTTCATCAGGAAATGATCTTACCATGACAAGAGTGGTTCTTGCTCCATCCACAAAACTAGTTTCAGAGTATGTTCTGCAGAATGCATTAGGTGACAACATACTGAGACAACCCCATGACTGTTATGGCAACCAAGATATCCCAAGCAGGCTCTCCTCAAGTGTCCTCTGTGTGAATGTTGAAATCCCCCAAGACAAGCATCCTTGGGTTTTCCAATACCACATCCAAGGCCACCTTGCCAAGCTCTGGCAGAAACTGATGAGTGGCTGGTGCACCTTCAGAATCTCTGATTAGTCTCTCTAATCCAACTCTAGGTACAATCACTCAAACCCAATACTCAAACCAACTGGTCTCCTGATGAAGGAGATGGATGCCTTCGAAATGACAGCAGCATCCCCTCCCTGGCCCACTAGCCTTCATCTACCTCCAGGAGGGTTGAATATATTTTAGCCCAAGGGCCAAAGCCCATTTTGGAGAAGCTCTCAGGGGTTTCACTGCAGGTCCAAAATACAAAAAACGAAACAAAAAAAATACCTGCCTACCCTAGCTTAAAGCTCTTACTGCGATTAACTATGCCTGAAGAGAGGCGTTTCAACCTTACAAAATGGGGGAGGGGGGGAAACACATGCAAAAGCTGCAAAAGCCACCAAATGTAGACTAGATCGCAGGACAGAAAAAGGGGGTGAAACCATCTGGGGAACCCTGGAGGACTGGATTGGGACCCCAGGAGGGCTGGTTTTGCCCTGCCCCCCAGGCCTCAGATCTCTACCCCCAACCCTGATCTAGCCTATGCTGATTCTGCACTGCATACCCAGGTGGACAAGGCACAGGGGTTAAAGATTAAACCTCCTTCCCACTCTGTGATTGGGACTCCTGTGATTGCCCCAATACACGAATGCGATCACCCATTTAGAGAGCAATCCTATGGTCCCTGAGAGAGCGCCCCAGGAACCACAGGACAATCCTATGACCTCAGAAAGAGAAATCTGAATGGGGAATATTTCCTCCTCTTACCCCTTGCGGCAGCTGTGGAAAACACTGCAATGGCTTCTCACCCAGTCGGAGCTCCAACCTTGGGTGAGGATATGAACGAGAGACAAAGGGTTGGGGTGAGGAGGCACTGTGGATCCTAAAGCTTCTCAAGCTGCTGTCCTCTCAACTCCACTAAGCACAGTCAAAATCACATCTGGTGGGAAATCAGCTGAAAGGAGGATAGAGAGGCAAAGAACTGGCAGAACATGGGATGTTTGGAATGCACAGGATCGTTCTGTCAACGTATTTGGTTTAACTTGGCCTTCAGCATAAGACAGCTTCAAATATTCACATGTATGCTCTGCACCGAACGTAGGAAGAGAGAAACGCCAGCAGCATCCACAAATCCCAAGTTCAGCCAGAGTGGCACGTATTGGTAGTTTAGATAAGCAACAAGAGCTTGCCCTTCTGCTTCTCCTTGGACAAACAAACAAAGGGCAGATTCCAAGGGGTTTTTCCACCACAGAAAGGTTAAAAAAACAACAACACACACGTCAAAAATGTTGCACCAGAAGACCAGCAAGCAGGAGACTAAGGATGCTTCCAGAAATGGCTTTTATCATGAAATCGCCTTGCCTTGTTCACAGAATTTTACAGGGGACCCAAACAATGTCATCTTCTACTCACACCCCTCCTCTGTTCCCACCACTTCCCCTTCTTTTTTCTTTTCACCAAAATCCGTTTAGGAGGAAAAGATGGAATAGCTGCACAATGCCTTCTAATCAGTAGTGCTAGGAGCCCTCTGTCTGGAAGCTATACTCCTATCTGCTCCAGTGTCTCGATAGTTCCTGAACAATTCATGTGTGTTCTACTATCCAAACTTGAACTGTGCCACACATATTCTTGCACAGTTACTTTTCGGAGGAGGAATAAAGTTACATCAGAATTGCTTAAAACGTATGTGTGTGTGTCCCATTTCCTCTAGGCAGGGACATTGCTAGGGATGTATGAGGAATTCAGTTCAGTTTGGTTTTGATCAGGATATAGCCGGTTCGCACGTTCCAGACCAAACGTGGACTCAGAGGATGCAGTCTGCAGTGGAAGCCTATACATTTCCAAGCTTGCAGTGTGATTTGCACACCCTCAAAATCCCTGCAGTCCCAGCCCCAATCCTATGTCCCAGAGAACCCTGGATCCATTCCACAGAGTCCTGAGTGTCCATTGGTGCCAATGGAAAGGTCCCCCCGCAGTTTAATTACCCTACAGAGGGGGCAATTTTCCTATGGGAACGCAGCTGGAATGGAAAGAGTTAACTAGAACATACACACAGTCCAATCTTCCTCTTCATGGCAATTAAGCTTAGGGGGGGAATTCCCTGTTTTCATTGGTTTGAGATGATCTAGGTCAAGGTGCAAATTAACTGAAGAATGTACTTTATTTGAGATTATTTGGGTGAGAAATTAATTGACTGGCTTTGCCTCCTGTGAAATTTACATAAATCTGAATAATTATTTCTATTTTTTATTATTATTTTTATGTAGATTTGTGCCCTGTGGGCCGGGGCCATGAATCTTTCAAATGCCCATGCCTCTAGGAATGTGTTTCTTCTCCACAATGAGGTGTCCTAACAACCACAGGGTATTGCCAACAATGACATTACAGTTGAGGGGAAGGTGCATGTCAAGGAAAGCTGTGCTCAACAGCAAACGCCCCACAGTGGCAGGGAATCACTTGGCGCGGAGTACCTGAAAGAGCTCGGAGTCGTCTGTGCTGTACTGGCTGGACTCTGTTTCAGAGCGCTCACAACACCACTGCAACTCGCTGAAGCAATTGGCTGAGTCAAAGTCACTGGCGTCCAACTGGGACAAATCAATCTCTGGGAAATCAGAGTACAGGTGCTCCTCACCAGACACTTCATACTATGGAGAGAAAAGAGACAATGTTGAGCTTGGCAACGCCTGCAAATCCTTGGGTAGTTGTAGCCGAATAACACACATGCCTCCCCACGATGTAGATTATCAGATCCCAGATGTCTTTGGGCGTCAAACATTACCCAGTAAAAAGCCACACTGACATGGAGCCAGAATCCCAAAGGGGTGAACCTCCCTGAAACAAAGTAGATCCTAAATTATTTTAAACAGTAAGCCTCCAAGGTCCAAAAATGCAACCTTTCCACAGTTGTTTATTTAGGAAGGTTTAGCCCGCACTTCAAATTTCTCCAGGGAAACATATAAAAACAAAATGTAAGCAGTCAAAATATAACAATAAAAACAAAGATGGCAGCTATAATCATAATTCCAGATGATGCTGAATGGCTGGGGAAATGCAACTGACAGCACTGCATAATCAGAGTTGTCTCTCTAAGGGACCAAGCCTGATGTGCCTCTAGGGCAAGCTTTATACTACAAAGTTTATACAATTAGGCATCCGCAATTAAACAATTTAGGAAGAGCTTGTTGGGAAATCACCTATTAGACCTATTGTCTGGACCAAAGGCAGAAGTTGTATTATTTATTACTAGCAACACACTGTTATCAATATGAAATGTGTTTTGCTAATGACTGGGATATTTTCTTGGGCAATTTGACAGCTATGAATACAGTAATATAGAATGCATTTTTGGCAAAATGTTGGGGAAATCCATGAAAAGCGACCAATTTCTCAAACTTGGGGCAGGGGGGAAGTATTCTCAATCCAAACTCTTCTCCCAGGTTAATATTCACTTTGGCTGAAAATATATTGAAGGGCAGCAATGTTCTGAAACGGGGCATTTTTCTGCTGCTCCTCCAAACAGCCAAAGCAAATGGCCCAGGGTTTCAGAGTTTCTTTTGCCCATTACTACCTGTACACATATTACAATTACATCTTCCTAGTTTGCCTGGATGATTATTAGAATTTAGGTATAGTCTTCCCTTCTGTAAGTAAGAAGTGTATCTAATTATGATGATTATTGTTTGCCTACTTTAGATGTGTGCATAAATGCCATTCAAAAGAAACTCTAGAACAAAGCAAAATGAAACACTTGCCACTAAATATTCATATTCATCATCTGGGAATGATGCTGCAACCTTGGCCAGCTTTCACAAGGAATACTTTGGGTTTTGTATTTCCTGTATCTAAGCGATAATATCCTATTATGCGGTTTCAATGATTAACATTTCTGTGCTCTTGAAAATATCACGCCCACTGTTTTCTAGTGGGAGAGAGGCCAAGTCCCCTGGAGAACAGCCCCAGATGCTTTGTTTCCCTATGGCAAAAAAGGGGTTACTGAGGACTGATAACATGCATCTTTTAAGTCTCTGTCTGTTCATAGGAACAGGAAGACACCCACATCACCACCAGATTACTCAGATGGAATGGCTACATTTCTAGGACAATCTTTCATATTACAAATGGCTGATTTGTTCATTACATGCTGCATTAGCCATAATTACACGGGGTCTCTGTGTATGCCTGTGTGTGTTACTTTTTTAAACACTAAGAATAAATGGGCACCTCTAGGGGGCTGCCTATGAGCTCTGAAAGCCCCACAGTAGCTGTGCAGTGGCACTGCGTCAGTTATATGACACAGCAGTCACCTTGCAAGCCATTGCAGGGCTTTCCTGTGAAGCTGTATCCAAACTTTTTCACTGGAGCGAGGCGAGTATGGCGCATCTGGGGAATATGACGCGGCAGAGGCATTCCTGGGCAGATGGCGCCCCCTGAAACCCCACAGGAAACCCCACACTTTCTCTGTGTCGGAATTAGCGGGCTCCATCCCACAGCAAAGAAAGCATTGGGTTTTTTTTAAATGTGGCGGCAACCTGGCACCATCTAGGCAGCCCCTAGGAGACTGCAGCAGAGGGAGATGAGAAGCAGGGCTATTCCAACAGCTCCTTGGGATTCTCCCTCAACTGTCACTAAACAGCAGCAGCCATTACAAACGGCAGCAGCAGAGGAGTTGAGATGGGAAGTAAGAACATTCCACCAATTCCATCGCTGAACTGGTTCCAGCTGGTCCTCATCAGCACCCAAGTTTGCTTTCTTCCTCTTTCGTATCCATCCCATTTTCCTTTTGCATCATGTCTTTTTTAAAGTTGTAAGACTGTGGGAAGGAATTCTCTTGTTCTCAGTGATTGTATGCAAGCTGTTCTGAAAGCTTTTTTTAATGCAATAAATAAATAAATAAATAAATTAAATAAAATAAACAAAAAATTATTTATATATTTATTTAATTTCTATACCACCCAATACCCAAAGCTCTCTGGAAAGTTCACAGAAATTAAAACCATAAATACAGCATAAAATATAATATGAAAGTTTAAAACCACAATACAAAAGTACAACCAGAATAAAACTGAGCAGCAATGCAGAGATTTAAAATACAGATTTAAAATGCAGATTTAAAACAGCAGAGTTTAAAGATAGTAAATTGCTAAAATAATGGGGAAATTCATGACTTGGGGAAGTTCCCTTGGCCAAGGGAAACTGCTCTGCAGCAGTCTTCCCTACCCCAGCACCCTCTAGATGTGCTGAACTGCAATTCCCACCATCCCCATCTGGGAGGGGGTGATGGGATTTGTAAGCCAACACATCTGGAAGGCCCCTAATGTGTTCCCCAACACACTGGGGAAAGCTTTCCTTGGATTAAGATAAGCTCTAAGACCCACACTCCCTATACGATGCCAGCCTTCCCCAACCTGGTATCCTCCAGATGCGTTGGACTACAATTCCCAGCATCCTCACAGCATGGGGGATGCTGTGAGCTGGGGAAGGTTGTCATACACTGTCACAACAGCTGCAAGGGTTCTTAAGGGACACTTAAGCTACTCCAGCCATTAGTGACGTAATGCAGGCATCCAGGGCTTATCCTACTGCCCTAATAGCCAGCAATTAGCAAAAGAAGGGAAGAGATTTATAGGGCACACGGCACAGGCAGAAATCAGGTAAGACTCTGGAATCCTGTGTGCATTCAGGGGTGCATTTTTGGCCCGGTAGGAAAGCCATCTCCCTCCACCGCCGCAATTTCGTTTGGCCTTCCATTTTCTCCCTAGGCCTTCTACCTCCAGCTCCATCCATCACCTAAACTTAGCACTGCCACACTCATGGCATCAAAAAGCAGACCCTTCAAGCTTGGATATTTCCTCACCCCCGGTGACAATCTCTCCTTATAGAAACAAGTTTCTCCAGACACCAATTCAATAACAGCTCTAACAATCCATTGTATTCTTCCCCTGCTCCCCAAACCCAGCCAAAATGTGAGTATAATAGAGCAGAATCAATGGCTGGCGCATGTAAGGCAATCTAAGCTCTAAGAACTGAGCTAAAAATATCCAGTCAATCACACGGAGCAGCTGAGACCCGGCCCCATTTCCACCACATTCTCAAGGCATACGCAATTGCATTAAACCCCAACACGGACGGCAAGAGCGAGTGACCGAGAAGGACACGGTAATGCTGCACTGCACCATTACGGCAAAGCTTACCAAAGGTCATGGGTGCACTAGGGGATGCTGCCTTCGGAGGTCCAGAATGAATGGAGAGCAGGGAGGGGGCGAGTGGTTTAAGACAAGGCCTGCTCAGACACGGGCCATCTGCCATCTGGCCCTGCAGATATTTACACCTTCTTTGGTGCAGGGAGAAAAGCCTTTATCTGACAGGTAGAGTTTTGCTGGCTGTCTTATTCCATGGTATGGTACTCCCAGACTGTAATTTGCTTGAGTTATGTGTAACTTTTTTGCTCATATTTGAATCCTGCTCTTCCTCACAGAGGTTCAGGTCCCCCTATTAAATTATTTGTTACAATTTTGTCCCACCTTTTCCTCCAAGGAGCCCAAGGCAGCATATTCTTCATTTTATCCTCACAACGACCCTGTGAGGTAGCTTAAGTGAAGAGTCAGCAGCTGGCCCAAAGTCACCCGGTGAGCTTCATGGGGACTTGAACCTGGGTTTCCCCAATGCTCTAGCCACTACACCACACAGGCTCTGGTTCATGGGGCAATCCCTTATCATCCTCACAACAATATTAAACTGAATCATGCCCAAGACACACCCAGTGGCCTTTATGGCTGAAGCGGGAGCTGAACCCAGAGTCTGTGTTTACTCTCTGGGCCCTATAAGTTAGAGTGCAGAACCTCTTTCAGCCCAAGGGCCAAATTTCAGATGAGTTCTCTGGGGTCGCATTCCAGTGGTGGGCGGGGCTGAAGGCAAAAGGGGAGGGGCCATAAATACCAGCATATTTTAGCATGAAACTTTTCCTGCTAGTAACTAAGCCTTAAGAGAGGCATTTCAACCTTTTAGAACAGGAAAAATAAACTGTGCAAAAGGTGAGAAACCATAAAACAACTGATGGATGGAGAGGGGTGGGTGGCTATATGGGGCAGCCCGGGAGGCCAAACGTTGACCTGTGATTCTGCCCACCCCCTACCCTGTGCTGAAGACACTCATTTCACAGCCGTGAATACTGAGGTCCCCTTGTTCTCTGCAAACACTCTGAAGCTAACAAAGCACAGGTCCACCTTTGCTGGCATCAGTGGCATTACAGTGTTCATTGTATTCAGCGGGGTAAGTTCAGCATTCAGTCCTTCCTTTCTGAAACAAGCAGGCAAGACACCACAGAGGTGGTAAATGATAAAAGCCTTTGTCCTCATAATGACCAAGTCTAGCATTCAAAACGCTTCCCAAGAAATGAAAATTCATGAAGCCCCTTTTATGTGAAGACCCGCTGATCTGTGGCAGCTTCCTAACAATGGGGAGAGCAAATTTTATTTGTTTTGTATTTAGCTCTCAGATCACAAGATCAACTGAACACTTGAGAAGCCTTAATGAGAGAACAACATCCTAAGCATGGCTTTGAAGTTTTCCAAATAGTCTCTCTAGGACTCAAAAATCAATTTTCACAAGAAGTTACAGAAATGAAAGAGACAGCATCCCCCTCCCACTCCATCTCCAGTTCTCTCTTTATTAACTGGGATAATCTCAGATTATAGGGTTTGTTTCCCGCAGGAATGGGACTTTATGTCTTATCCGTGTTTTCCAATTTAGTTTGGGACACAGTGTCCCACAGCATTAAACTGCTGGTCCTCCTTCCGTTCTGTATGAACATCAGGTGAAAGAAAGGGCAACTGGTCAGCAGGTTACAAAGGAAAGGCCCTGGGGGGGGGGATGGCCAAAGTTGGGGTAGAGAAGAGGCTTTTAGATGCCAGAAGGGAAAGCAGCAGTGAAGGAAGGTTGCAAGCTGAGCTCCACTAAACCTGCCCGGTGTAGGGAAGGATTAATACCAACTTGATGAAAACAGACATGGTGCCTTCTTGCCATTTCCCATCATTCAGTTCAAGGATAATTTCAGAAGCTCCTAAATACATTGAAGATTAGGAGAGGAGAGTGGCCAACTGGAAAAAAAAAAAGGTCTGGCCTGCTCTTGTGCCTTTAACTAGAGCTTGATATGCAAACGTCAGCAAGTGAACTTTTTCACAACATGGAGACAAACAGCATCACCTACTAAATGTCTGTATATGAGGCTGTGGTTAAAAGCACAGCTACAGTGACCAGTTTAAAAGTTGGCAACTAAAGGGGTATGTGGATAGGCTGGCTGAGACTCCCGCTTTGCTACTTTTCCACAAACATCCTGCAATGCAACACACATCTTATCACCAGTATTGTCTGGAGGAAGCGCAGTTAAGAATCAGCGCAGTGCAGTCCAGTCCCCCTCAATTACTGCCCTGCAAGCCGTCATGGATTGAGGTGGAATTGAATTGTACTGTTTCAATTTACAGTATAACACAATGCATGCAGACAACCATCTCACACAAACCCCAGAGGATGCATGCTGATGGACCTGTATCTTGAAGCCTTGTGCCCATCCTTTGTTGGCATCTTGTTCCATTTGTCCACACCTCCTGGTCCATAGAGGGTCTGTGTTCTACTTGATTCATCAATGTTTTTTCTTTCTTTTGTGACTTATCTATGGCAACAGATAAGCTCATGCCATTTTAGCCTTCTACAAATACACAGCTTGTGCTGCTTGTGCAAGGGACTCCCCACCCACCCCAACATGACCAAGGAAGGCTAGAGACAAGCAAAATCAGTCCATACATCCAGAGGCACATCCCATGAGTCATGGTCCACCCAATGCATATGGGCATGGAGAAGAAACTGATGAAAGGCAAACACTCTCAAAGCAATTTGAGCCAAATATATACTGCACTGCAGACATCACAATTAGGACCTATCAATGTCTTCATTTTCACATTGTCACCTGAATATTTTGGATTTTGTTGATTGGGAGGGTTAAGGAATTTGGGTTTGCCAGTCTCAGAAGCCAAAGGCATAGGCAACGTTGGCTAAATCACGCAGCATACTCTAGAGCATATTGACTTGTCTAGCACTGCCTTAACGGTTTGGTGTGTTTAGCAAAGCTGCCCTGGATACACTTTATTTTTGGAGATGTTCAAGCCTTCTGACCTGGTTTAAAAGACATAGGGATCTAAAACTGAATCATATTCCGAATCGTATCCCCAGACACCTCCGATCCATAAATTACATTTCCCCCCAGATCTGCTAGCATTCACATTTACCTGCTAGCATTCATACAATTTTTTGTTTTGCCCACCACAACTCTTCTGAAACATAGATAGAATTCTGTTCCCCATGCCAGCCAATTTGCCAATATTCCCAACGTTCTTGCTGCTGAAAACAGTTGCAATGCTTTCTGTTACAGGATGAAGGGGCACCAGAATTTTTCAGAATTACAGTGAAGGGTCCCTATTCCCTCACTGTGAAACTAGGAGGAGCAGCTCTGTAGTTTGCTTAGCTTAATGGTTAATCTGGCCTCTAAGGTCTTCTGATTCCTTCACCACCTGTTGCAATAGTTAGATCCTGCTTTCCATCAGTATTTATTCTCCCCGCCTCCTATCCCCATTCCAGATAATGTAAGTTTTCATCAAATGCTCTGGTTTCTCTCAAATCTTCCCCTGGGAACAGAGGTAGATATTTCTATTTTTAAATTATCTTTAATATGCATTTGCAATTCTTTTATATAAAAAAAAACTTCTGCAAAAACACTCAAATTCCTCAGTTGTCTTTGATATGTCACAAGGGAAGAGATCCCTGTTCTGCAATCACAAGGCGCAGCTGACGCTAGCACTTGGGATGTCTTTTGATAATCTCTCCAGACTTGACACCTCCCCACTGCCAACAGAATTAGGTATAAATAAACTCCTGCAATCCAATGCCTCTTTGGGCAGCCTACTTGGCATGCTGAGGTCAGCCGTAAGGTTCAACTGGTAGCCTGGCAATGCCATGTTGTTCAAGTCCAACTTAAGGGTCACCCGGGAGGTAAGTAATAGGGCAGTTTACTCCTCATCCTAACTCATTCAGACTCAGAAACAATTGTCTGACCAATTGACATTGGATGGCATTACAAGAGTGTTTGGTTATGGGAATTAGTTATTTAAATTTATTGATATCGTGCATTATTTTCAACCTTTTGAGACCTGGGACCTACCTTCAGGCCTATTCTTCAACGGAGAACCCATTTTCCTTCTTTTTTTTACTGCATACATCTGTCCTTCTATTTGTTTTTCTCCTCCATTTGCCTTTTCTCTCTACTTTACTCTCCCTTCTTTATATTTTTTGAACATCAGAAAAGAAAAGAAAAGAAATAGCGTTGGTGCCTAATGCAACCCATGTCAGACAGAGACAGGTTGTGGGTCAGGACCCTTCAGTGGCCTAGAGCTTCAGGAATTTTTCCAAGCCAATTCTGAATGCCATTTAGATGAGGTAAAACTGCCAGGAACTGGGCTTGCTTGGCTAGTTCTGTCAATAAAGTATTTTCACTCTCTGAATACCAGTTTCCTTCCTCCATTGCTTTAGAAACAAGAAGACATACACATCTTTGGCCGCATGCCTTGGAAGAACAAGAACTGAAGCACTTAACAGAAGGCTGAACAGCTGATGATATTTCCGATTTTTCTTTCCACCCCCAATTGTGGGCAGGTGGATGGTACAGGACACTACTCTGACAGGCCCAGTACTTAAGAGTGGAAAATGGATCTTGGCTGGTCTAGTGTTCCCCTTTTCTGCATTTCCTTTTTCTGTTTGTAAAAGACGTGAACTTTGTTCTAATTTTACCCAGGAGATTGCAAGGAAAGCAGGCACTGGGCCTTGGAGGACAGCCAACAAAATGGCTGGGAATTCTGAACCATCTTTCATTTCAGACACCTCATTCATGTGTGCCAGATCAGAGGAAAACACAATAACTAGCCCACAAGCTCAGTGGAACCAATGAAAACCCAGATTCTGAGGAAGGGGTCTAAGCTCAGTGGTAGAGTACCTGTTTTGCATGTAGAAGGTCCCAGGTTTGATAATGTTTTCTTTGATTTACATCCTGCTCTATCCCATGGGCTCAAAACAGCTGACAGACATTTTCCTAAATGTTAATTCCCCATATTTCCATTTAAGAGGATTTCAGGTAACTGGGCTAGGAAGACCTCTGATGCTGCCAGTGAGAGTAAACAATACTGGCCTAGATGGACCAATGATCTAGTGATGTAAAGTTACCTCATGGAGACAGGAAACACAGAGTATACTTCACAAGGCTGCCCTAGTACTGTTGGCGGGGGGGGGGGGGGAAGGTACAAGGAAAAATTCAAGGAGGACTAAAGATTTTACATCCCAACATGATGTTCCGTATTCCTCCTGTGCCCCTTGAAAAAATAAGTTATTTCGAAAGTGGAAAGGGTGGATTTGCCCTTGTCAGATGCATGATGAAGCATTGTGGACCTCAAACTGTGATTTGTTAATTAGGACACATGGACATCTAGGTTTTGTCCGTTTGCACAGCAGTTGGGCCATTCATCTTCAAGGCACTAATTTCAATACTGACCCTAAGTCTTTCCTTAAAATGTGAATTTATTGTAAGTCTAGTAACTGGTTAAGAGACATTTAAATTCTTTATTAAAACCACACAAAATAAATCAACAGGAAAAATATTACTGTGTGTGTGGCACAGGCTTTGCCACCATAGACAGACAGTGGCTAGCTGGACACTGCTCTGAAATTACTATTAAATTATTTTAAAGTACTGACAGAGGTCACTGCCATGATGAATTTAATCTAAACAGAAAGCACAGGATGCACTGCCAGGGTCTCAGGAAGCTTCCTTATTGAAGTTTTTTTTTTGTATTTGATGCCTTAATTATAAACTGGTGGGTGACAACTTGTTAACAGATGCAAGATTGCCATTTTGAACGCTGGGATAAGATCTGAAAAATGGAGCTCTCCCCACCATGAGGAGGCTTGTATGTGTGACATGAAAGGCTGCACTGATCCTTGCTCTAAATTGGTCACACTCAAACTCACAGAGTTACCTTCAAAGGCCAACACACTCTGCTAAAGCATTGGCATCCAGGCCTCCACAGTGACAGACAGACAGCTAGATAATTGCAAAGAGGAATTTTAGTCTTTCCCCCCACCCCGCCCCATCAGCTTGAGAGAGATGACTGAGTTCTGAGCCACTGAGTACTCAAGCACATGGATGAAAGACACTGTTGACTGGCACCAGCAACAGAACTGTCTCCTTGAACTCTACTCCATTTTGGTTATGTGTCTGACCTGATGGAGAGCTAAAAGTCATGAGCAGCAGTCTCATGTGATGTATCGGCTATCAGATTGTTCCACATTGGACCACAGGTGTTTGAATGCTACCCCATATAAACAAAACAAAAATCCGTGAACATGCCAAACAGGGTAGGAAGGGTCTATCCATACCCTCTGGTCATTTCTGTATATGAAACTTAAGAAAATATTTAGTGGGGAAATGAAAATGCGAAGTCAAGAGGTATTTTCCATTTTGTTTTTTAAAACTAAGCACTAACTTCTACATTTGAACATAGAAAGGGTCATCCAAGTGCTGTTACTCAAAGTCCTTTTAAGTGGAGATATCAGAGATTGAATTTGGGACCTTCTGCATGCAAAGCATGTGCTCTTCTGCTGGACTGTGGTCTCTCCCTCCCTCCTCCTTTAAGGCAGGCCTCATTCCCCCAGACAGCCTTTGCTGGCAAGAGGTCCAGAAGACCTCTTATTTTTATTATGTTTTTATACCATTGTTTGTTTTATACTGTTTGTTTCATACTTTGATTTGTGTCTGATGGTTTTAACTTTTGTGAACCGCCCTGAAAGCTTCAGCTATTGGGCGGTATAAAGATGCAATAAATAAATAAATAAATGAGTCAAAAGATGGTCTTGACAAAGGCTCTTCGCCTTTGCTCCAGCTTATAAAGGAAGGCGTAGGCCTGTTCAAAACCACTACACAGACAGGGGTTCTGGCCTGTAAATCATGCCTGCGTCCAAACAGGGCAGCACTGCTCAGCCCACCAAGATGATGCTACAATCTGAGTGACTCCTTAAACAAGGGGCCCCACCTTTCTAAACATTCTATCAGTTTCCACAGAAGTCTTACAGCCCCAAGGCCAAGGGAGGGAGGGATGAAATTACTTCCTTCTATACTTTCCCTGAGAACCCTGACAGAGATAAACCCGCTCAAATTCTGACACTCCAACCCAGTTCGAAATAAATCTAGCTACAACTTCCAAGTCCTTGCTGAGACTTATACCTGACAACTAACAATGACTAACATAAGGCCCATTGATGTCAATGGGTCTACTCTAAGTATGAATAAATCTGGATCCAACACCATGACTTAACCTCATTAAACTAGCATCTAAAGTTAAAAGAGTCTGAAATAGTGAGGCTGGGGAAATGAGTCTTTTTTTCTTGAAGAAGCACTGCTAGTCAGTGCTGACAGTACTAGAATAAATGGAACAGTGGTCTGATTCCAGATACTGCAGCTCTTCAGGAGCAGCTGCTGCTCCTGTCGGTGTAGGGGCCCACTGAGTTGTCAGTGTTGGACATAACCCTACAACAATTCTTCTCAGAGCTTTTCAGAAAACTAGAGCATCATGAGGCTTATTGAGACAGCAGATGCTGTAATAAGGGACTATTCAGTCAGTCCTATGAGGATATTTCATAGCTGAAGTCAATTTGGGGAAGACAGACTGCCTACTACTGATGTGGGAAACCTGTGATCTATTCCCTGCGTCATAGTTACCCTCTTCTGTAATCTTCCTAGAGTGCTTCATTTGTAAGTGGGGCTATTACTTATTAGGACATCACACAGATTAATACAGATTAGGAAGTATTTGGATAATATAGTCAGAGGTGTATGTATTCCATGGGAGCACAGAAATCTTGGCTGAAGAATTTAGTTTCCTGCCTAACACTGATTTTTTAAAAAAAGTTCCTATGCCTTCAGGTTGCAAAGATACACTTGAAAGTATGTGAGCAATACTGGCTGAAAACTCAGAAGCCAGAAGGGAGGGGCTGTGCAAGGTTTCCACTGTTGAAGGTGGTGTTTCAGTGCCCTACCCAGAATATGTCCCTATTGATGACAAGCAAAATCAGGAAAATAGTTAAAATTGCAGAATAATTATTTTAAAAATGAAATTGTTTCATTTGCACAATGCATATACAAGTCATAGAATTTAATCTTTTCTTGCTTCAGAATTTGGGTTGTGTCCGTGCAGATTCCTGAATGTATTAAAAAGGGTACAAGTTACAAATACACACAAAGTCTAAATGTGTGCATTTGTAACTTGTATCCGTTTTAATACATTGAGGACTCTGTACTCAAACAACCCAAATTCTGGAGCAAGAAAAGGCTAAATTCTGCCACTTTTATACATGATATATGAACATACACACACCAAGCCTAATAGATGAGTCCCGCTTGTGCAAACTGGGCTCAGTTTTCAAATTCTGCAAATGGCCTGGAGTGATGCTCAATGCATACGTGATGGACCTTATCACAGAATCAGTGGAACACCACAAGCACAAACTGCAAGCATATGACCTGCAGCGCATTGTGTGCATCACAAGCAGAACGCTGCGCAGACTCGGGGTGGGGAAGCTCAGTTTGCAATTGTGCGAAACTGGCCCTCAGTTATTATAGCATCTTAAAAGGATGACTAATTTTTTATTTCTTCAGTGCAGCAGAAAATACAGCAGAAGAAATCACATGCCAGTCTGTGAAGCCGTAAGCTTCTGCCTAACAGCTGCTGCAGCAACTAAAAAATGCTGCCGGATGGACAGAATGCAGCAGCTTCTCAATAACCTAATCCTGCGTTAAGCCTTGAAGGGCAGATTTATATTGTCATTTGCATAAATGTCACCAGGATGCTTTGCAGGGGGCTTGTCATTCAAGCGCTGCAGTTGTGACGGTGGAGTCACAATGGCTCCATTTGGGAGGCTGAAGTGGGCAATGGCCCCAGAAGGAGCATCTGGAACGAAACGCAACCAGCCAGGCTACTCACAAAGTAATTGTGGCTTCTGCCAGTGACTCACCCTGTTTGATTCAGAGCCTCCCACTCATGAGTAAGTCCCTACGCATGGCATTAAGAGATAAATATAACTTCAGCACCAGCATCGAGGAGAAAGCTCCAAATTAGCAACTAGCATTTAGGTAGCTCGAATGCAAAGCAGCACAAGGTGAGATAATTTACAAACAGGCTTCCATGAGGAAGATGGCGGAATTTCTAGAGTGTTTGGGGTGGGGGTGGGGACGTCAAATATTATTGGCAGGAGGCAATTGGGCAAGCAAACAAAAACATGTGCACATCTTTGAAAAAGATCTGGGGGATTGTTTGGTTCCCTGACAGTTCCACCCCTAAAAAATGAAAGAAAATCCCTATGCCAGGAGATTTTGTGAGAGCCGTCTGGACTTATCAGGGAAATCCGTAATTACATACTGCAGTCAATGCGGATTATAGGCCGGTTGAGAGGAAAGAGATTTTTTTATTATCATGAACTATTGACCTCTCTGACAGGACAGTCTCTTTGGAGACTGAAGCTCTACAATTAGGGATATTTCAACCACTTGAGGGACACATTATTTACATCCAGTGGAGATAGCTGTGGGATTATAGGGTGCTCAGACGTGTAGCTGAGCATTTTCCTCTGAACAGGAACAGCCTGTTGGAGGTGAACATTATTACAAAAGAGAATAAAATTTCGACGACAGTTAAAGTTCTTGACTAGTTCTACAAAGATGGAAGGAGGGTTGAAAGAAGGAGCAGAGTACACCTGTAACAGTGAAGAGGTCCCTTGACTATGTTTGCCATATTTGAAAGTGCAGCAAATGAAGCCTATTGAAGCCAAAGTTGACAATCCCAGTTTACATCCTACAAGTGGGACCTACAACAAAATGTTGCAGTGCAGAATGCTCCTGTTCAGGGTTCCAGCCAGCCAGTCAGCCATGATCTCTTCTATTCTCTCTCCTGCCCCAGTTTCCCATTTTTTCCTCCAACACACAGTATTCTGTGGCTACTTAGTATGCTCAGCCTTCATTGCGCTGTTTTGGGGTGATTGCTGCTTTGTCCCCATAGTTCCCCCCCCACACACACACACACAAGGATTTGGTGTACTTCTTCAAAGCATAGTGATAACCACCTTTGATTCTCAGTGCCTCTATTTTGGCTACAATCCTATTGGTACTCAGTAGCTAAGGTCTTGGTGTTTGCAGAAACGTCATACAGATTTTCCCTGTTCTAAGGATTTGGTGTTTGCAGAAATGTCATATAGATTTTAAAAATCACATTTTGCACCCAGCATCTCCTAACTAGCATGAACACTGCAGGATGAGTAAGAATATAAGAACTATTCTGAATCAGAGCAAAGATTTGTCTATATTGCTGCACCATCTTCAATGGGGGCCAACCAAACACTCTGGGAAACTCACAAGCAAGTTGGAATGGTGATAACTATCCCCTGTAGTTTAGCATCTGATACTCAAGCTATGTTGCCTCAGAACAGGGATGTTCTAGAGTTAATAGCTAATAAGAATAACTATCCACTACAAAAGTTAGCTATTCCTTTTTAAACAAACCATCTTAACTAGTGACTATTACTACATCTTATATGTTATGTATTTTGTTTGTACTAAATTTGCTGACAATCATGTACATCGGATGATCCTCTCCTCATGCTGTGTGAGGGGAAAAAAAAGTTTTCTCTCAATTCATTTCCTCTACCAGCGTGTACTTTTGTGTGTTAGTGTTATGGATAGTAGTAGGCTGCAGTTGTACTTTGAGGTGAAGGTTCTAAGGTGGGAGATCCTCTCACACCTGCATTCTGAAGCAGCACAGTCCTACAGAGACTGTACCACATGCTTCCCCCCACCTCCGTGAATGCATTGGTGAGCTGTGGAATGTCTTTCTTTGTCACTGCAGATAGAAACTTCCTCTCCTAGTCTAAATGAATAACTTCCAGTGAAGCACAGGATTCAAGAGGCTCTACAGCAGCTTTCCCTAACCTGGTGTCCTCCAGATGTGTCGGACAGCAGCACCCATCATTCCCAGCCAGCCAGCATGGCCAATGGAGGGCACAAGGACGAGGAAGGCTACTCTACAGCACCCCTGACCATCCCTTACAATGTGGCAAAGAGGACTGACGGAATCCGGCTTGCTGTGATTTTGGCACTTCCAAGATGAAAATCTAATAGGTTTACACCTATGTCATAGGAGCCTTCAGAGCGGAAGGAGCAGGTTGCTGGGGAATAGCACCATTATGCTAGCTATGTGGATACTGGCCTTCCTCCTTGATAAGCTTTTCCATCTCCAAGAACAAACATTTCCACAGAAAAGCTACCTGATATCATCAAGAGAAAGACCACACACTTAAAATTCAAGATGTGGCTTTTGGGATAGAATACAGTTTTCCACTGGCCCTTTGTGTTCTTGCATTCTTAGTAGCATCCTCCAGGATTGGTATTAGCCTTCATTCCAGGTCAAAGCTGTTTTCAGCACCTTCAAACTGGAATCTGATGGGATTCCAAGGAAGGGGGAGGAGCTTTCTGCTTTGTGAGCACTGCTGCCAAAGGCACTCCCTGATATACACCCCTTTCAGACGCAGTTTTGCCCAGGTAACCATTCTTAAGTGGGATGTTAAGGTCAGAAGGACAAAAGTGGGAGCTTTACTTCAGTGCCGTGGAGGAGTGTATGGAATACACCAGCAATGGGTTTCAAGCCCATGAAGGGATGTTATAAATAAATGCAGTTTGAGAAAGAAAAAGAAAGAAAGAAAGAACCTGGCAGTCAGCACGAAGGTCAATGCTGCCAGGAAATATGCCAACCCCTGCGATGGCATTTGACAAAATGTCATTTTAAATGGCTAAGTGTAGTGCTGACTCGTGTCTTTTGTCAGGCTGCTCCTCTTGACAGTTTGATATTTATAGCCGAGGCCTCAAAAGAGGCGACTGGTACTCCCCGGGAGTTACGGCTGGAGAGGCGGCCTGGCTTGCGCCGGCACACATAAATATTTGACATGGTGGAGGGAGGAGAGAAGAATGATGTCCTGCTGGGCTAAGGAAAGGAGAGAAGGGTTCCCTGAGTGCCAAGTGAGCCCCCTGCACAGGATTCCCACTGTTTGTTCATCCTTGCAGAACACAGGTGTCCCATCCAGAGCCTGTGCCAACAGACGCCATAGGAGGTCAGAATTTCAAAAACAAGCAGGTTATTGCAAGCAGACAGGTCTCATTAAGGCCACCACTGAGCGCAGCTACCGGACACAGGAAAGATAAGAAATAATGAAGCCTGTTCTTAGGAAGTACATCTGAGGCAAAAGCGATACCATCTGCCTCTCCACCTTTCAGCAGTCACACACACACATGTATGCCAGGAAGGCTTCCACCTCCTCCTGCATTTTGTGACATATTACTGCTAGCAATGTTCATACATACGAAGTACATTCAATTTGCAAAGTGCTTTACAATCTTTTATGCATTTGACCTCAGAACAAACCTGTGACGTAAATCCCTATCATTCCCATTTTACAGATAGGGAACTGATGCTACACCTTATTCAGGGCCCATGATGAAAAGCACTGGTAACTGCCATGCCTAACCTGTACTTCTCCCATAAAAATGTTACAACTGAGAGGGATAATTACAGAGCTGTTGAGCCGTTTCGTATCGTGATTCATACAAGGACCAAACCTCAGCCTTTTCACAAAATGGATCATAATAACAGTATTTTGCTCCTTTTAAAATTCCTGTCTCTAAGGGGCTCCACTAAGTTAGCCAGCTATTCCGTCCATTGTGTGGGAATTAGCCTCAGCCTAATGATGGGAAACTGAGATGCTGTGTCCCATAGCGGGGCCTGTCTCTGTGACCACAGTGTGCAAGCAGAATTTTCACACAAAGGAGACAGATCAGGACACTGCTGAAATGCCTATGAAGACACATGACACTCTCGAACTTTGATCCATGTTTTTCTTCCTGCTAAAGAACAGAAAGCTATGCAAAGGTATAAGAAATAAGTTAAAAGAATCAACTGAGTACATTAAGCACTTGCAAGGGCATATTCCAAAGAGCGGGGTGCAGTGAGCAGACCTAAGTTGTATGTTCCCCAAGTCTCACATGGAATGAAAGAGGGAAGAGCATAAGGTATAACTGCTGCTAGTAATGTGCAGAATAAACAGGGTTTAAGCAAGAGCTTTTTGGACAAGCGTGGGGAGGATTAGAACGAAAGCATATTTTGTCAAAGATTAATTAGCTACTGTGTTTTTTTCTCTAAGGCTTCTTCATATATTTCGCAGCCATACTGCTCTGGGGCTTAATCCAATGCAGTACAGACAGGAAACTGTTGGCAATAAATTCCAACGTTCCTTCTGATTTGTTTGCTATAATCTAGAGAGCTACGAATAAAGATGCGGCCAAATAAGTCAATGTTCATCACCTTAAATTATTAAAAGATAATTTTGCACAAATGCAACCAGGGCTGGGGTGAAACAAAGCATCTATCTTAGCACACTACAGCTAAAAAAAATACAAAAAAACCCAAAACCCTTTCCCAAGACAGCAGGAGAAACATGTGGCAGAATATAACCAATGCCAGGATAGCTTGAAGCCCAGTTTTTGTCATTTTGGAAATATCGTCAATGGCCTGTGTGCAGTATCTGCAATTTAACTTTAGAATTTGTTTTCACTACATGTGCGTTGATTATTATTAACTGTTGGTACCTGCTGCTGAACCTTTGGAAGAACAAAAATGGAAATAACTAAATAAAAAATTGACAATACGCAAACCAAACCTGCAGAAGATACCTGTACTGCTAACTGACTGTCTACTAATTTTGTCACCGTTTATTCCTTACACAAACTCCTGTCCTGGAGAAAAACAAATACTGGGTTCAAAAAAAAGGCAATAAAGCACAATGACTTAGGGATGGCTCCAGTATCTGCCTTCTGTGAGTGGAAGAGCTCTGTCCATGGAAGGTCCCTCCTCCTGATTTTCAGGGAACCCTCCTCCCCCACACACCACAGCTCAACAGAGATTCCTGACCCTCTGTGTATCATTTTCAGGAGGTTGGAGGGGCTGGCAAGAGAGGGACAGAGGTGGCAGGAAGTCAACTTCCATCAGAACAGTTGATCCAGCTTAAACCTGGATCCAACCCTTTGTGTATGCGCACTAAAAAATTTTATATACATTTTACTGAGTGGTGCAATTTTGACTGCTACACTTGTTTTTCCTTGGTGCAGTTTTTGCATTTCCGTGTCAAAGAACCTGGATTGTGTACTTGTTCAGTGGAGCCATCAGGATAGGACTTTGGGGCAGAAGTCTAGGCCTCCATTCAGCAGAAAGCTAGAGGGCTGGCTAACTACATTTTATAAATAAGTAAAGTAAGACACATTAGCATCTAAAAGAGATGGCATCACCACCACCCCTTAAGACCATGAAATCCAGAGTCTAAAATTACAGCACTGCTGTTCTTGGTGCAAACACGATAGCGTTTCTGGCCATGAGAGTGACAAGTATCTAACAAAAAGATGCTAAAAACATGATCAAAATCAATGATATTTCATAATTTTTGGTTTGGACTAAATCAAGCAATGTTTTTTGGCTTGGACTCATGGGAACCAACAAAACCGAAATATACTTGCCACAAAATTGTACTATTAGTATCGCGCATGAGCAAATTCACATATACCAAGGTGCATCTATATACTTTTCAGGAATGGTACTAACATAGTGAGGACAGGATCCCTTCCCACACAAATGAATGTGATAGTCCTGCTTACATTCAGCAGGAGATGGCACATGCATTAGACTATTATGCAATTTTGAACTTCCCATATGATCTGAAACTGGTCTCATCCTCCTGCAGAAGACAGCAACTGATAGCAAGTTCTAAATCCTAGTATTGTAGCTTCATTGTTCTCATGGTCTATGGAGGAAAGGCAAAAACAAATGCAAAGCAAAGGGCTGGTATAAGATCACACAGCTGAGATCCCAGAGGCGCCTCTAAGCCCTAGCAATATTTTCTAATAAACTTGGTGTTATCTCCTGCCACACAGCAACAAAGACCAGGATAAATGAAGAGCAATAATACAAAGTATGTGTTGGGTATGGCACAAAAATGTGAGTGAGAAATAGGATCCAGGTGTAAGAAATTGTCCAAGGCTGTGTCCCTTTGGAAACAGCAGCTGTGTGTGTACATAGGGAAATCATTGGGTAATATCTAAGGAAGATACAACTCTGATTTTCCAAAGTTTCTTGCTATTTGTATTTTTTCCTGTGGAAATGAATGCTCTAAAAAACTAATTCTGAGTTTACTGAGAAATATGCCAAGGCCTAAAAGTGATCATGGTTTGTTATAAACAGATTAAGGCCATGTTTCCACATAAAGAAACAGTCAAGAAGGAAATAGCTAAGTTTTAACAAATATGCCACAATAGGTTGTCTGTTCTATTAAGAGGTGGGTCATCTATATGCCTCAAGCGCTCATGTTCCTTTAGGCAAGAAATGGAGGAATAATCCTCCATCAGTATGACAGGCTTTGCAGTGGGGACAGGGAGGGAGGAATGGGGGGGGGATGGGACTCCAGGAGACACTCGATGTAATGCATCAGGAGCCTTTCTCCATAAATTTCCGTAAGCTTCAATTTCATGCTCGGCCCATAGCTACACATTATGTTTCCTTAGACCAGTCTTCCCTAACCTGGTGCCCTCCATGTGTGTTAGACTACAACTCACAGCATCCCCCAGTCCAACACATCCTAGGGGCACCAGGTTGGGAAAGATTGCCTTAGGATATTGGTCCATCTCAGGCAGTAGTGTCTACACTGACTTCCATTAGCTCTCCAATGATTCAAACCCAAGTTTTCCCAGTATTGAAACTTGAGATTCTGTTGGATGAAGATGTGGGAAATTGAACATTCATCATGAAAATCAGGTACTCTACCAATGAGCTACAGTGCCTTCCATACTCATCCAGAAAGCTTAATTCTGCAGATCACGTAAGTGCACCAAAGTTCACTAAACAGAATACTGACTTCTAAATAGCAAACACTCTTGCTTCTAAATGACACATGAAATAAGTCTCCGAGTGTTTCAAAATATAAAAAAAATGTGGAGCAGGGACCACATGTGCCAGCCCAAAGGCTCCACCTTCATGTTCTCCCCCTTCAGACCTTCCACCCAATTTGTGAAGGTCTGGAAGTGGAGCCATTGGGAATAATGGGCGTGGCGGTGCGGCAAACCTGCGCAACCCCCTCCCACCTCCACGCATTCTTTGAATGTGCAGAAACCAATTTCTAAAGGGGGCTATATGGAGTTAATAAACCTCTGAAATTATTTTGTCATCATTGTTCCAATTACATGTTACAGAATCATAGCATGCCTTCCTAGGCAGCAAACATTCTCAGGCAGTTCTAGTTAGCAGCAAGCCAATGTATTTTAATGATTCATTAACATAATTTTAATTTTAAAAATGGAACACCAACAAATGAAGACACTGATGAAAACAACGATTTCCAGGGCTGTGTGCACTCCACGATTGTACTATGGAGGCAAAGGATTTGGCATCAGGCATGGAATTGAGCATTTTGAATATCTCTGTTTTCATTTATTAAAAGGACAAGTTTCAGGTCCTTAAGGCTTTAAGACAGCCTTGAATGTATTTCAGCCATTCCTAATGAATTCTCAGAAAAGTGCCGAGAGTAGAGTGAGGACAAGACTGCCAAAATTCAGAAATGTGTGTATGCGTATTAGAGGCGGGGCTGCAAATGGATGAAGTCTTCTTAACCTTAAAGCTGAATTCACCCCATCATTCATGTTCTAGAAGGGCTTACTTTATGAACACAACAAAAGTAGGCTTTAACTGTGTATAGAGACACATATCCTGAGCAACTGAACCATTTCTAAGGCCTTAGCTAAACCTAAGGATTATCCCAGACAAATGGAGGGATCACCCCAGCGTGCTCCCAGGATCCCCTGTGTGTCATTTGCATGCACAGGGATGATCTCGGGACAATCCCGGGATATAGGCCTGTTCTAGCCATGGCCTAAGTCAATATAGTTTTCTTTCCATTGTAGAGCTAAGTCCATCTCTATAAATCAATACCTATTATATGCATTTAAATGATTTAAATGCCTTTTTGGTAACATCCAGCAGTTTTACAAGATGTTGCTCTCTTTAAAAAAGAGATGTTTTAATATCACATATATGCTTCCGGAAGGAATGGGGGCATTGTTTCTTGAGCCGGGGTTGCCTTTAAAAAAGGACATTGGGAACACATCCTTTTGGGGTTAAAGGGCCCCATGGGCATTTGGTCCATTTCAGAGCTCAATTTATTCTAAGTCCTGGTGCTTATCTTTCAGGCCCTACACACCTTAGGATCCAGATACTTGAGGGAATGTCTTCTCTCACATCAACCTTTCTATGCAGTGAGATCTTCTTTGAAGGCTCTCTTTGGGGTGCCTAAACATCAGAGATTAGGTGGGTGGCAACCAGAGAGGGCATCTTTCTAGGTTGTGGCACCTCACATGTGAAATTCTCCCTCCAGAGAAGCATCTACTATCTTTTACTCACCGTCTGACAACTTGTTTATTCGCCCATGCTTGTTAAGAGCTGATATTATTTTATCCCTGCTCAATTGTTTTTGCACTGCTTTTGAATCCCTTTTTATAGTTTCATGATGTTTTATTGTTTATTCTACGTTCTTGTTGTAAACTGTTCTGAATTTTTTTTTAAAAAAATTGAGGGGCGGGAAAAAATATTTAAAACAAACAAACAAAGCCGATGTCATTCTGCAAACTCAGTAATAATAACCCCTATAGGCCCTAGATGCTTGAGTAAACAGTAGTGGTCTGGAGCAGGTGAGGTTGAAAAGATCCCCCACACAAAGGCTTCAGACCTGAATTTAGGGTGCACCCTCTTAAGAACTCTCTCAAAGGTGATCCACAGGGATCTGATACCTATGAGGAAGCACTGTGGTAAATTCCAGAGGACAAGATTTCAGTGGGGATTCACAAAATCCTGTATAAAAATGGGGGTGGGGGATCAAACTCATTCAGGTAAGCAGGTTTGTGAAAGGTGTTTCCCCAGTGATGGAAGTCATATGCCTAGAAGTGAAAAAGGATCCACACAGATTCACAGCTACCATCCATAATAACGTGTGTAATGGTTGTTGGTCCTCCTTGGCTGATCCTTTGGACTAGCAATCAGCAGTAAGGATGGAGACAGGCACAGCTGAGCTCTGGCTTGTTAAGAGTCAAAACCTACCAGCATATCAGTGTGCTGGTCACCCAAAAAAAGCACAGAAAACAGAGGAGAAAAGAGACATCTGGAAACAACCAAGCCTCTCCAAGGAACAGAGAAGGTAGCTTTCACATTTTGCAAGGACATTTCTTCCCTGTTTCCCCACCCCCTCCCTGCTCCTTTTCCTTGCACCTGCATGAATGATGGATGGCTTTGTCCCCATTTACAGGTCTAGCCAACATGGCTGGGAAGCTTGAGGGAGGACTCCAACTAGCAGCAGACTGGAAAAGAAAAGAATAAAATCTAACAAGCTTTCAGAGAGGTATTGTAGATTATGCAGATTATTAACCAAACCCATAAATTAAAGATATAGCCAATGTATGCCCACCCCAAACACATACAGCACATCTAGCTGCAGTTCCCAAGCTATGAAAAGGGAACTGACTCATAGAAACAGAGAGTGGTGGGTGGGGTGTGTGTGTGTGTGTGTGTGTGTGTAGGAATGAAACAAAAATACTTCCTTGATTATCACAATGACTCTTAGCTCTGCCCATTGGTCACAAAATTCCCTGCGCTGGTAACTAGGGCCAGATCTATACCAAGCAGAATACAGCACTATGAAAGCGGTATGAAAGCAGTATATAAGAGGCAGGAGCTACACTACTGCTTTATAGTGGTATTGAAGTGCACTGACAACTGTTGGGGACCATTGACACATACCATACACCACTTTCATAGTGCTATATCCTGCTTGGTGCAGATCTGGCCTAAGTTATGTTGAGTGGAACAACTGATTGATTTTCTACTGGTTTTCTCTGGGTGCTTGGCAAGACAACAGGCTTTCAGAGACATCATAAGGGGTTCTTCAAAGATACAAAATTTGAGCAAGAGAAGAACATGAAAGTCTTTGGGGAAAATAAAACCTCTTCACTTGTTTGTGCCACACTCCCCACTACATCATTTTCTTGGTGATTCTAGGGAGACACAAGCCCTATTCTCAGGCATTCAAGGTTGCAGGGTTGTAGGGGACTGCGTCCTACCCTCTCCACCCCACAACAGTCCCACATTGACAGGAATGTCTAAGAAAACTGGAAGCCTGTTCAGCTGAATGTAGTTGCAGTCTTCCCCATGAACAGGAACCCTTCCTCACGTCTCCTCTACACTTACAATGCTGAATACCTGAACAGGGCTCCTCTGCTCTTCTTTATTGTGACTCAGGACAACTTCCACTTTTGCTCTCCTATGACAAGGATAAATTCATGCCTGTTTTCCAGAAGCCTGTCTAAAGAATTCGTATATTTCTTGTAAAACTGGCATGGCTTACTATTCTTACCTTAAAATACACATGAGCTTCTGTAGAATTTGTACTAATGGGATTAGTTTTTCTTATGAAAGAAATTAAAACAGTTTTTAAAACATCACATACAACTTAAGAAGTGGCAGAAGGATTCCTCAGAGAACCAGTAATGCAATGCACACAGAGAAGCATTGTTAATGCCAGGAAAAGCACCAGTGGCCCAGTTCTGCTAACTTCATGCAATCTCATGGTCACTAAAGACTATGCAGGAAGAATACATTCCCAGGGCCTTGTCTACTATACTACATATACATATATCCTAACTCAATGTGAGCATCAAACATGAAAAATTCTGGAATGAATTAGTAGTATCCAGAGCAGAAAGGAAGGGAAATGTTTGTGGGAAGGTTGCTATGGAACTGAATCCTAAGCAAGTGTTAGGGGCCAAGGTTTGCTGGCATTGCAATATCCCAGCCAATAATCTTCAACCTTTTCAGACTCATGATCCACCTTTAATGCAAACATGCATTGGAGACTCATTTCTTAACCCTTTACAATATATTTGTATGGGGGTGAGTGTTGTTGTTGCAACCCAGTTAGGTCATCCTGCAATCCAGTAATGGGTTCCAGCCCACCGGTTGAAGTCCAATAATCTAGGGCAGCCTTCCCCAATCCAGTCCCCTCCAGATATTTTGGATAGCTCTTTTGCTTATCTGTGGACTTCAATTCCCATCAGCTGCAGCCATAATGGCTAACAGTCAGGAATGCCAGCATGGGTAATGGTCAGAAGTAATAGTCCAAAACGTCTGTAGGGCACCAGGTTGGGGAAGGCTAATTTAAATCATCTCAGGTGTGCTTGCTTCAAAGAATGCATTTCAAAAGTATTGTTGGTTCTAGGGAAAACATGTAAAATGTTCTGGATTTGAAGAAACTTCTCCAACCTATAGGGTGAAAAGTCAGGAACTGAAGCTAGCAACAGGGTCAGGCTCCCAAGCATGCACTGAGCTCCAGGGCCTTTGCTCTATGTCCAGATTATTTTTAACCGTTCGTTCGTGTGATCTCTTCCCAGTCCCTTGAATTCCCATTCCAAAGAAAGGCTGGGAAAGCTGTGCCTGAAAGCCCAACAGTTTCATATCCTGTCCAGTTTTCTCACTCCAAAGAGGGGGAAACAAATTCTAAAAACAGCATGTATGATGCCTTGGGCTTTCCATCTTTAGACTAGAGAGCTGGGGGTGGAATTGTACATGGCTGGGATTTCACATGGAGTGTCTACACAAGCTTGGGAAACATCTATCTATCAGGATGCTTAGCCCAAGTACAATGGTGCATGTATATCATAGCTCCCATAACCCTATAGTCAAAGGAACTGGTAAAAATAAAATAAAAAAGCACAGTTCATAATTTAGCCCAAATTAGTCATAACTAACTTAAAAGCAATTGGATGGAATTTAACTATGACTAATTTAGGTGCCTCACCCACTGATTTCAATTGGGTTTAGAGAGGGCTGTTAAAACACAATCACAAAATAGGAAGCCAAAGGAAACGGATCAGAAATAAGATGCTTGGATTCTCTGGAAGCCTGGATTATTGGTAATAAGCAGTGTGCTGGTGTAAGCTGCCTGGTCGCTCATGCTTGGCTCCTCCTAAACAAAACACAGATCCTTTGAGGGCCCATTTTATAATTTTGAACATCTGGAATTGCCAGCCTCAGGCTTCTGGAATAGTTCAGCTGGCAGGAAAGACTGAACTGATGAGGGACTTTGTTACATGACATTTATGTAAATGCTACGTGCATTTATATGTTTAACATACAGATTAGCTACAGCCTTCACTTTCTTCAACGTTTCCGATGTGGCTTTTAGTGCTGACCATGATACCCCTCTGAATTGAAATATCATAGAGGATTCATCATCAATTAAAGAAAGCCCAGTGCAGGCTTTGCTCTACAAATATAGAAATCATGTGCATCTTTGCTTCAGAAACTTAAAGTTGTCATACCACCTGAATGCAGGCATCGTTATCAGCCACTTTTTACATCAGTTAACAAGATACAACTTTTGTATGATTTTAATTTTGTGTATGGTTGCAATATATAATAATCCTTGGTAGACTCAGAGAACAGGTCCATCATTCTTAGTAGATCTGGTGACTGTGCAACGAGAGAGCAGGATCTGCTCTCTAGGAAACATACAAGATACTCAGGTACCTTCAAAAGAAGGGTTCCTTTTGACTACAACACATGAGAAAACACTGAGGAGTTTTCACTCATGCATAGCACTCCAGTTCAGTTCCAAAGCTTGAACTAAGACAGAGAAGCAGAGGTTCCAGCCAGGACAAAAGGGAAACTAAAGCTTACAGACTCTCTTAAAGCTATATACACACATCTGAGTTAATAAATTGCACCGGTGCTACAATGAACTTCACAGCCCCCACTGCAGTGTCCTAAAAACATACAACACGCTTGGAGACTGTGTAACAACATTGTACTCAACTGTATAGTTGTCGTAACTGGTCTAACTCCTCCATCCCTGCAGCAAAATGGGTACAACAACCCTGGCATAATCAGCACTCCTCTGGTACAGCCGTGTTCCTACAATATGAGTATAATAATAATGATGGATTTTATCTGCATGCACTAGCAGGTTTTTTTTTTTAATGTACATAAACTCAGGAGTGAAGTGGGGTCATTTTTTTCATAAGACTTGAGTTAGAAAGAACATAAACTCCTGTCTTTGCTCCTATCTTTTGGTTTTTGGTACATACACTACTACCTAATTTAGCTACACTAAAATCCTGGATTATTATTTTTTTATGGGGCAGCAGTATTTCTCACCAGAGAAAAAGAAAAAGAAAAAGAACTGCTTAAAATTGAACTAGGAGGCTCTTTCTCTAAGCAATGGTTGTCTTAAGTCATTGTTATCCCATCATTCAATGATTAAAAACACTGGAACACAGGTGCAGGCTAAATTCTCATAGAACAAATGAGCAGAGTAGTGGCTGCACATCTTGCCTCATAGTTTAGGCCTAGAAACCTACAAAAGCTAGAAACATGTTCTTTGTTGTTGTTGTTTTAAGATGAAAGCTGGGAATCTGGGAATTTGACTCATGGAGACACCCGTGCCTAGGTGGGCTGGATCATTATTATTATTTTTATTATTATTATTTATTTATATAGCACCATCAATGTACATGGTGCTGTACAGATAACACAGTAAATAGCAAGACCCTGCCGCATAGGCTTACAATCTAATAAGTTGTAGTAAACAATAAAGAGGGAAGGAGAATGCAAACAGGCACAGGGAAGTGTAAACAGGCACCGGGTAGAGTGAAGCTAACAGTATAGAGTCAGAACAAACTCAATATCAGTCAACGGCCTGAGGGTCTTTCCCAACCTGGTGCCCTCCAGATGTTTTGGACTTCAACTTCCATCAGCTGCAGCCATCATGCCTAATGGTCAGGAATGTTGAGAAATACAGTCCAAAACATCTAGAGGGCACAAGGTTGGGGAAGACTGGCCCTTGCAGAGGCTGCAAGATGCAGTTCCATGGTTCACCACTTGGGGCAGATTTACAGAAACTCAAAGGCTCCCAGTTTGTCCCAGCAGCTCCAGACAAGTCAGGTATAGAATCTCTTCTATTTCACACTGTACTTAGAACAAGATTTGTTTGCAGAGCAAAGCATGTAAGGGAAGAAGCACATTTCTAAATGCATGGTGTATGTACAACATATGTGCCCAAGTGTTCAGGGATGTTAACATATAGCAAACACAGGTGTATACCTGCAGTGCAGTGGAATTGTGAAGAAAGTCTAAGGACATGTCTACACCAGGGGAGGGGAGGGGGAGGATCTCACGATATGCTGATCGCTAGATCCTCCCCCTTAGTCCACATAGGCCGCGTGACGTCCTGGGCATCACGTCCGTCGCAGCGGCCTTTTTTTATACACAAGAAGAGCTGTAATGCACTTGCACTCCAGCGAAAATTAAAGGGTAAAAAAAGAAAAAAGCCCTGACCCTGCTCCCCTCCCCACCTTCGATGGGCACGGAGTGCGTGAAGAGCCCTGTGCCCGGTTCCCAGCTCCTTACGTTTACTCGCGAGGAGCCAGGACGAAAGCGGGACGGCCGCCCACATCTTCCACAGTCTCGGGACGATCCCGAGACCACAGGAAAAATCAGGCTAAAAGTCATCCCAGTTATCCCGGGGAAATGGAGGGATCTTCCCTCCCTACCTCCAGGATCCCCTGTGCATCATGTGGATGCACAGGGATGATCCCAGAACAATCCCCGGGATAAGGAATGGTCTTGACATGCCCCAAGACAGAAGGGAAAGGAGTTTACCAGCTCCTTAGTGCTACACACAAGGGCAAGCAAGGTGACAGAGAAGTTCAAACTCAGGTTAAGAAGTCACAAGAAAGCTATTAGTATCCTCTGTCCTCCTTGAGCATTAAGCATGACCTCAGACAGAAGCCAAAGCCCTGTTGCATCTGGCGCCCTAAGGGTGTAGTTGTATCAGGTGAGCCTTGCAGCCCAAGAAAAAAGCTACTATTGTGACTGAGGCCCAATGAAGAGGAAGGTTTTGACATATCTAAAAAGATGGCAATCCTGGCTATCAGACCAGCAGGCTTCATAGCTTGCTGTCCTGAGAGTCTTTAATGACTGCTCACAAATGGCAAGAAGTCCTAACCAACTTAAACCAGCCAACGTCTCATACCAATTTGAGCACTGACCTCCTCTCCGTCAGTACACTTAACTCACCCTCCACAAAAAGGGGGCCATTTCATTACACGGATGGAAGGAAGCAGAAAATTAAATGTGAAGAGGGCAAGGATTGATTTTCAGTATGCTCTGACCCTTTCCCATAGGTCAAAAGCCTGTTTTGTATTTCAAAAGTGGCCAACACCAGTTTCTTATCAGATCAATGGGTTACACTTCACTGCGCCCTTGAGTTCAATACTACCCTTTTATGGAGTGTCTGGTCTTTCCTGAACATGAACTATGGTCTCCCTTAAGGGCCAATTCAAATGATCAGTCACTGAGGCAGTAGACCCCTCGAATGTACCATCTGTCAGGGATGCTTTAGGGTGGATTCCTGCATTGAGCAGGGGATTGGACTCGATGGCCTTATAGGCCCCTTCCACCTCTACTATTCTATGATCTCAGTTTCCACATTGGGAGTAACTCTTTGAAAGTGTCCCCACATAAAAACGGCTCCCCCATGTCAAACTCACTGCTTAGACAGAAGGCCTCTAGCTTCTGATCTTTTCTTCGAGATGGTACTTTTCAATATTGGGCATGGTTTTGAGGAGACCTCACAATGTATAAGGTGGCACAGTCTTGTAGAAGGGTCCCAACACATCAACAATATGTCTTTGTTTGCTTAAAGTTAAGAAGGAATTATTCATTAATGGCAGTTAGCCTGGAGAGAAGCAGCATAGGAATGTCTCCGCTAATAAAGGAATGTAGTGAACAAATTGTCTCTGAAGTGGCTTCCTCCTGATACTATAGTACAAGGAAAACACTCGAGAGTTCTACATACCACATGAGGTTCACCCATCATTTCCTCAAATGATGAACAGCATCAACAATAGAACCAGCTAAAACATAGCACCACAACATAGAGCCTGCAACTACTTCGGTATCAGGACTGGAAGATCTCCTTAACATTCAGAAACACTGTTACCACCAAAGCTGCTCAAGTCTCTCAGGACACAAAGTAAACCATTAAAAAAAAGAGCAGACATTGTATAAAAGACCAAAAAAAAACAGAAGATGGCCAGGATCCCAACAATTGCCCCTGTGCTCAGAGCTGGAAGCACCTAGAATGTATATAATTCTGAAATGAACATTTGCACCTGGGAATAAAGCCAGAACAAAATATCTACAGAATATGAAGTTTATTGCATCATCATGATCCAGCCGCTTACTGTGAGAGGTAAAGCACTAGATTCTTTTGTTCACATGGCAGTTGATTTCCACACAACCCTACTCAATGGAGCAGATGTTCTACTAAGTATGTTAGGCCTCTCAGGTAAACATTATTACATATTTGCATAGTACGCAATTGTGTGAGTCACCTGATCTTGGGTCACAGAGCTGGTGAGAAACAGTGATGGCAGCTTTCACATTAGAACTTCCCACAACTTCCTGCTTATCAGTGAGCATTATCAATATAATAGCCTCTTATGTCAGATAAATTCATCCAGAATAAAAACCATCTCCTGGGTTTATTCTGACAATCATTAACATGTCAATCTTAAACACATTACCTAGAAATGTGTTAGCATAAATGTTGGGAGGAAATGTTAGTATAAAGAGATCATCTCTAAAAGGCTAGCATTTGGACAGATTAGAACCACCACTCCACATTTTGGACTCAATACTATTATTCAGTGATTTTGGTTCACACAAATTTTCCCCACCTTTCAATACATGTTTTGGGGAAATATTGCCTCTCTCTCTCTCTCTCTCTCTCTCACACACACACACACACACACTGTGTTAATCTTTTGATCAGGATTATGGAACCTTATGGAAGAATGGAAAAATGCCACTCATCAGTGGCTCTGATAATTAGCTATGATAATTTACCTGTGCTGTGAAAGAACTAATATGATCCCTTGGGCACTCATTAAAACAAACTCTGAAAATGCAACTCTGGGAAATTGTCAAATGGGAAGGAGCCACCCCAAGTACCTTGCTAGTTTCTAAATATTTCAGCCACTCATGGGATCAATGTGACCCTTCCTTAGCCTCTACTGTCCTGCAATCTGTTTGCCACCCACCCAACACCACTCCATGAACTTTTAACACCGCCACAAAGGAGGAGGACTACTTTGTTCCTTCTTCCATTTCTTAACACATCATTGCAGCATATCTCACTGGTGTCCATCCCCTCCCAGTGGAAAAGTCCTGAAGTTGTTTTGGCATGACCAGACACATTCCCCACCATGGCAGTCATAATCCCGGCACAACTATAATCCCTGTTATTATAAGAATTTTTTTGGAAACATAGCCAGGGGCGTGCCTAGAGTAGGCACTCTGCCTGAAGGGCAACATTTTTGCAGCTTTCTCCCTGATAGCACTGTTGAAGAGTATGAACACAAAATGAGTGATTGCAGCTTTAAAACATCCATACACACACACACACACACACACACACACACACACACGTTTTCCAGGCGATCCTATTTGGGTTCTTCTAATAGTCTTCCCTCACTATGACATCTGACTTGACATCTATCAAGCTTGGAAATACAGCCACTCTGCATTGTCAAGTTTAGAATAAAGGAAAATCTTTATTTTTCAGGGCATTTGAAAAATTCATTGGAAATAACGAAGTACACACAATCCAAATTTAGGACATTTGGTTACATCTTGGGGGTTTGAAAGGAAATACAAACTTGTCCAAAAGGTACAAGCCCTGATACACTATCCTCAAAGTAGTAATGTCCAGGAGAGACTGGATGAATGACGGTGGGAGGGCAAAAATCTATCTGGATTTAAGCAAACATTCATGCTATCCATCCTCCTCCCTAGATCATAGTGTTTTTTTTCTTTTTTCTCGCTCTACAAATACTCTCCTCTTTTCATCTATTTGCCTGTTTGACTATTCCTGTTCTGTAGAAAAACCTTTTATTTGCCCTTTGTTTCATGGTACTTCAGTGACAAGACACCGCATACTGAAGGTTAATCATTCACAACTCCAGAAAATGTATGAGAGGAGTGTGAATTAGGAGCAGAACCACACTGCCTTATACTGTGCTCTCATACCTAGAAATCATCCAAAAATCAGCTAGGGGGCTGTCTGCACAGCACCGAGTTGGTGTCACATTCTTCTTAAAACCTGCACTTATCCAGGATAGTGTCGGGTAATCCCAATGCTAAGGAGGGAGCGCAGGGTTTCTGGTGGTCATCCGGGTAGCAGAGCTGCCCCCCTCTTCCTGGCTTCCAGCGACCAACCACTTGTCACCTTCTACCAGGACTCTCCCCTTGGAGCAGCCATGTAGTGAGGTCAGATGGTGGAAGAGCCAGGGTGACCTTACTACCACCAAAAAAAATTGGGGTAAGTCCCCGACTTTTTTACCATGCAGCTTCACGGAAAAGCTTCACGGTGGCTGCAAATCGGCAGCTGTGTCATGCAACTGCCACAGTGCAGATTCACATCCACCATAGGGTATACAGAGACCCTAAGTCTCTAGAAACTTCACTTTGGCTATACATGTAAATACACCACAGAAAAGACAACAACAACAAAACCTATGAAGGGGAAAGACATACTTTTCACCCTCTGAATTAAAGCACTACAGATTCTTCTTTTCCTCCTTGCCAACAGCACAAGCCTGATGGCAGATGCTGTGGCAAAAGATGTTTAGGCAGCAAGACAACATTAAGAGAAGCAGGATTCAATAACAACTTTAATCACTGTGTTTTAATTATTGAGTATTGCTGGTTTTATATTTTATACGTCGCTTTGAGCAATTCCTTTTTCAGGGAGCAGGGGGAAAGTGGGACATAAATTCTTGTCAAAATAAATAAATGTTAAGATATACTGAGCACCTGCACTGGGACTAGCAATTGGGAGATTACCTGACTGCGGGTTTTGCTGTTGGGCTGCCCAGAACTGCGCCTCACTGCAAACTTTCAACCATGCCTGCCTTGCTGAGAGTCTGAGAAGGAAAGCATTCTTCCCTGTCCTCCTCAAGGGCAGAACACAGACCCATTGCAGGGGGTGGGAGGTGGAATTACATTTGATTTACGAGCTCTTATACAAGTCCTTAGCCTATCTGAGCAAATATTTAATGGGAGCAGGAATATGGGCCAAACTATTATATTTGCATACAATTCAGAGTATCAGCAAATATGGTAATCCAAGCCGTAATCATATTCTTAGTGTAGTTTTAATATCAATAGATGAATCTTTGGTAGTAGGATATAGAGCACAACTAACCTATCAGATTGGGAAAAGTTCACTATAGAATTGTGCTTGGAATACTAGTTACATGTTGTTGTTTTTCAAACAAAGCAATAGCTTGGAAATGGCTGTTACTATTCATTTGAATATGAAGGGTAACAATTATACAATTATAAGAGGAGCTCATATTTTTTCCTCAGAGCACTACAACAACAATGACAAAAGTAGCAAGGTGCCAAGAACAGCATCATAAATAATACTACTGGATATTTTTCAGAAGGTTGACTCTGTGTAAAACTGTACATATAAACATACAACCCTCTAACCCTGTCATTCAAACCTCCCCGCAAGAAAAAAAAAATCCAGTCAGGAGAAGATGTCTAAATCACAAGCCCATCACCAGTTGGTTCTGGCTAAGGCGTGCTCATTTTTACTGCTAGAGCTGCCTAGGCCCACTGCATGGACCTAAAAGCCTTCTTGCAAGTTACCTGCATGGAAAAATTGCATTTTCAGAAACTTCATTTTCTAGGTCATAAGAAGGATATCATCTCCAGGACCCTCTAAGCCTGGGGCGTAGATTCAAAATGACAAGTAGCAGGTGCCAAACTAGGAACAATAGACCTATTAACTAGAAAACATCTTTGTATTGCACTTGCCAAGTCAGAAATGAAGGGTAACTTTGAAAGAGAGTTCCACTGTTTGTAGAACAGTTAACACCTGACTGCAAACCCTACCTGCGTGGGAATCTAGATTTCAACGTGAACCAGAAGGTACTGCTCTCCTTTCCTGTTCTCCAGACAAACCAGAACCAAATGTTGGTAAATGGACAAAGACCTCAGATTGCCCATCAGAATATCAGAAAGTAATACCAGAAAATAAAATAAAATAAAACAAAAACAATAAGGCTTGTTCAGTCTGTGCACATCCACTCAAATCTACAGATCCCCAGGCACCAGTGTCTGACATGATATTTGCCCAAATCTAGTGATGTGCCAAAAATTTCGACCATTCCATTTTCAGCATTTCATGGGGGGGGTGGGGAAAAAATGAAAACTCATGTGAAAGAGGCTGGGAGAGCTGAGAATTTCAGAGAATTTTCTCTTTGGGGAGGGGAACAAGTTTTCCACATACCTTTTTAAATGTAGCCAATTGTTGAGGAGGTCTTCTTTCTTTTTATTTATTTTTTTAAAACATCCCTGGCATTTTCAGGAGCCCAGGAGTTCTTACGGAATGCTTATTGGAGAGGGAGAGGTCACATGTTCTAGGAACTGCTAGAGGAAGGGGGTGTTTTAAAAAAAACAACCTAAAAAACAGAAAGGGGTCTCAGCAACTGGCTTCACTTAAAAAAGATATGTGGAAATTCTGTCCCCCTCCCCAAGGAGAAAATTCTCTGAATTTTCCTCCCTCCCTGCAAAAGAGGCAGAAAAAAACAATGCCTCTTTTGCAGGGAGAAAGTTCCCAAAAATAGCGGGCAGGGTTCGGCACAGCACTACCCAAATCAGAGGAAAATTGGTGCCTGAATTCCCACATTTGGGTGACAACTGGCCCTTGACCCATTCTCTATAAAGGGGAAAGAATGTCACACCTCTATTCAAGCATTCTGAAGACATTTGAATCTGCATTCACTCTTTTTGGCTGGAGGGCTGGAGATAAACAGAGGCTGAAACTTTAGATGCAGTTTCATCTCTGGAGGAGCCGATTTGCTGAAATGGTCCTGCATGCTTGGCATGGTCCCAAAAGTGTTAAAGGTGGGCTGCTTAATATGCCACCTTCATAAACTTTGAATGGCTCCAGCTCTCCAGCAGCTGAGAAAGCCACTTGCAAAGTCATGTGAGTGGCAGCTCCGGTTACCCAGAACGCAACCATGCTGCGGGCCTCGCTTTTATCCGATCCATCTCCCTGCTCAGAGGAGACCATCACTCTCGCTGCTGCTGCTGCTGCTGCTTTCTGTGGCAGGTTGCTGCTCGAGTCAGAATGCAGCCCCGTGCCCTTGAGCAGACCGTTTTGCCTCCAATGTAACCTTGGCAAGAAACACTGCAGTTCAAACTCTGGGTATGGGGGTAGGGAGTGGAGGGAGAACATAAAGACGGATTGTTGTGCTGCTCGGGGACAGACAGAGAGAGCTGTGGAGAGTGGGAGTCAGGTTCTGCCACTGCTAATGGTGCTGCTCTATCTGTGCCCATTGGCCAGGCATATAAAGGCCCAGCAGAAAATGATGGCAGTATGCAAGCCCAGCCAAAGATGCCTTGCCATCCGCCTGCAGCCTTTATGCCCCAACCCTCCATGCCTATCTCTTATCACAGACACCCTGCTACAGAGAACGTGCAGCAAACACTTATTTCCGCAAAGGCTGGGATCTGGCCCCACGCTCCTGACACCTTCCTTTCCCAAATAATGGACGACCCAGAAGATGGAAAGCATTATCTAAGGGTAGGCTTAAATGTCTCATCAATAGACTCATCAATATTTACAACAAACCAAGGCAGCTGCAACTCTGTGTATTAGATTCTGCCACTTAAGTCAGGTACAGTCATTCCTCGCCCCCGTTGCACCCACTCCTGGCACATGGCCACACGTTGCACCCACTCCTGGCACACGGCCACACGTCATCTTGAGCCATTTTTGTAGAGAAACCTTCGACTGTTATTGTAAAGCTTTCCTTGGTCACCTCAAATTGTCTTTGTGCCAGTATAGAACTGTGGGGCATACAGCTGAAGTTCTTTGCGCTGGCATGATTCTGCTGGTAGGAGCAAGATCACTGATACCTTCTCTTCCTGGCATTACAAACAGAACAAGGCACATAGCAGAGCGCCTGGTAACTGTCCCCGTCAGCAGGTTTCACAGACCTTGAAGTGTCCTCAAAAGCTACCGTATTGATGATGCGAGGCAGGTGCCGCCAAGGGTGGTTGGAGGGAAAATCGGCTTGGTACACACAGACAGCTGATATCGACTCACTTCCCTTACACTGCTGCTAGCAAGCTGGGAACGGCAGAGTCATGTGCAATGGAAACTGAGAAAACTGTAAGGAGGGGCTTTGATACCAGAACAAAAAAAGCTGCTGCACTTACGGGCAGTATAGAACTAGCCATTTCTAAGTATCTCTTGCTTCACATACATGCTCCTGCAGAGCCAGGAGCAGGCAGAAGTTAAACACTGGGGAAATTGGGCCAAAAAGATGTGACATGGGGAGATTCCTAATTGGATTTGCTAGCATCTTTTTCTTTACTTCAAACCAGCCACAGGAGAAGGGGGGCTGCTAATTTGATCTGGGAAGTATCAGTAGAGAAGGGGATGTTTAATGCTTTCCTTTGGCAGTGTTTTCCTATCTACATCCTCCCCTATGCCCAAATCTGTTTTAGCCCCACTGGGGTGGTGGTGGTGGTGTGGAATATAGGTATCTGTACAGTGCCTGCATTTTTTTTTCTCCAGGGAGGCTAATAACAGCCAGGGTGGGGGGCATTTTATATCAGGGTAACAGCTTGTTGGGGGGAGTTTAAACTCACCCTCCTCTAGCAAGACTACCCAGACCAAATAAGCTCACACATCACACAGCTGAACTGAAGTAAAAACAAAAACAAAAAGGTATCTGATGACAAATCTCCCACATCACATCTGTTTGGGTCCTTACTGCCTGCATGTCCAAAGAACTGAGTTCCCATGCGGATTAAATCTACAAGAAAAAATGAGTAGCTAACCAGCAATCTAACCAAGGATCTTCCAGTCTGACTTATGTTATAGTATTATATAGTCTGTACCAGCCTTCCCCAACTGGGATCCCTCCAAATATGTTGGCCATGTTGTCTGGGGATGATGGGAGTTGCAGTCTAACACTTCTAGAGGGGACCAGGTTGGAAAAGACTTGTCTATTCTCATGCACAAGAACACACTTGGAGCAGATTCATGATCAACAATGTTACACCAATGTTTCCCACAGCTAGCATGACACATGTCCACTGTATCTTGGAGATCTAGAACTACACTTCACATGTTTCCAAAAGGAGACACCAGTGTAACACTGGTATAGCTATGTAAAGTGTGAATAAGCTCGTCCTGTGTAATGGAAGAGTAGCTGCACTCACCAGTATTTATTTTGGGCCAGGAAATGGTTGTGGTGATCGGCCACCTCCTGAAGCAGCCAGCCATCATGTTGCTGAGGTATCTGTGTCCTCACAGGCAGCCAATAGGGGTGCTTGTTTTCTAGCCAGATGTGAACCACAGTCTGCTCTAGAGAATATAAGATTCCAGCAATGGCATTGATCATCTCTCGTACCACATAGCATCTTAAATAGAATAGACTAATAGAGCATCTATCTGGACTCTATTTAGCATGAATTCAAGGACTATCAAACCTTATCACTGGAACAAACCAGTAATAAGAGATCACAAGAACATTTGCAGCATGTTATATCATGGTTCTGAATCATAAGTCATCAGATCCTCTAAGGGAATAAATCACATTTGACAAGAAATGAATGCTACAAGAGGAAACTTGTGGAATATAGACAGCATGCAATGGTTGGGCTCAGACGTCCCACCCAAGACACATGCTTCATTTTTGCTCTCCTCACCCTCCCATACACAAACTACATTATTACATGGATTATAGCATAATTGCTATTCAGTTTTTATAGCCGCTGTAATGCCCACATCTACTGCTGCTAGAGAAATCTAGCCGTCCACTATTACAACACCAGTTGTCCTTACCAAAACAGTGCTGCATCAGGACAAACGCTAATGGGCCACTGTTTTTGGATTCTAAGTTCAGCATGAACGGAGGGTGGCTCTGAGCCAGGTTGTCTATGAGGTTGTATTAATAAGTCATTGGAAGCCAGACGTTCTGCTGAACTAGAGCTTCCTCTTCCAGTAAAACCAAGGGGTGGGGAATAATCCATGTGTAGCAATGTTGTTGTTGTTGTTTAAAAAATCCCTAGTTCAGACATATCTTGACCTAGGCTTGGGCTTTTGCTAAGCAGCCTGACGTTCCACATTGTTCCTCTCAAGGATGACACAGGGAGGATCATAAGAGGTCAGTGGGCAGACTCTGTCCCTAGACATGGGGGCTGGGGAAAGAAAACAGGGTATCCCCCAAACTCTGGCAAAACTAATACAGAAAATGGAGATGTCCCAGGAATATATGTATTTACTACTAACTTTACTACAAATTTCCATGCAAGTACATGAAGACTTTGCCAAACCAAATGAGCTCACAGCCAAACTCCTTGGATTGCCTGGATCTGACTCTTCTCTGACCCTCCTCCTTTGCTGAGTGCCAAACTCTCTGTGTGTTTGTTGTGGCCTATGCTGGATCTTCTCTAAAATCTTCCTCCAGCAGTGGCGCCAAGGATGAGAAGGGAAGGAAGCAGTAAAAACCCTCTGTATTGTGTAGCAAAATCCTCTGGTAGTGCTGTGACACTCCTTTAGTCTGCGCATCTAAATATAGCATCCAAATTTATTACCGTGCCTGCTGCTGGGTTTGGTTCTGGATGAGCTAGGATGCTTCTGATAAGACTCCCCATGTCCCCAGCGATAATGCAGAATTGAATATGCACAGATAGATGCAAGCGGCTGGCCAGGACACCTCAGACAAGAGCCACAAAAGAGGAAAGGACAAGGAGTTTGCAAGCCACAAAAAGTCTTTCTTCCATCAAGACTTTAAATATGTATGGGCTATGATGCACGCAAGCCAGAAGGAAAATTCTGAATGGATCCCCCGCTAGGTGCCATCATATCCATCTGCAGGCACAGAATAAGCTGCAGAGGGGATAAAAATTGATGTTTTCGTTTTAAAAAAGCAAAACCTGGGATATAAATAGGATTGTTATTTTTAAATCATTGAGAGAGTGTCTGGTTGTTGTTGATGTTTAAAAAAAACTTGGTTCACAATGAAATCTGAATTTAATACAAACATACTTATAATCTCTTAAAACTGAATCATGGACATTTATCAAACAGAATGAATTAAAGGCTATGTCAAAGAGAAACATGGTGAAAAATAACTGTCTGCTGAAGTTATGGGGTCAATCCTAAGCAAAGTTTCTAATAAGCCCCACTGAACACAGTGGGGTTTACTTCCAAGAAAACATGCCCAGGGTTGCACTGCATGCAGTAAAAACGCTACCATAAATCATGCACTGTATTTCACTAGCCTCAGAGGTTAGCAAGTCAACACAGGTGCTACAATTCAGGAGGCACCACCCTCCTGTACATCATCAGGATCATTCACAGAGTCCACATGGATGATCTTCTGCTCTGATTTTATCCCCAACTATCTATGCTCTGCAATGTGTTCAGTTCTCAAACGGCATGAACTTACTAACTAAACAGAGTGGACATGTATTTCCACCTCAAATAGAAACCATTTCTCCCTATAACTATCAGCCCAGAGGCAGCATCAAGGGTAGGCATAGTTGGGCACCTTCCAAGGGCCCATAAACCAGCAGGAGTCTACTGACAAGAACTCCCTGGAGTTGCTCCACCACTGCAACCTGCTAGTTCACCTGTCTCTCACTCTGGCCCAGACAAAGGAGGGGGAGGGGGAGGAGGAGGAGACGCAGTAGATGCCATTGCCTGCTTGCTCCCAGGCTCTCTGTCTGTCAAGCAAGTGGTGGCGATGATGGGAAAGAGGATGAGGAGGAATAGCAGCTCGTGAAAATGGCAGTGAGAAGGCAGAACTCAATTGAGAGAGGGGCCGCATTCAGGGTGTCTTGCCCAAGGGTCCTCAAAAACTTAGAGACAGCATTGTACCAGCCCCTTTCATACTGAAAGTTCTGGGAACTCACAGCTTGTTTCTACACAGTATTTATTCAAAAGCAAATCCCAATTTGGGCAATTGTGGAGCGGGGAGAACAGCCCTGAGCCATTTACAAAAGTATCCCTTTTAACCATCTGGAAATGACTCTCACATGCCACGGGCAACTAGATTAGTGGATAGGTACAAGCTAGCCTCACAGATAGTCTCTCCTTGGGATTTCCTCCTCAGACATCCAGTTACTGCCACAAAAAGCTGCAAGCTCCACAGGTCTCTATTCTCCACGACCTGCTCCAAGAGCCCTCCAGACCAACCCCAGCCCCAACCCTCCTCGTAAGGCAGCAACACAAGAATCAGTGTGAAACCAAAGAAAGGAACTCTTGTCTGGCTGCCAGGTAGGCCAGCCCTACCATTAGACAAAGTGTAGCGGTTGCTCAGGTGGCAAGTGCTGGGAAGCAGCAGCAAGGTGTTGGAAGAGAAAATTGTGTGCCACATGGCCTACCCAGAGTCTCCTAAGCCAGACTGCTGCCTTTAAGAGTGATGGAAGATGTTGACCCATTGCCGGTGTTGAAGAAAGATTCGACTGACCATGCAGCAGTGCATCTTGTTCTTCTCCTCAGGTACAAAATACCTTGGGCCAATCCTGCTACCGGCCTTGATGACCTCCTGAATATAGCAGTACGTGTATAACAAGGGCTGGGACATTAACTTGCTGTGGGTGAAGCCACAGTATATATGAGCTACAAGACTATAATGGCCGTGGTTGCTGGCACATCCATTGTTAGCCTATACTCCTGCTTTGTTCTTTGTGTTGCAGCTTCTGCTCTCTGACAGGACATGTTTAATCCCTTGCCTGGCAGATTTCCTAGCCAGGCCTTGTCCACCTCTTCAGCTGTCGCTCAAGTGTGGTGCCCGTGAGTTTGTGCCCATGTGCTTCCTTGCCCGAACAGAGCAAGATCTGGATAGTACCAGGGATTACCCTGGGAAAGGCTATCTGCCCTTCCTTGGAACTAGGGTTGGTGTCAGCACTTGCCGTTTTTGAGAAGCTGAGAGGCCCAACTGCTGATGCCTGCCCCCCCTTTTAAAAAAGCACTCCTGGCAGCATCAGGTGGCTGGGTGCTCCACTGCTTGGGGCATAGCCATTGCAGCTAGATAAGCTTGCCAGGACTCACAGACAGAAGAGGGGGCACGCTAGAGTATATTTTGCCCAGGGACCCCTGAAGCCAGCTGTACCTGGAATGCTGAATCCCAACAGCAGTCATGCTCCGGTTCGTTACCTCCTGGGCCACCAACCCTCTATTTCTATGGCAAGGCTTGCCGATAAAACTCTGGGCTTCAAGCATGTAATCTAGGCTGCAGTGCTAGCCTGCCTGAGGACTCAGGTGACCCCAAGGGCCAAACCCTGCCTACCAGGCCCTATAAAACCCCTTACATCATACCTTGCTCTTCAGCCAGAGCAAATTGTTTCTGGCGTAATGATACTGCCTAAGCCCATTCTCTTGTTCCCTGACTGCCGCTTTGGATCTTGATGCTGTCTGCTTTTAACGGCAAGTCTCATTCTAGCCCTGATCTTCTATTGCTGCCTTGGAACTCTACCCCTGCCTATTTTGAACCGCACATCTACTTCTGGCCCACTTGAACCCCAGCCCAATCCCCTGGCTCCTGGAACCCAATGGCCTGGATCCTGCCGCTTCCTGAAGCCTAACAGGGGCACCACAAAAGCCAGCTGGAATTTCAAGACACTGCCATATAGACTCCCCCTAAAAAAATCCTCTTGCTGAGATTCAAAGGGGCATGTGCATATGATAGAGAGATCTGCACACACACACAGCCAGAGTTTTGCTTCCCATGCTCTTCAAGGAGGTATCGCTGCTGTGGGGTAGCAGTGAGAAGTCTTGACCGAGGGAGGCAACTCAGGCTTTCAGACGGCCATTAGGCTCGCTGGGCCCACCCCTCCCCCTTGCTCGGCTTCCGGCGAACAATCCAAGGTCGCCTTCTGCCTGGGAACACCCCCAAAGCAGCACCAGAGCAAAGACAGGCAGCAGAAGAGCTGTGCTAACCTCACACCCGCAGGAAAAGTCGGGGTAAATCCCTGACTTTTTTCCTGCATATCTTCGTCTCTTTGCCACGCGGTTGCTCCGAATTGGTGGCTGCATCATATAACTGACACAGCAGCAATTCGGAGCCACCACAGGCAAAAACAGCATTTAGACAGCCCCAAGACATTCTTCAGTTTGGAGAACAGCTTGTCTTTTTAGTAGTGGAGAAAACTACAACAAATTTATTTATTTATTTAAACCTGGACGTGTGTTTGCAAGATCATGTTCGTAAGCTGCATAGATTCTAGGTTACTTAGTAAGCAGTAGACAAGCAGCTGAACAGCAGAACAAGACAAGCACCTTACAACAACAAAACTGAACTCAGAGGCGATTTCGAAGGCTTGCTAGCTGGTCCTTAAAACGACTTTCAAACATAATGAGAAAAAATTAGTCTCCATCTCTCATTGACAATGGCTTCAATCAACACACCCCGAGACATGCAGAATTAGACTGGAGTGTTTGTGCTTTTTAAACACACACACACCAATGCTTTTGTAGGAATTGATGTATGCTTTACATCAACTATTCATACAATCGTTAGGCAATCTGAACTTGAAAGAACCAGTAACAAGTGCAGTTGTAGCATGAGAAACCTCATTATTACCCAATTATATACATTTTTTTTTAAAGCCAAACATTAGTCATAGCTGAAGGAGAAAAAAAAACATCACCAGATTGTTCTGCCTGCAGCAACACCCTCAGTACAAACCTCACCGTTCTTTAAGCAATACACACACACACGAGCTAAACAGGAAGCCAAAGTCTTATCGAGAGCTCTTGAGGTACAAGGGATAGAGGTGCAGCATGGTTCATACTGCAGTGAGACAAAAACTAAGAGACTAGGTTTCAAATTACTAGGTTAGTCCAGGTGAAGGCAATTGTTTCACATAACTTGCTTTGAGCATCCCACCATGGTTACCATAATCGGGTTAATCTGACACAGAATCCAGCAACGGGGAATTATCCATCCTGTTTCATTTGCGCAAGTAGGTGAGGAGTCAAGCATGGCCGTCTTTGTAGTTCTGCTGCAAGCAGGGTAGGAACAGGGCCTGCTGGAGCCCATCTCGAGCACCTGCTGCCACCTTCGCCACAGCTGCCTAACCCTTCCCCTGCTCCCTAAGGCAGGAGAGTAGAGAAGTAGTGGTGAAAGCAGTGGGTTCTCCAGCTCCTTGGTAGAGTATCCTTCCCTGCCCATGAGGAGACTGGGTCTACAAGCCCCTCATGCCCCTGGCATCAATTTCCACCTTCTTTGGCTGTGACTTGTAGGATCAGTCTCCAACTCCGTTGTAAAGGATTATCCACTAAAGAGCCTGAGTGCCCACACCTGCCCTCCACTTCCTCCAGATACGTTTGGTAGGGCTTTGGGAGTGTTGGGTAAAGGAGGAGGTGACAGGTGTGTTGAGCACTTACAAGTGATTTACACCTGCTTGCTCAAATCACATGCAGAAGATTGAGTCCCTTAAAGGCATGCCTAAGAACGCTGACGTATTTCTTGCAACATGAAGATATAGCCAATAAAACAGCATCTAGCCTCCATGGCTCTACAGAAAACCATGGCCATTCCTCTTCTGGAGAACTCAGCAAGGCTGCACTGAGGTTCCAGTTATCAGGGTGCATTGTTCTATTTCCTCCACTGTTCTCTCACATTTATTATTCCCTAACAGTCTGGTACTATGCATTTCCCCCAGCAGCTGTGCTTGAAGACCTAGGATAGGATGCTATCCTACTTCTGTTCAAGTAGAGCAAGGGCAGGCAACCTTTTTTGGGACTTTGGGTGCATTTGGCAATTTGAGAAACTGTCCTGAGCACCACCACGAAATGGCTATTTATGGGAGACATGGCTAGTTGCAAAGGACATGTAACCTGCCCAAATGACGGAGTACAAGACAGAGGTGGGGTCTGATTCCCAACACACTAAGCAACTGCTTTGAAATCTGTTTTCAGCTCTAACAGAAATCTATTTCACAGAAGGCAAACTCTTTTTTCTCTACTGCTCTGCCAACAAATGCATTCTTCCTTATCTCTTTTCCTCTCCCACTCTGGATTACCACCCATACACATACTCCCTCTCAAAATGTGTGTGTGTTTGTGTTTAAATAAAGAGAGAGAAGGGCAGAGCACGGGGGCGGGCACCAAAACAGGTGTCCAGGGGCAGATTGGTACCTGTGGGTACCACATTGCCTCCACCTGAGATAGAGCTAAAACCACCTCACTTCTTTACAACAGGCAGTAACTGAAATAGCTTCCACAACAGAGCCTTTTAGCAGATGGAAGTGGAATTAAAATTGACATCCCACACAGCATTTAATATAAGGCCATATGATCCAGTAGCCAAAGCCATCTATGGCGTTATACATTCAGCAAAGGTCCTTTCCAATATTAATTAAAAGGTTCCTTCTTTCAGGTTCTGCCCTGCTACTGCTTCCTGTTAAACAGCAGTTATTTCACTATTTATTTATTTTTAAAAAAGAGACAAAATCAATATTTATAGGCCCATATCCCTGCAGTGGGAACAGAAACTTACATGAAGGGGCAATTAAGAAAGGCTATTCATTTTTTTAATTTAATTTTTTATTGTTTCCAAACACCAATAAATAAAAGACACTACAGAGCAAAATATAATACATATAGACAGACACACCCACAAAAATCAAACAAAGCAAAAACAAACCAAAAACACAAAAATAAAATGTTCTTCCAATATTCTCCACAGCAAAAATATGTAACAGTGCTATTCAAAGCAAAATTAACTATTAATCTGTAATCCTGCTGCCCTTCTCAATATGATGCAAAGGGGGGGGCAAGAACCTGCAAATCGGAAAGTTTTAATTAATAGTACAGGAATCCTTAAACGTCTCAAAAGCACTTTTTAATCGCCACAGACCAGGTCTGAAAACATGGCAGGAGTCAGGGGGGAGGGGGAGAGAGACAACATAGAAAACAGTGAAATGCAGTTGTCAGTGATATTGTCTGGACTCTCCATAAAAAGTGAATTAACAAATTATGGCAATTCCAGACAAAAGGGGAGTGGTCTGCCCTAATTTGAAACAAAACAATCCCACTTCCTTTTTCTCCCAAGACAGACCCAATGGGAGTCATTCCCAAGTAAGTGCACACGAGTCTATTGATCTCTTGGTCCCAGTCTCCAGTCTAATCTCACTCTATTCCACTCTCTCATTGCTTCCTGCATGTCATTTTTTCAAAGTTTCCATAGTGAATAGTGGTAAAAGATCTCAAAGTTTACTGGATTTCCTAATAGACCACCCTCTGAATAAGTTCCACTGCAGAAGTCACCTTGAAGAAGAGAGAGAGCAGTCCTGTGAATTGGCTCTAACACAGCAAAGATAGGGCTTGTGTACTGTATAGTCCACTGTTGAAAGACGCTGCAAAGTCCTGCCAGCCTTGCACCCGGAGCTCAACAACTGGCTCATATTCTTATGAACACGGTACAGGGCATTGTATACTTTTAGAGGGTCATTTCTGAAAGGATTTTTTTCCAAATTGAGAGAAGCTGAGTTGGAAATGAATCTAGCTTTCTAACCAGAGCAACCCACCTCCCTTACAGCTTTACGAGGGATTTCCTCTCTTTCTTTCAGAGCTCTGCAACTTTAATATGTTTCAGAAGCCAGAAGCTAAAATATTGAGTTAATCCTGCCATGTTAAAATTCATCTATGGCAATCTTTTTTAAACTCCCTACCTTTAGGGAACCTTTTCCACGTCAATTTGTCTGGGCATCTGTCCAAGTTTGTGCCCATCACTGTATCTTGTGGCAAATTTAACCATGTTTAACTATGTGCTATGTGAAGAAGTACTTCCTTTTAGCAATCCTCAGTCTCTCAGCATCCAACTTCATTCAATAACCCAGGTTCCTGTATTATGGAAGGGAAAAATGTCTCCCTATCCACTTTCTCCATACCACACCTTTTCTTTCTTTTTTAACATAAATGCTCCAAATATTGTACCTTCTCCTCATACGGAGTTGCTCCAGCCCCTTGAACACTTTGGTTGCCATGGCCTGTTTTAGGGTTGCTAGGTGGTTTGTTAACCATTCCAACCAACCAACCTTGCTGGGTTTGGACATCACAACAAGCCAAGCCAGAAAGGGTAATTATGTAAATCTACCAGGCACATAACTTGTATGCAGGGTGGTTAACAAGCCACCATGGCTTATTAACCAGCCAGCGATTGTGCAAACCAGCCCCCCATTTCCTGTTCTTTAACCAGTTACTGATAAATAAGAGAACCTCTCTTCTTAGTCCATGACTACTACATTTGCTCAGGAGTCTTTCGTGAGGGACTTTGTGAAAGAACAAGCTTTTTGAAAGAACAAGTAAACAATCTCTATTGGATCACCCCTGTTGACTTACTTGTTAGCATTCTAAAAGAATTCTGATAGGTTAGTGAGATGTGACCTCCCTTTGCAGAAGTCTTGTTGACTACTTTTCAGCAAGACTTGTCCTTCTATATCAGGGGTGGGCAATTTGTGGCTCCCCAGATGTTTTGGTCTACAACTCTCATCAGCCCTAGCCAGCATAGCCAATGGCAAAGGATTATGAGAGTTGTAGGACAGAACATCTGGAGGGCCAGAAGTTGTCCACCCAATTCTAGAGGCTAGATAATTTTATCTTCAATAACACTTCCCACCAATTTACCTGGAACAGGGATTAAGTAACAGGCCTCTAATGTCCTGGATCCTCTAAATCCTTTTTTCTTTTCTTTTTAAAATTGTGTTACAGTGGCCATTTTCCAGTCCTCTGAGGCCAATCTTAGGAACATATTAAATATTTTGATAAACGATCAGCGTTTCCACACGAGTTCTTTAAGACCCAGTTATTTGTGTGTTTTCAATTTTTTTAATAAGATCTAGGACGTTATCTCTTGTCACCAATATTTGCCTCAGTTTCTCAGACTTCCTTCCTGAAAATATTAGTTCAGGTTCTTAAGTACTGTTAACTCTGTCATTCAACAGTCCAACGGCTTTCCTAGCTGGTTTACTGCTTCTGTCTGATGCATTTAAATGTTTTTATTGTTGGTCTTAATGTTTTTAGAAATATGCTCCTCAAAATCCTTTTTTCTTTACCCATACTGTGTGCTTTCATTTCTTTTGTGCAAGTTTGTGTTTCTTTTTGTTCTCATTTGGGCAAGACTTCCATTTTCTGAAGAAAGCCTTCTTTTCCCTAATAGCTTCCTTGACAATGCTCGTTAACCATGCACTAGGTACTACCTTTCCTAACATGTTGTATACGTTCTAGCTGAGCTTCTATCAATGTGACTTTCCCTTTCTACTTCCTTTTTATCAGTTCCCTCATTTTTTAATAAGTTTTTATAAGTTTCCTCTTTTGAGGTCAAATGTGACTGTGCTGGACTTCCTTGGCAATTTCCCCTCTTACATATAAATTAAATGTGATAGCACTGTGCTCTCTGTTTCCAATTGGTTCAACAATACTTTTATTTCACAATTGGTCCTAGCACCACTTAGGATTCACTCCAGGGTTGCCTGCCCTCTTGTTGGTTTCATGTCCAACTGTTCTAGGGCACAGGTATCTAGAAATTGTCCTTCTTTGTTGTGACCAAAACACACATTCATCAAGCCTATGTGATGGTAACTGAGGTCACCTACTATTACAACACTTTCTCCTTCGTCATTAATAGATTAATGTATATTCTCTGCTGCTTCCACTTAGGATGCAGTTCTGACATGCAGGCTAACAGAGGAGGGGTTCTTAACTCTCAGTTAAATTATGCAAAGTTCTTAAGGGAAAAGACATTAACCCCTAAAAGCATATCAATGCATTCATATAACATCAGTGACATCCACATAAAAGGAGACATTATTTAGCTGAAGATAGTTACTTAAAATATATCCTGTCTCTTCAGCCATACGCGCCACAGGACCGCTAACAATCAGATAAAAGCAATTAACATATTATAAGGAGAAAAAAACATACACAAAATCATACCAGCAGAGTAAAATCAGATCCAGCTAACATTTCAAATGGTCCAGGAAAATGGAAATGCCTTTCCCCTGACACACATAGGCGAGTCTCCTTCGAAAGAGCAGCCAAAAAGACTCCCACCCTTCAATCAACAGCCATACAACCTCAAAAGTCTAGGGTAATTGGAGAACAGCCTACGACAATTATCTTAACAGATGGGCAGGTACTTGTGGGAAAAGGCAGTCCTACAGGTACCCAGATCCTAAACCTTATATAGCTTGAAAGATAAGCACCAGCACTTTGAATTAGCCTCAGAAATGAACCAAGAGCCAGTAAAAGTTGTTTCAAAACCAGCAGGATGCATTTCCTCAGAGCAGTCCCAGTTCACAACCTCTTTTTTATATAGTATCATTTTGTATTATTCTGGATATGGCACTGTTGTTAGGAAGAGGAATGGATTGGGGGCGGGGGGAGAGGCTCCAGAGAACCCTCAGCTGTGGCTTGCGAATGATTTTCAGTATGATTTTGGCAAGGCAATAGATATAATGGATCAAAAACGATAGAATACAGATAATCGTGCTAATTGCATGCAGAAAGCACTTGGCCCATTCCTTGCCACTTGCTTGCAGCAGTATCACTGAACCCACTTCAGCCAGCAATCTCCCTGATGAATGGGAAGGGAAGGCAGCGTGATTTCATTGCCTTGCAAGATGGGATGGGGAGGGGGGAGAGAAATGTGCTGTGTTCTCTAGCACTACAGGCTCTTGCTCAGGTTCATGAGATGCATTCATTGCACAGGGTGATTGGTGCCTGATGCCAGTGCTCTTGTGGATATGGGGGGACGGGACACAGGGAGAAGGTAAAGAAGTAAGACATAGCATCAAGCAGTAGCACATGCAGGGGCTTACATAAAGATGCTCAACTGAAGAGACTTAGGCCTTACCTAGACCTAAGGTTTATCCTGGGATCGTCCTGGGGTCATTCCTGTTCATGTAAATAACACACAGGGGATCCAGGGATCAGGCAGGGACGACCCTGGGACGATCCTGGGATAAACCTTAGGTCTAGCTAAGGCCTTAGAGTATGCAAAAATAGTTTATACAACAAGGGTAGCAATGTCATGCTCCTGGACACCAATGCGCCACTGGACCTTTCTTGCTACCCACCAAAATACCCTACTCCTCCCACTTTTTTTTTTTTTTAAATGAACACATTTTACTCAGTATTTGGGCATGTTACTTGTCCTAAGACTGCCCATTTTTAGTGGTGCCAAACCAGTTTCTCAAATTGTCAAATGTGCCCACAGCCTGAAATGTTTGCCTACCCCTGTTATAAGGGATTTAAGCTAGAGTGTCCAATGTGCTTCAGAACCTTTCTAGAAAAAATCCCTCAAAGGGCCTCCTGTACGAACAGTAGGGGTTAGGAGCTGATATTGCTCTTTAAGCTGCTGTATGAAAGCATTTCCAAGTCAGCCCTGATCAACCTTTCCCACCAAGTGAAGGCAGTTTTGGGCTCTACCCTGTTTAGCTTAGCAGGAGGCACATTCCACGATACATGCTGTACCAAACCCCAGAAGGGAGGGAGGCTATTACAAAAGAATAATAATTAAAAAATCAACAACCCCCACCCCGCAACTCATAGTTACAAAACTGACAGAGATTCTATCTATAGATCTGGTTTGGCTGCCACCACCAGAGTTCTGGGGAAATTCTGGGGAAGCTGATATAATCTGTTTAAGCCAATGGTCAAACAAATGTTCTTTCCAGTCCACAATTCCATAGGCGCTGTGATTGCATGGATAAAGCAGTCTTTTAAGAGAGAGAGAGAGAACACAGTCTCTTGAAACTCAAGGATAAAACGTGCTTAAGCTTAACTGAAAAAGCATTTATTATAAAAAGAAAGATGCAGCAAGCACAGCAAATAAGAAAAATATAAAAACCAAGCACTCAATACACCTGCTAGAGAGGGTACTGTAAGTTAGGGCACCAATACTTTTAAAAAGTAGAAGCAGGGATGATCTTCTGCCATGCAAGGCCCAAACAAATTAGTAGGTGGCTCTTTTGAAATGATAATGAGCCAGCTCAGTCATTGTCAACCTTCCCAGCCAGTCTGGAAATTGAACAATGGGAGACAGATCCATCCTTCCTGATCCCAGCAGGAAGTCTGCAGCTACTAAGGTTTCCCTCAACCTCTTTAAACTTAGTGAATTAACTAAGGAAATGCCTGAGCAAATATTAATTATGTTATGCAAGATTTGCAGACAGGATACCACCCCCAACAGGGCACAAGTAGTAGCAACAGTTGCCTCCTGGTTATCTAGGAGATGGTTTCCACAAACAAGCAGACCTAAAGATTTGCATTTGGAAGCAAAGCACAGTAGCAGGCTGGATGTCCTGAATGCCACCCCTATTAGATCTGAAGAAGCGTTTCAGGATCTATACAATATCATAAGATTCATCAGAATAATTTATTTTTAAGCGGATGCGGTTTACAGGTTAATCGCGAACATTGCTCAATGCCATGATGTGGGTTCTACGAAAATCCCTGGAAAAAAACAGGGAGCATATCTTCGTGCTATGAAACATTCCAAATAAAGGTACGGCTTCCTGTCTGTGCATTTGAGCAACACCATCATTACAGCAATGAATATTGTAAGGAACTGACTGCCTTGAGCAATGAAAGGGAAATTCCCAAGCCAGAAACTAGCTTGCACTACTCCATGCCCTCACATGCAACATAGGTGTGGAGAAAAAGGGGTGTGGGAGATTTACATATTAAGACAGTGAAGGGAGGTGTTCTTTGATCTTACCATATGCAAATGCTTGTAATCTAGAAACTGCTAATCCTTTCCTGGGCTGTCTACACAGCTGTTCTAATGATCTCCTTGGGCCCAATATCAGACTACTCCCTAGTTTCTTGCTAGAGCACCATTGATATCCACTCTCAATTGGTAATGAATAATGGATACGCAAAACAAAATGAATGGTGCATAACATACACTTTATATATTATTATTATTATTATTATTATTTATTTATATAGCACCATCGATGTACATGGTGCTGTACAGATAACACAGTAAATAGCAAGACCCTGCCGCATAGGCTTACAATCTAATAAAGTTGTAGTAAACAATAAGGAGGGAAAGAGAATGCAAACAGGCACCGGGAAGTGTAAACAGGCACCGGGAAGGGTGAAGCTAACAGTATAGAGTCAGAACAAGCTCAAAGTTTAAAAGCTATAGGGAAAAGAAAAGTTTTTAGCTGTGTTTTGAAAGCTGTGATTGAGTTGGTAGTTCTCAGGTGTTCTGGAAGAGCATTCCAGGCATGAGGGGCAGCAGAGGAAAATGGACGAAGCCGAGCAAGGGAAGTAGAGACCCTTGGGCAGGCAAGAAGCATGGCATCAGAGGAGCGAAGAGCACGAGCGGGGCAATAGTGTGAGATGAGAGAGGAGAGATAGGCAGGAGCTAGACCGTGAAAAGCTTTGAAGGTCAACAGGAGAAGTTTATATTGGATTCTGGAGTGAATTGGGAGCCAATGAAGAGATTTCAGAAGCGGAGTGACATGGTCAGAGCGGCGGGCCAGGAAGATGATCTTAGCGGCAGAGTGGTGGACAGAGACCAGCGGACTGATGTGAGATGAGGGGAGAACCGAGAGATAACCAGTGCGTGAACGAGAGTCTTGGCAGAAGAGACAGAAGAGACAGACAAAAATGGTCGAATCCTGGCAATATTATACAGGAAGAAACGACAAGATTTAGCTACTGCCTCGATATGAGGAATAAAGGAGAGCGAGGAATCAAATATAAAGCCAAGGCTACGAGTTTCCTTGACCGGAGTAAGCGTGACATCGTTGACAGTAAGAGAGAATGAGAGATGAGGAGAAGGTTTAGGAGGAAAAACAAGCAGTTCAGTTTTTGCCATATTGAGTTTCAAACGGCGATGAAGCAGCCAGGCTGAGATATCTGAAAGACATGCTGAGATACGATCGTGGCAGGTACCCATAGTGGTGTCATTGACTTGAAGATACAAATTCTTTCAAAATCTGAACCAGTTGTGGATTGAGATTTATTGGCAAAACACAGCAAACAGGTGTGCTGTGGACGTCATTAGAGATAATATTCTTGATAGAACATCCTTTTATGGAAAGTTGGTTCAGAGAACTTCTATATCCTATCCATGGTTGCCAGAATAGTGTTTCTGATAGATCATAATGGACTGCAGTTGAACAACTGTGGTATCCCACAAATAATTAGGAATGCTGGTGGCACAGGACGTGAGGCTACATAGCCAGGCACCCCTTGTCCATTCTTGGTCAAACTGATGATGATTGGATTTTGAATTCACTTACTTAGATTCTGTATTCATTTGTGCTCTGCGTAGTACTGTGGCATACACAATTGCCAATTGTACTGTTTGACTTATTTATTACATTTCTATACCACTCAGTAGCCGTTTTACACGAGATGGAAACTGTAAAAATACAATATAAAACATAATATGAAAACCATTTATATGTAAAAACGATTTGAAACAATCAGCAATAAAAAAAAAATCCTAGGACCAGTTAAAACCTTATCATATGCTGTCGAATTCCGGGGAGTAGAGAAAAGTCTCAACCTGGCGCCATGAAGATGGCAATGTTGGCAGCATGCAGGCCTCAATGGGGAGAATGTTCCACAATAGGGGGGCTACCTCTGAGAATGCCCTCTCCCTTGTTGCCATCCTCTGAACCTTCTTCATACGAGGCACCTGGAGAAGGGACTCAGATGATTATCGTAGCATGCTGAGAGGTTCATACCAGGAGAGGTGCTCCATCATGTATTTTGGACCTGAGCCATGTAGGCTTTAGACGTCAAAACCAGCACCTTGAATTGGGCTCAGAAATATACAGGCAGGCAGTGCAAGCGGGCCATAATTGGTGTTATAGGTTCAGACCTTCTGGTCCCTACTATCAAGCTGGCCTCACTTTGTGAAAACTATTTTACCTCTTCTCTATATACTTAGATAATATTATTTAGCTACTTAGGTGTGCATCTGCTGAAGTGGACTTTGAAAGCTACAGTACATTTTGTTAGTTTTTAAGAGACCATACAAGACTCTCCATTACGTTTGCTGCAGCAGATTAACATCTACCCATCTGGAGTCTCATCTACAGTCCCTCTTACATGCCTATAAAATTCACCTGGCTGCAAGATTATGCTTTTTCTCAACACCCTGAACTACTCCACCAATTGGATGTGTAATTGTGGAGATAAAGAATGCTATTGGTCTCATCTGCTGTTTAAATATGAGCATAAAAAACGCCCCCTTTTGGATTGAAGCTGGTAATGCAGAGTGTTACAAAATCCCTATCGTTACCCTGAACCTCATGCACCACGGTTGATATTTGATGGGGGTGGGGCCTTTTATGGTAGACTCCACTGTGAGCAAATGTCTCCCTCATGGAGGCCTGCCAGCCTTGGTCGGTTAGAACTGCTCTATGCCCACGTATCTCTCAGGAGGCTGAGCTAGGCCCATAGCCCCAAGGAAGCAGATAAAGTATTACACTGAGTTTCACAACCACCTGGGACTCAGCTGTTTCTTTTAGGTCAGGGAGAACTGCCTGGAAGACTACAAGAATGAACCACTGAACAACACTAGCAGCATGGGATAACAATAGAGGACTAGTTCAGCATGGTGCAAGATTGGCCATTTCCTACAAGATACTCTGCAGTAAAGGGTGGGACCTGAATCTTTCAAAGTAGAGCTCTCAATTAGGAATCAGAAGCTGACTTCTGAAGCCTCTGTGAGGGTCTGCTATAGACCCTATGAGAGAAGGATGTGTTTGCATGCAATATGGATTACTTTCTTGGTCCATACATACATGAATGCACATGGCAATATATAAATTTGGGATATGGACAGTACTGTGGCTTGTCATTCTGAGAAGCCGACAGTTTCCAGTGAGCCAGATCAATGCTTTCCTAGGTACGGTATAAGAAAAAAGGATCTTCAGAGTACTGTGACAGTTTCTACCAGGTCTATACTGGATAAGGGACTTCTATAACTATATACTGTGGAAGAGGCTAGATAAGACACATTCATGGTTCCGCTAAGTTGTTTGGACTCTCTTGTCAGCCACCATTGCCACAGAAAACTCGCCCTCTTTCAGCAAACTAGTCCGTAAGCAGTGAGTGTCTTTCTCCAAAACTGCTACTGAACTCTGATTAAAACTTGGCTAACCTTTTCCTCCCCCACTGGAGGAATGGGTTAAATAGGCTAAAATACACCGCTGAGAATCAGCCACTTCCTCTGCGCATTTCAGCTACAAAACTCTGGGTGGAAAGAGGCTCTGCTGAATGTTTAGAGCAAACACTTCTTTGCTCTTGGCATGGAATCCCATTGAGGCAGGGCCAAGAAGAACGGGAACTCCAGGCATACTGCCTCATAGTGCCAACACTTCCAGCACATTGGTTCAGCTTAGGACACCTGCTACACCACAGGCCAGAGGGAGCCTGTGTTCGAATTGGCTGATTGTGATCAGTGTTGCTATCCCATGGTGACACCCTCGCTCTGAATACTCTTAACTTGTGACTCTGACACTCGCCAACCAAAATGCCAGAGATACAGACAGCACACTTGCATCTGACCACATGGGCCAAATAAAAGGGTAATAAGGGATGGAAAGAAGGAAAGGGCAACCCTTCAGTGGATCTGTAATAGAAGTACCTGAAACCACAAAAAAGAACCATTTTTATTTCGTTCAGGGAGAGTTAAGGACATGCTTAACTCAATGGGATATAAAACCATTTAGAGCAGTATCAAGTGCTTCCTGCACATTAGTGGTATTGCATTGGGAAGCTAGTGCTTCGTAAGGCAGCCGGAAGCAGTGGAAACACCCATTTCCAGAATGGGGCTGGTCAGCGGAGTTCGCAGACGTCCTCAAACAAGCGCTTGTTCCCACTGACCCCCACCTTGTGGAGATGCAGAAGCACAACACAGGTCTGGAGACCCCACAGCGAGAGATGCACAAAATCCCCGGCATAAGCATAAGTGCCAGCCACTTGTGCATCTGCTTCTCTGTCATACAGTACAATGTGTGGGGAGAATCCCAACATTCAATATTCTTTAAGGGGGTGGGGGAGAAAGTAAACCATGGTGCATAACAAAAAGCCTACGTTTCCTGGTAGGAAGGGCATAGCTAACAAGACAACACAGGCCCTTGGCCTGCGGAGCCTGAGCTTCCTAATTATTTGTTTGGATTATTACAACATGTATCTGCAAAAGATTAGATCTCGTGTTAATTCACTGTAGTAATAAATACAGGCCTTGGTCTAAATGAACCAGTATAACTGACTACCTTACTACATCAATCCATGGTTGCCAGCAGGGGTTTTTTTCTAGAAAGGCTCCCTTGTCACCTGCATGAAAAGCACAGATTCAGCAGGTGAAGCTGCACAAAGATTAGTAGTAGGGAAACTGTTACTTGTTGACTTTCTGCCTGCTGTGCACATATCTCATTTACCAACCACACAGCCCTAGGTTGATGACAAAGTTCAGGATCTCAGTCACTGGCACCAATAAAGGACATGCCTGAGACCTCAAAAGAAACAGCTTGCAAAGGCATGGATATATCGCCAAATTCTCATTCACAGCCTGTGAACTCCCTAACAGAAATGCAGCTAGTGGCTATTATACAGCATGTCCATGCCTTCAGCAAATACAGGTCTATCAATAGTACATATTCACGACGGGATGTTTGTTTTTATTAGACCCATATACCCTTGCATACAGAGAGCAATGCAAGAGTATACATCTGAAAACAAAAAGCTTGCAGTGTGCCTGGATTTTCAGTAAAGCGCCCCCCCCCCAACTCCCCACTGGCTTGCACTTTGGGGCCTTGATGCTAATGCATGTTCCTTTTCTCTCTCTCCTTTTTTTGCAATGCAACCAAATTTGGGGTGGGTGGGTTATTCTTTAAAAGAAAAGGGATTAATCTCTTTTAAAATCAGTTAATACGTTTTAACCAACCTTCTGTTTTGGTGAATGGAGTGGGAAGCATAATAAAAGGGGAAATTGTTTCCACACTTCTATTTTTAAAAAAAAAACTGCAGAAGGATGAATGCTAATCACCTTCAGTTATCATGAGAACAAAGTCATGTTAGGTGCCTTGTTGTCCAAGAAGCTCTGAGAAGTCAATGCACGTTACAAAACAGGGCAAAGGAAGTAAAGGAAAGGGAGGCAGCCAAAAATGGTGCCCTTTCACTAGCTTAAAATTAATCCAGAATAAAAGATACATGAAACCAAGATCACAAGACTGAATACAGGCAAAGGCCGAGGAGGGGTCACTATAGCTGGACACATGTTCAGCACTTCTTGCAACCCCTGACCACTAGAGGGAGAATTTCTTTCACTAACCACTGGCAGCAGAGGAACCGTTTACCTCAGGAGGAGCAGACCGCTGAGCTTTGAAAGCAACAAATATGCCAGCCGAAAATGGCAAAGAGACAATAAGCTAAAATAAGAGTTGGCAAGCACAGATCCTGGATCTTCAGCAACTCAAGAGGATTCTGAAAGTAACCGGAGGGAGGGAAGGGCAGAGGCACAACCTTTTGGCTCTACTAAATGGCAATGAAAATGTGTGGTGCTGCCAGCTCCATCTCACCTGTCGAGTCTTCACAGGGAATAAACCCATTGTGTGCCTGAACTGTGATGTGTATATAGATATATAGATATAGATATAGACAGACAGACAGACAGACAGACAGACAGACAGACAGACACACACACACACACACACACACACACACACGATCCGACTCCTGCAAATACCACACAGGCTCTCCTCTTTCCAAACGTCTGCTACCAGCAGTATTCCTCTGACTCCAAAGGCTGGTTCAAAACAAGGTTCCCAAGTATAAATAATACTTTGTGGAGCTGGCAAATCAGACTAGAGTGGAAACTGGGCTGTAATCAGCAGAACAGCTGTGCATCCTTCACATTTTGTCTGGCACCTTTCCTCCCTCCTCACAGCAAAGACCTAGCCACGCATGCTCCAAAAACTCTCCCACGGTTGCAAGTAAACATCCTGGGTTACTCAGGGATCCAGATGTTTGGGGAGAGAAGAGGGCAGAAGGGAGGCATTGTGGGGAGAACAAGGAGGGCAGGTGGGAAGAGTGTGTGTGTGTGTGTATGAATATACGTAACATGCATGCAAGGTTAAGTGCAGACCCAGGTCCTGCAGTTCTACCTTTCTGTGGCCTGCTCTACACTACTAACTAGAACACCTCTGAAGAATCATATTCACTTGATGCTATTTACCCCAAGGGTAGAGACAAACAGACATTCCCAGTCTGTCTGTCTTCATCCTCAGAATGCAATAGTATGAGTCGAAACCCCATTCCCAAGGATGCATTTTGGGGCAAAGTGGGTTTTGGCCTCACCGAGAGGAGTTCAACTTAAAAAGGGAGCCTGACCTTCTTGTATTTCAGATGGTTACATTTCAAGGCTGAAACATGAAGACAGGCTGTTTACCTTCTCAGCGGAAATGAAACCCCCTCAGAGACCCCAGAGCTCAAACTGACCCCTTTGCAATGGCTCTGGGCATCCTTTTGCCTGGGAGTTCGTGCTGGTTTCACACCATTAGTAAGTTTAAGGTGTAGGTCAGCTCAGCGGGAGAAGGTGCTTCAGAAATGTTCTTGGGAGGCTACAGAACACCTGCTGGCCAACACATTCCTAAGCGGGTTGAGGGCTTTATAACTTGGCTCCACTGCACTCGAAGCAGTCACATGTCCACTTCCATGCCACTTGTAACCTGCTACCCAAGTTGGATAAAAATTACTGGTGTCGTTTTTTTGAATCAGATTTTTATTTCATTAAAAAAATGCTTTACAATGACTCTTTTAAATAAAATAACCTGAGTTACAATTATATCTGAATTTAATACAAGCAAACATGTTGAGGTCCACACAGATTGGTCACCACTGGCAGCCAGGAATTCCCTCCAGGCAAGTGAGGGCGCCCGCAAAGAAGGGTCTGGGAGTTCTGTTTGTGAGCTATCCACAGAGGTAGTGAAGCCCCTTCCTCTGCAGCTAGCATGGAAGCCAAGGAGACTAATAAAGGAAAAACAAACTGTTCAGTCTGTCCTTCACCAACTCACTATATTCCTAGCCTGAAATGTTTTCACTAGCCTGCTTTTTACTCATAAGAGGTACCTCTCCTATGAGTAAAAAGCAGGTGAGATTTGGGGAGGTGAGGGCGGTAGCAGACTAGTGGGGGCTTAGTAACAAGGTTGCCTTACAGTTCAGGGTTATGCATGTTTACATTTATTTGTTCATTGGTCCTTATGTCCAAATAAGTACACACAGGATTGCAGCCTTGGCTTTCAGACAAGTGATCTTGCTTTGTAGGCTTACATGTCTACAGAGAGACAAATGGAAATCTATCTTTTGTTTCTGAGCAGATATAATTCTGCAAGACATCTGAGCTGCATGATCAAACAGCCTGATTCCCATGGGCTGTTCCAACTCAGTTTGCACACGGGGGCTCCGATGATGGAATATGCCTGCATGAAAAAAAAAGATTCCTACACGTAGGAAATTAACATATCATCTGATATGCCAGCCACCTAATTCTTCATTAACTGGCAGATCCTGCATGAAATCCTGTGTACAGATTTGCCAAAGAAGAATAGCTCAGCCCCTATTTTAATCTTATGCTGGTGATGTCATATGGAAGGCTCAATCCCTCATAAAGTAAGCATCTCCTGGCCAGGTCTCAGTTTTCTCAATGAAATTAGTTAATGGCTGGGGGGTGGAGGGATCTGCTATAAAACATTTCCGTTTTCTGAAGCTGAGAAACCAACTAGGCAGCCAGTTGGCATCCATCTTATGTGCTGGCAAAGACAAGCCAATATCATTATTTTTTTTAAAAAAAAATCCAATGTCTTCCTTGCTGGTCTCCATCCATACCCCTGGGAGACCTGCAGAGCTGCCCTGTTGATAAACACTTCTCAGGGGCCATTTCCTCTAGTACTGCTTTTATTTCTGTTTGAACTGGAAGGGATAGCCTTAGATTCAGGCTCTGGAAAGAGGGAGTGGGTGCCAGGGCACAGAGCAATCAGGACAACCAAAGAAGGAAAGAAGCAGGACAGAGGAGATTATTGGGCTTCCTTAGGCAAGCAGCCCATACTGTAAAAGGAGTGGGAACAAGACTGAACTGCTTCGCTCTGGCTGTGTTAAAATGGCTGTAAGCACAGAGAGAGGGAGAGAGAGAAAGGGGAGAGAGAAATCTCCTTTGGACTGTTCTTGGGGCATCCAGAGGGGCCATCTGTAGGGATGAACAACTTGTTACCCTCAGTTTCCCAACCACTAAAGGGGAAAAATATCTGCCACTTCGAATTTACCTACTAAAGCAAGGGTCCCAGACAAGTCCCAGTGCCAGACAACAATCAGAGCAGTCTCAAATCACACACAATTTGCCTATCTGATAGTTTTGGACTGGGAGCAGGGCCCAGCGACATAGATGAAAAATGGGAAACTAAACTTGCCCGTCAAAGGATGTAAAAGGAAATGTGGTGGGACATTTGATCCACTGTAGGAATCCCAACACTCCAAAAAGAGTGAGGGATGGCAATAATCAAATAGACTTGCAACTGCAGTGCTTTTTTAATTTGCTGTTTGCAAATCCTCATCTTCCCCGAACAGCAAGGCGTCTGAAGGCGGTCACAATCATTCCCATAATGTCAAGATGTCAGTCGTGGAAGGAACAGAAAGCAGTACAAGGAAGAAGGCATCGCAATATGCAAATCTTTACCTTCTATCTGCTTTCATTTGTCTTTCAAACTCTACTAGGGCTTTGAGCTCTTGCCTGTTGCTACAGAGTTAAGAACAGCCGGTTCTGGGTGAAAGTTCAGGAGTTTCGCATTGTTATGCACAGTGCTAATATTTTACTAGGTTGTAACAAGACTGTAACTGGCCTCACATGACGAGCTGTTCTGTGCCTGCCTGACCTTGTCCCTGCCCGCCCTCACTCATTCATATATACACACCCAAACTTCCAACGCTTTCCATTCAAAAGGAAAGGGAGAAAAGGAGTTCACCAGCAGAACTACTTTCTACCGGGTTATAGCCTCATAGAGATCTCTTGTCACTCAGGGCCTGCTCCAACAACCTGTCCCAACACAGTCAAGTAGAAGACAAAACTCCTATCAGTGTGCTGGGAAAGATCTGCACAATACAGTTACTCAAATCAGGGATGTGGGTTTTCAAAAGAAAAATGGAACAGGAAATTTTCCAGATTTCTTTCCCAATGCTAATTAGGGAAATCTGCATAGGATTATTTGCATTGGAAAATGTTTGGTTGGCATGATGGAGAGACAGTCCTATGGCCCATAAACATTGTTTGAGGGGCCACAGAATATGGGTATTCCCCCCCTCCGAGGTTGGACAGCACTCTGGCCTTGGAAGGACAAGTTGAAGATCCGCCCTCCCCATACCCCTGTCACCAGGACGGTGGCCTTCCAAAGTTGGAAAAATGACCTTGGAGGGGGAAAAGGGGGCATTCTGGTCGGTTGTGAGGGGAAAGGACTGGAGAGACCATGATACGAGTTATCCTGAGGCCTCTCCAAAGGACAGGGAGGCAAAGATTACCTCCGCCATTCCTCCTACCCTGCATTGAATGATTGGAATCCTCCAAATTCAGGAGCTTCCAATCATCAAGAGTACAATTGATTGGATTGGGCTCTTATTTTAGTATATTCACTAAATACAAATCAAATAAACATCAAAGCTTTAAAAAGGGCCCTATGTTATTTTTCCCCCCTAACACACTTCAGGTATTTGACTTGAAATATTTGAGGGGCAAAATTAAAGCACACTGAATGTTATATTATGTAGACATTTGTACTGGAAGACTTAAAATAGACAATCGCATGTAAGAAAAAAACAAAGGTACTGAAAACTGTTGACACACTAATTCAGTATTCCCCAACCTGGTGCCCTCCAGATATCTTGGCTATAACTCCTAACATCCTTCAGTCAGCAAGGCCGCAGGAGATGCTGGGAATTGTAATCCAAAACTTCCGGGGTGCACCAGGTTGGGGAAGGCTGCACTAATTAATTTTAGCAACCCAAAGAATTGTGCTGTCAACCACCCATCTATTTCAACAGAGTTGAACTCTCTCCCACTATGGTTGCTGGGACACCTTTGTTTCACCGTCACAACTTATTAATTCTATTTCACACTGAAACATACATGTATTTCTGTGACATATATGTATTTCTCGCATGTGTGCTAGGGATAATCACCAAAAAAAATGTTAATTACAACTTTGAAACTGCCAGGCTTGCATAATGTTGTATTTGCAATTTATCAAATGGAATTTTTTCCATGGAAAAATAAAACACTAGGAAATTTTGGAATTTCCACAGAAAATGTTCTGTCCCACAGCAGTGACTCAAATACAACAAATGAATTGCAAAAGCTCAGATGGAAACCTCAGCAGTCGCCTTGAGGCCCAGTATTGGGCAAAAGGCGGGATACAAATCATCATCATCATCATCTACTTATTTTAAAGACAAGGTAGTATTAGAATTGTCCACTTTTTCCTGGAAGATTTCCTTTCCCTTTTAACAACAGCATGATAGGCAGATGTTATATAGGTGAGGTGAAGGTGAAAATACCAGTTGAATTTATGCATGGCATATAACCGTCAAGGGGTGGGGGGATGGAAATCTTACGGTCTCAAAAACAATCTCACAAAAACCATTTCAGTCTTGTGTTTCAACTTCTGTACTACCGGAGAAGACCAACATTCCATCCAGCATATAATTAGGTAGAGCCATGCTCCATTTAACACCAAGCCCATAATCTCCAGCTCAATCTAATATCCTCTCTTCCATCATGCTAAAGCAGGCCAATGGTCAATTGAGTCTATACTAGAGGTAACAAGAATTCTAGATTTGTTAACACAATCCAGTATTGGTTAGAGAACTAGAGACTACAAACTAATAGATGTATCCCCCTCACGCCGCATTAAACGTGACGGGACACTGACATAACTCTAATGAAAAATGGGGCACCACAAAAGAATATAAGCACAGTCTTAACCAAAAACTGTAAATATATGAGGCAATGGATTTAAAATGCTATGATATAGAACTGATTGAAAGTTGGGAAAACATTCCCATTTTAAGTGGTGCAAATGGTGCCAATGAACATTGTAGGATCTCAGGGCAGAAGTTGTTGTTGTTGTTGTTGTTGTTGCATTTATATACCGTGACACAGCCGAAGCTCTCTGGACGGCTTACAAAAGTCAAAACCAGGAAACATTAAAAACAAATATACAAAGTTTAAAAACATAAAAAGCCTAAAAACAACAGCATCCTTTTAAAAACAGCTGAAACAAACAAACTCAGCACATGTTGTTAACTGCCTGGGAGAAGAGAAAGGTCTTAACCTGGTGCCAAAAAGATAGCAATGTTGGCACCAGGCAAGCCTCGTCGGGGAGATCATTCCATAATTGGGGAGGGGGGCCAACACTGAAAAGGCCCTCTCCCTTTTTGCCACCCTCCAAGCTTCCCTTGGAGTAGGCACTCGGAGGAGGACCTTAGATGTAGAGCACAGTGAGCAGGTAGGTTCATGTTGGGAGAGGCGTTCTGTCAGGGATTGTGGTCCCAAGCCATGCAAGGCTTTATAGGTCAAAACCAACACCTTGATTTGGGCTCGAAAACATATAGGCAGCCAATGCAGGTGGGCCAGAATCACTCTTATATGTTCAAACCTTCTGGTTCCGGTTATCAATCTGGCCCCTGCATTTTGCACAAGCTGCAGCTTCCAAACTGTCTTCAAAGGCAGCCCCATGTAGAGTGCGTTATAAGAGAGATAGAAAGATTACAGGAGCACCTCTCAATAAAGATTGAGATCTAGCAGCTCCTGTCACAGTGTGATGGGGCTTGAGACATGTAGCCCGATTCTCAGCAACTTTACTCAGAAATCCCACTGAGTTCAATGAGCCTTATTCCCTAGTAAGAATGCACAGGGAATACAGCCCATGCAGTCTTTACCCACCGATAGCAACAGAATATGGTTGCAAGATTGTTATTTTTTCCTGGCCCTGCTCCTGTGCCTTTTAATAGCATCCAAACAGAAAAATGTAGGAGCTGAAGCTTCTCCTAGCCTAAAAGGGAGAGTTTCACCGTCTAAATCTCAGCCCATCAGGTACTTTTTTTTAAGGCACAGAAGCAAAGCTAATAGAACTAGAGCATTCCCAACAGCCTCGCCTGAGGACCTCCAGTGAGGGAGAGCTTTCCCACCCCATGAAATTGATACAACTGCCATAGTAGGGACACAAGCCTTTGCATGTTTAGACAAAAATAAAAAATAAAAAGTCCTACAAACTCCAAGCATGCTGGAGAGATGTTGGGAGTTTGTAGGACTTTGTTCTATCTAAATGTGCATAAGACTGCACCTAAAAGGAATCTGTGGCCTTAGCTAAACCTAAGGTTTATCCCAGGCAAGTGGAGGGGTCATCCCTGCCTGCTCCCGGGATCCCCCGTGTGTCATTTGGATGCACAGGGATGATCCCGGGACAATCCCAGGATATAGGCCTGGTCTAGCCATGGCTTGTGTTAGAGGAGACCTCATTCATGCTAAACCCAAGATTTCCCCAATCATTAGTGAACTCAGACTATTTCTGCAGCAGCTGCCAATGGATAAGTGCACTTTCACTCTTCCCATCTCTTCCTACCAACACCTCAGTTCGGTTCATGCCTCTTCTTCCTTAGTGACCTGCTTGGCATTAGCAATAGCCTCAGCATGACGAAACTGGACTCTTCACCCTTATTAGCAAGTTTTGAGGAGCCATTCACTTCTGAAGTTAAGTATCTCATTACAACTCCGTTTCCCTAAGCGTTTAGGGTCTAAACAAACTCTCTGTATTCAATAAATGCAATCTGCACTCATCAAAAGGGAATATCAGTGGGTATCTAAGAAGAATTTAATCAACTTCAGATCATTAGCTCCATCCACATAGAATGTGGTTGTTCCCTCATCACACTTCACACAAGGACTGTAGCTCTTGCTGACATCTGCAATCACATTTCCTTCCTTAGCCGTATGGGAATCCTAGCGGAGACAAACTCAGTTTTATGGGGCCAATTGAGAACCCAATGCCCTGCCTTCCTTTTTCAACTGCTGAATACTAGAAAGGGAAAGAAAGCAGGTGGCACTAATTAAATGTCAGGTTGAAGATGGAATTGGGACAGATTCCCAAAGCTGACCATTAAATCATGCTGCAAACTGGCACTTGCACGAACATTACTACACCTACACACAAATGCAGAAATACACATACATGTCCCTGCCTGCATATCTGTGTGCACCTGTCCTTCCACAGGAAAAAAAATGTTCAGGAACACACCCTTGAATTCAAATTTTTGAATTTTTGCATAAATACAAATACTTTCATGTACCTATATTGCAGGTAGCTCAGCCTAAATGAGGCATGGCAAACCTGATGTTTAGCAAAGCAAAAAGTTGTAGGTTTACATTTTCATCTTGCTTGTTTGTAAATACATTGTTTCCACATGGCAGATCTATATACACACACATATATATGCACACATTTTCATAAGGAACTTGTTCTTTTCTATCTTTAGTTGTGTCTTTCCTTTCTTCCTTTCTCTTTTAAATACTCTGAAGTTCTTATGTTCCTATAGTACAGACATTTACATGCCCCATGATAGGGAAATTCTTCCCTTGGAACATCTAATGGCACAAGGTCCAGATTGAAAGTAGTACAGGACTCATAGATCTTTAACGCTGTAATCCTGTGCACATTTCTGTGAGACTCACATATGAGTCCCTAGTCCTGGGCTACAATAGCTGCTAGACATACAGGGATCAGAAGGGCAACCAAAAGGGCAAATAAGATGATTAAGGGGCTGGAGCATCTCCCCTATAAGGGAAGGTTACATCAACCGGAATTGTTTAGGCAAAGGGGAGACATGACAGAGGTGTACAAAATTATGCATGGTGTGGAGAATGTGGATAGGGAGACATTTTTCTCCCTCTCTCAAAATACTAGAACCCAGGGTAATCATGAAGCTGATTGGTGGGAGATTCAGGACAAATAAGAGGAAGTACTTCTTCACACAGCGCATAGTTAAATTATGGAACTCACAACAATGATGTAGTGACGGCCACCCATTTGGATGGCTTTAAAAGGGGGCTGGATAAATTCCTGGAGGCGAAGGCTATCGATGGCTACTAGCCCTGATGGTTGTGTGCTATCTCCAGTATTCGAGGCAGTAAGCCTGTGTGCACTAGTTGCTGGGGAACATGGGTGGGAGGGTGCTGTGAACCATGTCCTGCCTTGTTGGTCCTTGTTGGTCTACTGATGGTTGGCCTCTGTGTGAACAGAGTGCTGGACTAGATGGACCCTTGGTCTGATCCAGCATCAGGGCACTTCTTATGTTCTTAGAAAACCTTCCTTTCTTGAACACAACTATAACCCAGTCCAACTTTGAATCACACCACCCTAAATAATGGGCTTCAAGATCCATCCACATATGATAGAGGAAAGAAGAGGAATCATAAAATCATGGAGTTGGAAGCTACCTTGGAGGTAATCTGGACTAAGGGTAGGCAACGTTTTTGGGCCATGGGAGAGATTGGGCATGATGGATGCCAGAAAAAGATGCTTTGGGACACATTGTTGCTCCTGGGCACCACACTGCCAACCCTTGGTCTAGATTAACCCCTTGTTCAACATGGGGTCTGCGATGCAAAATGCAACTACATCATTGCTGAGAGATGGTCACCCAGCCTCTGCTTAAATGCCACCAGCAAAGGAGAGCCCACCACCTCCTGAGGCAGAAGCTGCTGGAGCAGGAAGGTAAAAAGAAAATAAAAAGCTTATGCAGAGAATAGCAATTTGTATCTAACCCTGACCATCTGTCAGCAGAACGCAAACCACTGGCCATATGGTTTTCCCCTCCTCTTTGTAGCCTCTCAAATCTCCTCCAGAGGGTTGGAACCTTCCAAAGCAGATTTGGAAGGCGCGTGGGGCACTGCAGAGGAGTGGAGAGTAGGAAAGCCATGAGGAAAAGATATGCCTTTTGATATTCCCTAAAACTGGGAAACAGTCAAAGAAGGTCTTTGCACTATATATTTACAAGTATCACCAGAAAACAAGCGTTTCTCATATGGCAAGCTGAAAAACAAGTCCCAATGTCAGTAGACTTACAACAGGTTCAAAAGCTGGGAATTGGCAGGTTGGTCCTCTTCTAAAAACTGAGAGCAGCAACCCCTAGAAGTTCAGGTTTAATGTATCTGGGAGCTATGAACACTGATATGACCTTGCCACTAACACGTTATAGTCTCACTGTAGTCTGAATTGAAGAACAATCACATACAGATAACCAAACTAACCTGCAGCAACCTTTCTCACCCTCCCATAGTGTGGCCCTCTGTATCATCATCTTACCAAGGATTAAGGATTATTTGACCACACACACCAGGTGCAGAAAACGGTAATATTGTTGTCTGAATGGGCTCTTTGTATACATGAAAGATGCAGTGGCAATCCTCAAATGAGCACAAAACAGAATGTTTAAGACTTGATTTAATTTGTACCACATACAGAGGTAAAAATAAACTTTCTGACACACAGCCAAAATGTACTAAGTTTATTGTAAATCTTATCATATCAGAGGGTTCTAATGTATTGCATATCTGAAGAGAGAAAAAGAAGAGTTTTACAAACATGATTGCAGTGACCCTTTAATCACAGTTCAAAACAAGAAAGTAGACAAAAGGCAAAACCAACCAGAATTTACTGTTTTCGTCATTTAAGGAGGCATCGTTAAACCAGTCTAAACAAGTGGAGTAGCAGGAATCTAACTCCGTGATTTTGGAACAACATAGATTCCCCACCTTGATCCCAGAATTGAATTTCTCCATGGACTGCAGCCATGGACACCCTCCCATAATTTTGCTTTCAGGTGTGGTGAATCGAAGACTTGCAGGAAAAACAGTCTGGAGCCAGGAAAGCCCTGGTCTGATAAAGACAGTAAAATAAAGATAAAAAGTCATACCCTAGCTCAGTTATGCAGATCCATCTTCCTACCAGCTCAGGGCCTGCTCTTGGCATTGCATTTAAAAAATGCCAACCTGTTTTCCTCAGAGATGTTCAGAGGAAAATTTGTCTTTGGTGCAGTCTGAGCCTGAGGGAAGGTAAAGATGGCACCCCTAGGAGGGAAAGAAGGATAAAGCAAAGGCACATGATTAATCACTTTGGAAAACACAATTTTGCTTCCACTTTGATAAAGAGGTCTTTTTAAGCATTTGCTTCCCACGCTTAAGAAAAAAAGTTGGCAAGACACTGAAGTGAACATTGTCTGGCGAGTGGGATGGGAGGCAAGAAAGATCATCTCATTTCTGCAAATTCCAGAGAGTTTGGTGGACTTACTTTAGATTGACACACCACTGTAACTACAAAATAGGGCACTTTGCTGTTCTTATGAATGAACACAGCAACAGGGGTACTGAAGATAAATATGTGGGAGGATACTGCAAATGTCTATAGTATTTCTCAGCATTTTACAAAGGGGTATATCAATACCCACAATAAGAACAGTGAACACTGTGATAAAATGAAAAAAACCAAGACTATGCAGGTTGCCATAGGCCACACAGCAACAATTTGATAGATTGCCACAACCGAAGTGTGCATTTCCTACCTTTGCTCCACCGAGCACCAGAGTGTAGCAGCTTTGCATCGTACTCCTAATACAATTTCTCCAAGAGGAACAGTCTGCTTTCTTGGGAATATTGTACAGGTGGATGTGTCTTTTGTGTTACCAGGTCAAGAAAATGTCTGAACAGCTGGCTAAGCTCTTGCTGAAACATCATGTATCTTTCTTGCCACTTTGTTGTAAGGAAAAGTTTTCATTCCAAAGCATTGCTAAGGATAAGAGCAAAACTCCAGCTAGGTGTCCTAACATTCAATAGTACTCTTTAGAAAGGCATGTCCCCCACTTATAAACATCTGTTTTTCTTACCCCGCAACAAAACCTTGACCAGCTCCTCACAGAAATGAGCAGGGGCTTATTATTTTTAGATTACTGGTGAGTCTTGAATGGGAGCTGCACAATGAGACTGCAGCCATGCTGGTTGCCATGACAACTTCATCACTTCAAGACAACGACAGAGGATTGTCAAGGAAAGTAAGCAAAAGGAGCAGGAATTGGCAAAGGGAAGTGACTGGGATTCACCTAAGTCTACACAGTTGCTCACGTACCAATCAACCTCGTATCAGCCTCTCTACTGGGAACTGTTCAGAATTTTAAAATATTCTCACCACGAAGGATCTGGCAGCTCAGTTGAGCTTTGAGAGGGGCCTAGCTCTTCTGGCCCTAATGCCACACCTCCAATTCTATCTATGCAGATGCCATCCATCTTCAACATTCAGTTGGCCTACTGACTGTTGAGTGGTTAGAGTGTAAATAGAGCGTAAATGGTTAGAGTAGGAGGGGGGAGACGAGTACAAGTCCCCAATCAGCCATGAAGCTCACTAAGTCACCTCTGGCCAGTCCAACTCTCCCAGCCTAGCCCTCCCTCACAGGATTGTTGTGCAGATTATTTACTTATTTATTGGGATATTTATAAATTGCCCTTCATCAAGAGATATTAGGGCAGTGAACTATATCATTGTCATACAACTACAAAATGGGATAAAAATTGAATGCAGCCATAAAACAGTATTACAGATAAAATGGACAAATTTGGGAAGAGGGGCCAACTTGTTCTACCTTGAGCTCCTTGGAGGAAAGGTGGGATATAAATGCAATAAATAAATAAAATAATATATAAGAGGATACAGAGCAGAATCCTTTAATGCAGCAGGCTGGGCTAACCTTTAATAGCAACCAGCCCCTGCTGGTTGTACATAGGGAATGATGTCTCTCGTTGCCTACACCCAGCAAAGCACTCTGAGAAATTCCCCCTGAAGGCACAATGTCCACAGGTATTACTTCAGAAAAGCCCATTCTTGCCTTTCCCTAAAGGTATTACGCCACTTGCTGGGTTTCAAAAAGATTTGGGGGTGGGAGAGAGAGAGATGCCAGACAGTCCTTTTTTCAACAAACCAGAGATACCAGTTTTGCCCTCAGAAAAATGGCCACAGCTGCACCTTAATTCATTACAGCGAACATCATGGAACCAGCCGGCTGTGTGATGTCCAGCATTTGCTCTTCCATGTGCTCTTTGCATTTGTGCTTCTTCCAGCAAATGAACAAGCACCTTGGGACAAGGAAGACCACATTTTTTTTTTCCATCTGTAAATCAACCAGAAGGTTCTTGGCAGATAATAAAGTTATAGCAGCTCTGTTTCCTAATGTCCACCTGCCTATCTAGATTCTTACACAGGATAACAGAACCCTCAACACGTGAGTTCAAGTCAGACTTGGCCCTACTGGCTTTCTTCTACTGGCAGAAACACACAAAAGTCAAACAAAAGACTTGACCCTGATGACCTATAGCCTGGAGGAAAACAAGGAGAAGTCCTGATAAGACTGGGCAGACAGGGGAAGTCCTTTCAAACCTTTAGGCAAAACCATAGTATCTAGTTCTGCCAAATCAAGAGTGTACCCAAACAACCAGATCACAAAGTCTGACAGGCAAGTTGTGTGCTTCTGATGAACACAGTGGTTCTTTATAGGGCTCTGCTTCTTGTCAACCACCTAATTTTATGAATGTTGTAAAGGAGGTCTCACATCCACAAGGGTATTCAACTACCTTACGTTTAAACTAAGGCCACAACCCTAGGAACACAGGTCTGTCACAATTATGGTTGCTGAAGGACAGAAATCAAGTTTTAAAGGGGGGTTGGATAAATTTCTGGAGGCAAAGGCTATCAATGGCTACTAGCCCTGATGGTTGTGTGCTATCTCCAGTATTCGAGGCAATAAGCCTGTGTGCACCAGCTGCTGGGGAACATGGGTGGGAGGGTGCTGTTGCACCATGTCCTGCTTGTTCATCCCTGGCTGATGGCTGGTTGGCCACTGTGCGAACAGAGTGCTGTTGGACCCTTGGTCTGATCCAGCATGGCACTTCTTATATTCTTAAGTTGCATTGCATCCTTCTCATAAGGCATAACTTTAGAAATGACCACAGATCCCACCTGCATGGAAGGGCTGGGTAATCTACTAAACTCAGCCCACTAATGTTTTAAACACCTTCTCTCCAACTTCATGCTTTTGATCACCCTCTGAAAAGTACAACTGATGCAACCCATTTCTTCCAGTTTCCTGTATGGTCACAGAGTTAGTTAAGAGCTACAGCCAGATCCCTGCAGCATGGACTTCAATTGGTTCATCTGTTACTGGCTTAGCTCCCTAGCATGTGTAGTAACCTGCAGCCTTACTTGTCCTGAGCAGCTCTGAGCCTTGCAATTAGCCCTGCTGACCTCTGAAATCCTCAGCCTCTCTAAGCAGCCATGCATTAAATCCCGGATCCAAGGGTGGAAATAGACTTCGTAAAAGGCTTATGGCCCTATTTATTGCATTGTACGCATGATGGGTTCTGATGGCATGGCGTAATACTGCAGAGGCTTACTTTCTCAGCCTCTGTGGCCAGACTAACCAGGTGGCTGCTGGAGGAACATGGCACATTCTCAGCATTTATTAGTTTAAAACTAGATGCTGAAAGGAAAAGAGCACTGGAAAACAGGGTCTAAGATACCATGATCCCAACGCTTAATTTCTAAAAGAAAGATGCCACAACTCCCATCATGCCCAATGGCCAGGCTGGCTGGCTATGATGGGAGTTGTAGTCCACTCATCTGGAGGGTGGACTACTGAGCCAGAAGCCCCTCCCCCTAATTCCTGATTCATGAAGGCTCTACAGTTACTTAGTAGTGAGGGAAGGCCACTGTGCATCAGCTCAGGAGCATGTCTATTTTTATTTCATATGTTTCAGGTTTGGTTTCTGGTACCAAAAACGGATGCCAGAGCTGAGCCATGGCACAAGTTAAACCATGAACGGTGTGTTTTTTGTGTCATGCACTTTAGGCTGTTTACTTGTATGCTTTGGGGAAAGGGAGCAAAACAACAATAATGGCAGGATGGAGTGCTCATGCTTCTGCAGTCACACTTCCAGGTAGCGGAATCACAGGGTAAGAAACTCACTCCGGTCTGTTCCTCGGTCTCTTCCTCCACTGTGGATGAGGAGAGTCACCAGAAAAAAAGCTAATACAAATGCCGCTAATGAAAGCAAGCAAGGAAACAAGCAAAAGCACAACCTGCCATTCCATAGGTTAACTCTCTGGATAGTTCTGAGCATCCATCAATTTTGAATGTGCACATATTTGCATGAAATCATCTGCATAGTTTGCAAACACTGCAATGTAGTTCAATAGCACTGGTACATGATGCTGTCGGGTATGAATAAATTGGAAAACTAGTGACCGAGGAACCTCAACAGAAAGGCACAGCAGCATATGATATAGCCATTTTCGGGATGGGGGATGAAAAAGAAGGAAGGAAGAGTGTGTGTGTGCATATAGGTGCATGTGACAGAGGGAGGGAGGGAGAGAATGCTCCACAGGGGGCCAACAAGCCATGTAGAATCAAAACTCTGAGCATATTTCCCTTACTGACAGACCGATGCCTTTAAAAGGCAACAACAGGAAAATCACAGAGCTAAACAGTCAAGTAACCAAGGGATCCTCTGCATCCCTGTGGAAAATACAGAGCAAGCCTTATCCTGTGCACGTTCCAGTCAGCCAGAGACCAAATCACAAGACCGATCAGCTAGCACTTCAAGCAGCTTGGCTGAATAACAGAGTCTAAATCAGGAAAGCCTCAGCCTGAGTATCTGCACCACAAAGGAGGGTATCTCTGTCTATATATACACACATACATGCAGAGAGATAGCTGTGGAGCCTCGGGCAGCGCACAGTGTGCCTCTTGCCAACTGTTGTTGATGCAGTGGCACATATGCACAATCAAACGAAGCTTCTCTCCAGAGAAAATGGTTAGCCACAGGTCTTGGACCACAATGGAGAGCATGTGGGTCAAATCAGTATCCGTCTCACCCTGCCGCAGCAGACGGCCTTTTGATGGGGATTTGGTGCATACTTCCAATTCTTGCAGGAATGGATTGCATAGGAACCCTCCTGAAGGCAGAATCTACCAGGCAATAAGGGAAGACATACTGCATGCTTAAAAACACACACACACAAAGATTAGGGTGATGAGCAAAAGGCCACAGGCGTTGTGAATGTTGTATAACAGGTATTTTACAAAAAATATTATCTCTGCTCCAAGGCACAAAGGGACCCAAGTTACTCACAGGAGGAGGGGACACTACTGTAATTTGTTCTACCAAGTCACAACTCTCTTGCTGTTAGTATCTAACCTGCTGTAGTTGGCTGAGGAGGGAGACGCTGCAACAGGACAGTAAAGATATGGGCACTAAACCAGTAGGTGCCGGTTTCACTCACGTATCGTTATTCCACTCCGCAATCCATATCACATAAAGTATGCTGCCTGAAAGAGGGGCAGGGACTGTATTTTTCTAGCAACAAAATGCTGCACTTCTGAATATCGGGGAAATGCCACTTCTCCAAACAGACAGGCTGTGTGAGAGAATTACCTGCAACAACTGAAGCTGACAGCACACAGGCGTTTTCAAGTGCTTTAATGATCACTCGGAAATCTTCCCCCTGCTTCACTTAATGCACATTACCAACGTTCTCAAGTTGTGTATTTCCCACTATAAATGTCTGCATGCCCACTTCAGCTAGTGCGCAAGAAGCCCCCACACACATTTGCCTACCTTAAATGCTGGCCCTGCTGTAGTCTTGGATACAGTTCCATCATGACAAGATAAGCAACAGTCTGACAAGAGTGTAAACCCCCATGTCTTCATTACCTGCCTGCTCACCCCAATGTTATTTCCTCCACAATCTCCCATGTCTGGTCTCCAGTGACACTTGATGCAGTTGTGAAAACTCCATCCATTTCACCAATGACACCTCAGTTTTTAAAAGTGCCTACAAGTCCTTTGAAAGAGGAGCAAGGGGAGAACATGCAGGTGAAATTGATGAAGCTTACAGCGGTGGCTGCGAATGACCGGCTCTGTCGTATAACTGGTGCAGCACTGATTTGCAGCCACCGTGGGGCAAAGAAGACATATAGACAGCCCCTCAGCCACTCCTTCTATAGGGCAACACTTCTTCTTCATATCAAAATACTCTCTACATTTTAGTTATAACTGCAGGGATCTATAAGTTTTGGTTCACCTTGATAGCAAGCCACAAGTTGTGGTCACTCTGCCCTCTTCCCCCAATGGACATGCTGGCTGGAGATAATGGAAGTTGTAGTCCAACATATCGGAAAGGGAACATGGTACGGGAAGGCTACTTTAGCACATGCAGAGCAGTCAGCCTCGCATTATGTGCAGAAATGGGACACAGTCAGAAGCATCCACAATCTCTCTCATAGCTTCAGAGTGTCTCAAAATCAGTGTAAGATAAGAACCCCACCCTTCCCCTGAGCCTCCCCACCCTCAGAGTTGGGGTCATTCTGTCACCATACCAGCCACTGGAGGGTGTTCAAAGGGCAAGTCTTGCTGCTTCTGAGCACAATCAAAACCTAGTACAAAGAGGAAGAACAAGGCCATGCTCAACATTAGAGACTGAAGAAAGATAGTCAAGAGAGGCAATAGAGACCAATGAAGAGGGAATTATGATAAGAGAAATAACGAGAGAGAGAGAGAGAGAGAGAGAGAGAGAGAGAGAAGACAGAACATTGAGATACATCAGAAGAAAGATAAGGGGAGATGTCATCATTCTATTCAAGCTCCAACCACATTGTTTGATGAGAAGGTATTACAGTACATTGTAGACTGATGTAGCCTTGTGACTAGAGATGTCAACGAGGTTGTTAATTCCTTGGCTCAGGATATGGACCTTGGTGATTCATAATGGTTGCCTCAGATATGAAGGATTACGATCCAACCTACCCCCACATTTTCTTCCAAGTTCTCCTGCTGGGTAGGTAGGGGGCAGGCTCACAAGCCTGTGAGAGAGGTGGGTCCAGAGGGATCAAACCAAATTATTTCCTGATTTGGGGCGTGGGAAACAGCTCAGGTCATTCTGAGCCAATCCAAGAAGAACCGAAGGTGGGGGAGGGTGTTGCCCATCACTACCTGTCATATGCCTCTGCACACTCCAGAGCAAGCCCCAACTGTGCTGCATGATGCAGTGACACAATACTCAAGGCACAGTTTGGTACAACCCAGCTGCCATGGTACAGCCTCAGCAGATGAAACTCTTCTTCCTGGGAGCCAGTTGTTCCACCTGCATGCACTTTAAAGGGCTCCAAAGTCTGTCTGCTTTTACATCGCAGGAAACATATCTACTAGAAGTGATAATACTCTGTCCCACAGCCAGTGAAAGGCATGCTGAGTTTGAACACCTATTTTCTATGACTGTCTGGGTGACGTGGAGGCAGATAATTATCTTTCAGCTAACCTTCCTCCCAAGCTTGAGATATAAAGTGCTCCTGTGCACCGTACCATAGAAAGAAAACCCAGTATTCTCTGGCAGGTGCTTTCCTAACCTGTTGTTTAAAACCTCCAGTGACAGTGATTTGAGATCCTTGAGCAACAATTGTTCCAGTGCAGCTCAGCTGCAGCAGCAGGAGGAACAATGAATCCTTTGTGATGGGAGAATCAGTGTCACAACCAGAAGAGGAACTAGATGACTTAGGACCAGGCTACCAGAAGGATCACTTAGTCCCACCTATACCTACCCAGACCTTAAGATCTTCTTAGAGCCTCTTCTGCAGGTGACTCCTCCAAATGAGTGGTGGTTACCACGAAGAGGGTCTTTTCAGTGGCATCCCAGCTGTAGCATGCCCTCCCAGAGACGCTTGCCTGGCAACCAAGTTACTTTTTTTCATTACCAGATGAAGACCTTTTTATTTCCCAGATTCAAAAGAGGGCAGAGCTCCTGCAGCTTTAACTGTTGTGATGAAGAGGGGATTTCACTAGGTGCTGCATGCATACAAATGACGCCTGCTGAAATTCCCTTTTCAGTACAACTGTAAAAGATACAGGAGCCCTGTCCTCCTTTCCATATGGTCACCCTATTATAATAATCTGCAGTTGGCCACCAATATTTGGTGGCACAGTGGCAAAAGGGGCCAATTTAGCTTTTAAATGTTTTATTCATTTAATGGAGTGGGGGGATAGACCTGCAGCTTGCCATTCAGAAGCTTGTAATAGGAAGGCAAAGCAATGAGCATTATTTCTATTAGCTGGGAATGGCTTCCCAAGGCCCTTTTGTGGTGCCACTGTTGCTGCACTGCCAAGTTTTGCCAGGGAAGCAAATCTTTTCCTGCTCCTGCTGTTCTGCCACCAAAATTCCTGCCCCTGCTGTCACACTGGTGGGTTCTGCAGGCGCAAAATTGTTCCCTGGACCCCAGAAGTTGCCCACTGGGCCTCTCTCACTTGCTATCACCACTAAACCACTCAGCCAAACAGCTGAGGGACATAATGGCCGCCAGCAGCTTTGGGAAGCCATCCCTAACTAATAGAAATAACACCCCTTGGTTTGCCTTTCTATTGCACGCTTTTAAAGGGCAAACGGCGGATTCCCCCCCCCATTAAATGAACTAAGTGTATTTTTAATGTCCTCGTGTCCCAAATATCAGGGCAGTGGAGGGCACTCGCCTTGCCTTGTTTTCCTCCTATCCCCAAATGTCACACCTGCTGGTTTTTCTGTGCACCCTGGAATTCATCATTCTGAGGCATTATTGCCACTCTTCCCATTGCAACCCTGGCTGAATACAGAACCTGCTCGTAGAAAAGGCAGTGCAGTTTTAATCATACAGCAGAGCTGTTCGGCATGTATTCTTTCGACATGCTTCTTTTATGTTCACAAAAGCAATTTACCAAACCCACATTGCTGCTTATGGGGCTCCAAGTACATTTAGATCTTCTGGGAGGATGAGCACTGCGCGGAATTACATGTCAGCCTTTTAACGGTTCCTTTTATTATCATACTCATTTCAGTCCTACCTCTGAATGCTAATCGGTGCTGGTGATAAATAAAGAGATTAATTCCAAGTAAATCAGGGCTAAGCTTTCCAAAGTGCTCCACACTCTGATGATGGGTCTTGGAGTACTGTGGCAAATGCTGAGTCATTTCGTGGGGAGGGCTCTGTTGTTTCGCACCGGCAGAATCCTCCAAGCACAGTTTCTACAGGCTGGGCCTTTACCAATCAGAAAAGAGAGCAACTGCTGCTCAAATGAGGTGGGGCGTAATATAAAAGCCAAATGACAACTCAGCTTTTAAGAACCCCTTGAGAATAAAGGAGAGCAATGGGTCCAGAAGCCTGAAAAGCTGAAAGATGCATCCTCACAAGACTGTAGCCACACACACACACACAGAGAAATAGTTTGAAGGGACTGTTACAAAAACTATTAAGATCTGTAGCTTAGGAAAAATGCCAAGCTCACAAGATACAGGAGCCATGCAATCAACTCCCAAGAATTCAAATACAATTGGCATCGACCATATTTTGCAGATCTTAGCCTCAAAAATTGGGAGACTACAAGTTGATGACGGAGATGGAAATCTAATCCAGTTTAATGGATTTCAGTCCAGTTTGGTGAGGGGTGTGTGTGTGTTTGGCTGTCCATACTGCTCTGGTCAATAAAATATATAATGGCCAACATACTATAATGCAGCACTGATGAAGAAGAGAAACCATGTGTCACAACGGCTGATACTAGATATAAATACCATATCCAGGTTGGGAGTTAGAGACCAGGGCCAGACAGCTTGCAATATCCCAGTGAACTTGAAGCCGCGAATAGCTTACTGGACAACTGTTGCAGCATGCCCTTTCCTGCTGCGTGAGTAAACAGATCCTCTCACCCACACGCAGCCCATGCATGTAAGGCAGAGCCTTCTAACTACACTAAATTCAAATCAGACATCATGTCAACAAAACATAATAAGTGAATCCATGGCAGCTATTGGGAAGAGAGAAGCCAGCATCACTAAAAACCTTGTCTCGGAAGCCGGAGCAATGAACAAATACAGATACTGCCAGTTCAGTCCCTAAGCAAACCTGTACAAGGAATGGATGGCAGGGGCAGGGGAATCATAGTGAATAATTTATCATAATAGAGACACAGGCAGACAGAACACAAGAGAAAGCAAAGCCAGAAGGAGTCAGTTGGAACGTTTGATAAGGGGGGAAACTTTATTATCAGATCCTGCTGAGTGATATTCAGTGGCTTCAAAACATTCCCATCCTTCTGGAAGACATAGACATAGCTTTCCTTCTTATACGTGACATTCTCTTGCCTTCTGGGGGCGGTGGTGATAGTGGCTGTGTTTTCAGCTACCCAGCATCAAAGCGTAAGGCTGGGAGAGACCAAGGAGCATTTTAATTAAACCTTGGCTTTCACCAAGGAAGGCTCCGCCACAACCAAACCACTCATAACACATAAGGCAGTTAGCTGTCTCTCAATTCTTATAGCCCCCACCAACTTCGCTCCCAACACTAAAAGAAATATAAATGCAACATGCAATTAAATCGGTCGGCAGTTGCAGTTTGCAAAAGGGGAGAGTGAACTCACACCAACCCCTTCTGCATATCATCCCTGTTAGATCAGTGCAATCACTTCATGACATTTGTACGATTACTGTAAAACCAGTTCAATCAACCAACAGTCAACCGCCCACTGTCTTGATGGCTTATTTATTCAGATACAGAAATGGGACAAAGTCCATCAAAGTAAGCTTGGATGTCAGCCAGCCAACCCTCATTTGAACTGGTGTTTCTTCAGGTCCTCTTTGGCCATTTCTGCACATGCCTTTTCCCCCCGGATCATCCCCATGCATCCAAATGACACACAGGGGATCCCGGAAGCAGGCAGGGACAATCCCTCCATTTTTCTGGGAAAACCCTTAGGTGTAGAAAGAGCCTGTGTTACCTCCACTTCTGAAGATGGCTCCAGTTCACTATCCTCTTCTCTCTAACCTCCATGGGGTAGGGGGTGGCTGAAAAAGTGGCTAACTTGCAGTTCCAGATACATCTGCGCAGTAGTTTTCTGAAACCAGTCAATCTTGCTTTTGACCTGTATTACTTATGCAATTGTAGTCCCGTCTGAAAACTCCTTGGATGCTACTTTTTCGAGCACAAGTACTGATACCTGTACCAGACAAGGTCAGTGCTGGCTCCAGGTTTTTGAGGAGCCTTGGGCAAGACACCCTCCACAGGCCACTCCACCTCTACCTGCTCTCCAGTTGCTTGTCAGCTGCTGCTGCTGCTCCTCTTCCTCATGATTGCTACCACTTGCTTGTCTGCCAGGGAAAGAGCAAATATCCAGAGGCATCTACTGCTCTTCCCTCTCGCCACCACCACTGTCTCAGCCAGCGTGAAAGGCAGGTGAGCAGGCAGGTTGTAGACGCTCTTGTTAGTGGGCCCACTGCTACTGTGTGGGCCCTCAGCAGATGCCCAACTATGCCAACCCAACACCATCCCTAGACAAGGTATCATTCATTCATTCATTCATTCAATTTATACCCTACCTTTTGACCTATAGCTCCCACCCCAAAGCAGCTAGCATATATAAACAAAAATACATTGAGAGAATTCAATTCAGAATAATAGAATTTATTATTATTATTATTGTTATTATTATTTATTTATATTGGCTACACCGTCTCTCACATCACTTTCCTTGTACAGCAGTCATTGCAAATGCATGTGCACTGAAACAAATTTTTCCCAGGAGAATAAGGAATCTCTATCACTGGAGGTTTTAAACAAAAAGCTAGAGAGGTGCTTGTCAATCCGCTCTGTGTTTCTTATAACTAGGGAGTCAAACCAAACCTGAACCCAAATCCAGATGAACCTTTATTTTTTTCCAGAACCTGAGCAGTACCCGAAACATTATTTGAAAGTCTCTAAACCAAAACAAAACTAGATGAAAAATTCAGGTTACCAGTTTAGAATAAGTGTTCAGTCAAACAACAAAACACCTGATAAGATACACTTACTGTCTCCATCAGAAAAAGAATCAGAATCAGAATGAGCACATTTATATATATTTGATTTGTACAAGCTTCTATATTCTGCCCTCTTCAAGACTAGGCATGGGAAGCATTAGGCAGGGATTGGACTAGAGACCTGGTTCCCTTCTGTGACGGGTGTGTTTGGTCAACATGGAAACTGATTTGGCTGAATCTTCACCTAGAACATAGGACTTCAATTGTATAGTTAAGATCAAACAGTACAAATAAACTCAGATTTTTTTATTATTATTGTTTCATGCAAGCCTTATTTCTTGCTTATACTTAGTTACAACTGTTTTAGAGTTAGCAGGTTGCTACATCACACTGTATAAATTGTTTTTCAGGTTGCCTTGTTCCAAACCATATAGGGCTTTATAGGTCATAACAAGCACTTTGAATTGGGTCTGGAAACAAACCTCTAGCCAGTGAAGCTGCAGTGCTGGATGGGGCTGAGTCCAAGAGTACACCCAAACTGCAAGCCTGAGTCTTCAGGGAGAGACCCAACACAGGCTGAATTCCTATTCCAGGTCTGCCTTTTGACAGACCAAAATCAATTCTGTCTTGTCTGGATTAAGCTTCAATTTGTTTGCCCTTATCCAGTCTATCACCAAGATCAGGCACTGATTTAGAACTGGAACAGCTTCCTTGGATTTAGATGGAAAGAAGAGAAAGAGTTGGGAGTCTTCAGCATACTGGTAGCACACAATGCCAATCTCTGGACAATCTCTCCCAGCAGTTTCATGTATATGTTAAAAGGCATGGAGAATAAGATGGAACCCTGAGGGACACCACAGACCAACGGCCACAGCGCCAAACAGGAATCCCTCAGCACCACCTTCTGAGATCACCCTTCCACCGTATAACACTACCTGCCCATCCCACCTCACACAGACACCTCAGAAGGATACCATGCATGGTCAATGATATCAAAAGTCACCGAAAGATCCAGCAGAACTAGCAGGGACACAATCCCCCTATCAAGTTCTCAGCATAGATTGGCCACCAAGGAGACCGAAACTGTCTCTGTCCCATAAATAGGCCTGAAGCAAGTTTGAAATGGATCTAGATAACTTGTCTCATCCAGAAACCCCTGGAGCTGAGAAGCCACCACATACTCCAGCAGCTTGCCCAAGAATGGAATATTGGAGATCAGCCAGAAATTATCCATTGCAGTTGGTTTAGGGAAGTTTTTTTTTTTAAAAAAAAAACATATCTTACCACCACCTCCTTTAGGCAAGATGGGATCATACCTTGTTGTAAAGAGGCATTCACCACTTCCCTTACCCACTCAGCCAATTCCCCCACCCGCAGGCTGCTTTTCAAAGTCATGAATTTATTGATTGATTTATTAAATTTATATACTGCCCCATAGCCGAAGCTCTCTGGGCAGTTTACAAAAAGGCACACATGGTAGGCCTCACCTCTCCAAGGATCCTATCCACATGCTCAGATTGTACAAACTGAAAAGTATCCACTGTAACTAGACAACAGGAGCCAAATGTATTATGGCATCCAAGTTGGCATGGATACGATCCATTTTATCTGTAAAGTGTCGTGCAAATTGGTCACAGAGGGCTATCCAGTGGTCTAGCCCTTCTTCTTGTTGGCCAGAGTGTAGCAGGCCTTTAACAACCCCAAAAAGCTCTGCTGGGAAACTCTTGAGATGCAATGGTAAGCGGAGAAGTACAATTTCTCCACCACCCTCATTGCCTTGGAATAGGCTTTCAAATGAGCTCTAGCCTGTGTTCGATGTGCCATATTCCATGTGCTGAATGATTTGAGACCATCTTCTGCTCTTTACAATAACTGTGGTCAATCCAAAATGGCAGTGAAATGTGAGAGCGTTTAAAGACCTAACTATTTGCATTTTAAAATAGCTTTTACCTAAGTGTTTTAGAAATGCTGCCGGTTGCAAAGATGAAGTTATGCATAAAGAAAAGGCTATACCTTCTAACCAATTAATGGAAAGACCCTGCACAGTTATTCTCGTAGGGCACAATCCACCAGGTAGCTGTCCTGCACAAGCCCCACTGAAACAAACTGGAGCTGTGCAAGAACACAGTAAGTGCCTTTGGTTTAGTTAGGTGGCTTGAGCCTTCCCATAGAAGGAAGGATTTGCCCTTGGCAAGCCAGTTAATCAAGACCACAATGATTAACCAAAAGGAATTTGCCCCCATATCTTGAGTGTTCACCTAGTAAGTTTCCACCATGGGCTGAAAGTTATCTTTTCCTTTTGCTTTCACTGCAAGATGCTTAAATTCCAGGTGCATCAGTGGTCCCACCTCCCACCCCTAAAAATAAGAATTTAAAATTCAGCCCAGCCACAGCTGAACTCTCTCTTTCACAGCAGAAAGGGAGCCAACTAAGGGCCAGTGCATGAAGCTACTTTCTTTTATCATGAAATAACTGGTGTACATTCTCAAGGATTCTCAAATACATGGATCTGGCTCATACTGTCAGACCACTGGTCCACTACTCCAATATTGGCTTCTCTTTCAACCCATCAGATGGGTTGTCTTGTTTTATCCTCTGAGGTAGTTGTGGCTTTTCTTTTCCTTATATCTGCTGCATGAATAAATGCCTGAGGTTTGCTCCATTGTTTACACAATTCACATCTAGTTAGGGTATGTTAAAGTCAGGGTTAAAGCAACCTCTTCTGGATGCTTATACGGTGCACACTGAGGCAACCCAATCACTGACATTATTTTAGCAATATTCTGGAGTTTTCACTTGCCTGATCCAAGCAGCACCAATGAGACACTTCTTGAGTCTTTATGCTAAACAAAGGTGGCCCTTCATCTTCCCTATTCCACTGCTCTGAATATCCTGGGGCTGATTTTGAGAGTTGGCGAATACTGAGAATTTCTTTCTTCTTTGAAAGTGTATCTTCCGATTTTGTTCAGCCCTAGGCTACATACAATGCAACAGCTATGATTTCCCAGCCCTCTCATGACCAGGCCATCAGAGCAATAGTGGCGTGTGAACCAGGCTGTAAGTATTATCAGGGCTCTATCTGAATTCAAGTAGCTATACCAAATTATGCACAACTGGTACAGCTACTTGAATTCAGATAGAGAGCACTGATACTAATTAGAACCTGACTCACACACACCACCATGACTCTACTGCATAGGGAGGAACTTCCCTAGACAGAGGGGGAGATGTTGTACTCAGAAAACAGAAGATGACAAGCCCTCCCTAGTCACACGGAGACAGAACTATAATGACAATTAGTATTTTCCTGGAGGCTCCACGCATATCGAAGCATGTGTAGGCCTCCTTCAGAGCTTTGCAGCTCAATTCCCTATGCATGTTTATTCAGAAGTAAGCACCATCAGTATAGGCTGGTGGCTCAGATTTCAGTGGGGATTGATTCCATTCTAGGTTTCAGTCAGTACCATCCAGAACTCTAAAGGAGCTATCCAAGGTGCTGAACCCATTTTGGGGATAGGGATCAGCACTCTGGATATCTCCTTTAGAGTTCTAGCTGGTTCTGACTAAACCCCATAATGGAATCACAGCCCCACTGAAAAAGGAGCCATCAGCCTCCCATGAGCACCCTTGGTCAACAACAGCCACCCTTTCTCACTAACTTTCTTATAGTTCCAGAGACTTCAAAAGACTCCCTGATAAGAAACCCCTTCCACTTTAACAGATAGCAAATAAATACAAAAAGATGTCCTTCAAGGTAGATGTGCAAGGGTGCCTTTAGAGATTGCTTGTCTAAAACCATGTTTGCTCATAAGTAAATCCCATTTTACTGAATGGGGCTTACTTCCAAGTAAGATCTCTCAGGCGTTATCTTGTATTCGGCTTTCAACAGAGCCTATCAGTGACCCACTGGTCCCGCATAAAATTACCTCCTTAAACTCTTGTACGCTCCAGTGTTTACTCAGAGGTCAGTCTAACTGATTTCAATGGAGCTTGTTTATGTGAGCAGGCTTAGGAGTGAAGCCTTAGACTAAAGAAGGGCAAGGTGGCAATAGAACTAGCAGCACAATACCACCACCAATCTGATATCAGCTTTTTAACTCAGGAGGATTTATTGGCAAGGTCCTCAGTCCTTCTTTTCTAGGCTGCTCGTTGGCTTGTGCTGCATGCAGGCAGCACGTTCATAACTTTCAAGTGGTGGGGGGGCATGGAAAAATATCTTAATTAAAAGAAACTGGGCCTGTACTCATGTTACTGCCAATGCCGGAGGCTCCAATTTTAAGCTAAGCCATCTTTTATTGCTCCCTTGAGCACCATGAGAAAAAGCAACACATAGCACTGTCCAGGCCCAACAAGAAGACAGAAGAAAAAGCACTTCAGCATATCCAATGCTTCTACAATGCCCCCCTCCCCCATTACAATACAGTGGGAGCTGGAAAAGGTAGTGGCAGCAGTTGCGAAACTGCGCCCATCTGCTTCGGCTTCCCTACCCTGTGCATGAGTAGCTGACTTTGGCTGAAATAGAGGAAAGTATGATAAATGTAACCATTCTCGCCTTTTACAGATTAGTGACTCAAAGTAAGTCTGATTTCATGGTTGTTGACTCACACACACACCCTTCCCCAATGATTATCCCTGTAGTTCAATATATCGGTATTCACCAGGGCTCCCTGCAACCAGTATCTGCCCTCTGGCGACCGTAAGAGCACCACTAGAACATACCAAAGATATGCCTAGGGTGCTCCTTCCAGATGAGGCTTTTATCCTACCATCAGCCCTCCCTCATTCATAGAATTTCACAGGAGGTCCAGACAATGATCTCTTCCACGTGTAACCCTCCTGTGCTTTTCCACTGCTTGTTCTGTCTTTCTTCTTACCACAGAAAACCCACTGAGGAGAAAAAGCCAGAACAGCTGCACAGTGTCTTCTGATGAGTAGCAGTAGCAGACCTCTGTCTAGGAATCACCCCTGTCTGCCAGTCACTTTCTAACAGTGGCCCACTAGATGCCAGCAAGTTGGTTGTTGCTCGCGTTGCACTGGGTATTTTTAATTTGCTTGATGGTTTTTATTTCTTCTATTTTGTCTCTGATTTATTGATTTGCTGCTAGGTTTTTTAACGATACATTGCTAGACAAGATATATAGATAGATAGATAGATAGATAGATAGATAGATAGATATCAGTCAGTCAGTCAGTCAGTCGATGGCCCTCCCCTGTTGTTGATCTCACAATCCAGCATGCCAGCATTGGTCTTGGGATCAGGTTCTCTCAGAAATCACCCCTTCACATATGAAACTATCTGGAACCTCCACTGAGCTTCTGAAGTCCTTCTTGCAGTCCAACCTGGGAATGAGAAAGCAGGGCTACCCAGAGGGTTAATGGGCCCTGTGGTGCTGGGGGCCATACCACAGCCCCCCACAAGGACCCATGTGGGGGGCGGGACTCTGGGACTGGGGTCAACAGTACACTCAGGAGCTGAGGCAGGGGTGGGGCCTGCCGTTGTGGGGGCATGTGTTGTTGGGGGGAATTGAAATGCAAAATGTCTATATCCAGCATATGTACAGTATATCTGCCAATTTGAGGGTAACACTACATACCTCTGAGGATGTGGACGGGGTCTGTGAAAGCTTATGCCAGAATAAACCCATTAGTTTCTAAGATGCCACAAGACATGGAGGCTCCATCAAGTTGTCATGTCTACCAGCAATCTATATCTCTATCCTCCATGAATTTATTTTCATTTGTAAAGCCAACTAAGCTAGTTGGGACCGGTGTAAACGAAAGGCATTGTGGGTACAGTACATGAAGAAGCACACTGGGCCGTACTCTTCAAGGGAGATGAAGGTGTCTTGAAAGAAACTTCAGGCATTGGAAAGGATATGCTCAAAATCCTTTTTATCATACCTGGACTAAATATTCACGCCCCCGTTAATCTCTGATAACCCACTCTGATACAGCTATTCTATGCATATCTGCTCCCAAGGTGACTGCCAAAAATAACAGCATGTACAAAACCATTAAGTTGAAATCAGCCCAATATAGTTTAGCGGGCAGAAAATGCTTTCCTGATGATTCATAGAGAAAGTAATGTGTCCTGCACTTAGAACCACCTGCTTATAAACCTCCTTAGCTAATGGAACCCCCTCAGTGACCACAGTACCCCCAACAGCATCTTTGAGCAGGTGTCACATATTCCCTAGAAAACCCAGTTTGCGAAGAAGAAAGGAAAAGCCATTTGCAGCCATAAATGCCTGCCACAGACAGGACTGCCATGAGCCAACTCCAGAACAGGTCGGCTGGCTGACATTTGCCTGGCTTGGAACACTTTACCACCACCACTGCCTGTGAAGCCATTTTATTTTGCCCGGTAAATACAAGGTACTACAGAAGAAGTGCCATTATGCCAATCTAAACCACAGAAGTAGAACACACATGTGGATTCTATCCCGTTATAGAGCTGTTTGTTTTTGCCCATCTTACATAAATCCATCTTATGCTCAGCTTTCTTATATGCAGCCACATGTACTGGCTACTAGTCAATATGCCCGTCTGTGGAGTTTCCCTGGATCATAGTTGCCTGTTGATAGACACTAATGCAAGCAGTTGAGTATAACTGTGGGCATCACTGTCCAGCTTTTGGAAAGTTGTGCATGACTTCTGGATCCATGATATTGTGAAACTGTCAGTCATTGTAGTTGCTTAGTTCAGCCTATATCCATAAAAATGCACTTTGTGCCAATCAGTTCTTAGCCAAGAGCAATCTAGCATTTATACCACATTTGGCTCATTTACCAGCCATCTCAACTGAGAAGCTGAGGAGGAGAAACTCCACAATGACTAAATTCCCAATATTATTTGTCTGGGGAATCCTGGCTCAGAAAGGCCTTGCATGACTGTGCCTGTGGAGAAAAACTCCTCCTGGCTGCTGCCCACACTTTATATGATCTCTGAATAAACAGAGGGATCTAGTCCATACAGCTGCCAGGCACTAAATTCACACCTCTTCGAGTGGGATCCATGTTGAAAAGGCAATTTAGATCAAGTTTCATTTACAAGATAATGCCATCCATACAAAGACATTACTTCCAGAGCTGATGCACTTTGCTTTTATGTACCTCTTGCTTTCTTATAACCACATTTCTGACTTATACTCAAAGACGACACACATTTAAATGAAAATAAATCCCACTGGTTTCAATGTAACCTAATCTTGGCATGCTAACTTTCGGTAGGCACTGTGTACAGTTCTGGTCACCACACCTAAAAAGGGATATTATAGAGCTGGAAAAAGTACAGAAAAGGACAACTAAAATTATTAAGGGGCTGGAACATCTCCCCTATGAGGACAGGGGAAGTTACATCAACAGGGATCGTTTAGCTTGGGAAAAAAGAGGCTACAGGGGACATGATAGAGATGGACAAAATTATGCATGGTATGGAGAATGTGGATAGGGAAACATTTTTCGCCTTGTCTCAAAGTACTAGAACCAGGGGTCATCCCATGAAGCTGATTGGTGGAAGATCCAAAACAAATAAAATGAAGTACTTCTTCACACAGGGCATAGTTAAATTATGGAACTCACTACCACAAGTTGTAGTGATGGCCACCCATTTGGATGGCTTTAAAAGGGGGTTGGATAAATTCCTGGAGGCGAAGGCTATCAATGGCTACTAGCCCTGATGGTTGTGTGCTATCTCCAGTATTCAAGGCAGTAAGCCTGTATGCACCAGTTGCTGGGGAACATGGATGGGAGGGTGCTGTTGCACCATGTCCTGCTTGTTCAGCCCTGGCCAATGGCTGGTTGGCCACTGTGTGAACAGAGTGCTGGACTAGATGGAACTTTGGTCTGATCCAGCAAGGCACTTCTTATGTTCTTAGGCAGGGCATTTTTGGCAGAGGGATATTGAAATATGCCACCTCCAGCCTGCAATCTGTGGTGGACCATTCCAGAAAGGACACTCTATAAACAAATACTTCTCAATATGTAATTCACCTCTTACTTTAATTTGTTGCTGTAATCTGCCAAAGACAACCAAGCAAGCAGTGTTAACAAGAACATAGAAGAAGCATCCCTTTTTGCTTCTCTACATAAAACGAACAGAAAAGATCACTACATCCTGAGACACTAGAAGTATAAACCCCCACCAAACTACCATGAAAGATGGGTTGAGGAAATGTTGGAACAGGCAGCCTCAGAACGCTGGGCCATGAATCAAGGAAACCTGGATACCCTTGAGAAAATCTGGGGTGGTTTTCTGGAGCTACAGTATTTGTAGCACAGCTGCCATATGGACCGCACTAGCTTGGAAAGCCATGTCAATTTTAAGCCAGGGGCAAAATATATAAGCTGTGTTCAAAATATATGATGTATATAGAGTTGTGTTTTCCCCCCTCTTTCTTTTCTCAAATGCATAGGGATGGAGGGAGGGAAGGGTAGTGTGGCAAAAGAAAAGTGAAAAGAAGCAAAGGGCAAATGAGAGCCAGTGTGGTGTAGCAGAGTGTTGTGCTAGGACTTGGGTGATCCGAGTTCAAGTCCCCACTCAGCCATGAAGCTCACTGGGTGACTTTGGGCCAGAAACTGATTTTCAGCCTAACCTTCCTCACAGGATTGTTATGAGGATAAAGTGGAGAGGAAGAGAATTACATAAGTCGCTTTGGGTTTCTTGCAAGAGGAAAACAGGTGAGATAGAAATGTAATAATAAATAAAAATAAAAAGGGGTTATTTGTATGTGCATACATTTTTTAATTTTAAACAAAATGTTAACTATTATTATTATTATTATTATTATTATTATTATTATTACTTCAATACTGCCCCATAGCTGAAACTCTCTGGGCAGTTTACAACGATTCATAAAAATACAAAATACACTACCAGCGATACCATCATGCCCAGGAGAATCCACAAAAGATCAGGGTCACAAAAGGACCATTTGGCTACTTGCCCAAATGTCGGTGTAAACATAACCATGCAGAGTTTGAGCACCCTGTAGTGGTGGTCTGATGGCTTCACCACATGTCTGTTCAGGTCTAGAAAACCTGAAACATGTAACTGAGAACTCCACGTCCCTCCTCTCCATTCCAATAAGTCACTTAAACATGCAGGTAGAGGAAGCTCAACAGAGCAAAATATGGCTTTCCCCTCCCCAAACAGTGATGTGATGCTGGCCAAGGTATTCTCAAAACACCTGGATATTGTTCAATCAAGAAATAACTTCCTTGTTTTGCCAAGGGAAATAATACACGTTTGCCTAAAAGAAGCATTTTGCAGATCTAGCCAATAGTCGGAAGTGTGTGTGTGTCTGAGAGAAGACAAACCATTCTGTTTTGGTCAATAATAGTTTACGTCTCCAACCATTAATTAATTGAGCTGTTAACAAGACGCTGAGAAAATAAAGTGGAAATATTGCCCGGGGAAGCTCCAAGTGGCGGGTTCTGTTATCATTTATATATTTTTCTTCAACAAACGAAAAATGGAAAAGTCAAGCTGCTTTCTCACTCTCTTAGAGAGACAGAACAGTCTCTAACTCTTATCTCTTCAGCAGTATGTGCTAGCAATTCCTGACACTTTGCGACACCTGATGAATTAGCAACAATGGTCACAAACTCGAAATGAGAATCCTGCTGGCTTGCGCGTAAATCATACATTGCATGGTGCTGCACAATAAGACAATTTTGATGGAAAATCAGAGCGCAGAAGAAAAGGCCTTTAATATCTATCTGTTGCAATGCAGTCATTTTGTGAAACATCTTTTCCTTCAATACGTAACAGCTATCAAAGTGAATAAGGCATGTCGGTTTAACACTTTGTCGGCTCCCGTTCACCTGTACTATGATGTTTACAGCACCTTGGTATGCATTTCTGCAATGTTGCTGCAAAGAGAGGAAGGGGAGGGGTGCCCATGGTGTGTGATGGGAAAAGCTGAAAACCTTCAGGGTCTCTGTGAAAGAAATGGGTAATATTCATTATCTCATAGCCTCCTGACATTTTAGCCTCTTAGGATAATCTGATCCTGTGCTACAGCACTGGGGGCTTTGCAGAAGCAGCTTTCAGACTTCATTGACAACTTAGCAGCCCAGCTGCAAGCAGAGGCTAGTACAGTGTAGTAGTAATGGGGAGAGACGTCAGAGGCTAGCCGAGGAACCACCTCCAGGAGCTCAGTTACATGCAAAGCATGTGACAGCAACCAAGGCTGGAGCCTTCACTGCAGTTTCGTCAGAGGTTAAGGTACAAGTACAAAGCACACTTACAACTTCAATCATTTTTCCAAAGAAATCGCATGCCACTCCTTTTCACTCCAGACTTTAACCCTTGCACACATGCAGAGCAGAAGAAAGGCAGATACAAAGATTAAGAGCACCTCCAAGCAACAGAGAGACCTGCAGCAGAAAGCAAAGATCACCCTACCACAAATATTACACTGTCTAAATTATATATTAGCAATGATGCCACGTACATACAAATAGCTGCTTGTAACAACAGTTAGTGAAGATTCCCTTGCTGGGCAAAATTCAGATTTTCACTCACTGGACTTTTCAACATACGAACTTAGATTTGTCTATCCCCCAATTACACTTCAAAACTTATATTTAAAAGGCCAGATACACAATTCATCCAGACCCCACACAGCATGCAATAATAAAAGGTATGTTCTGCTTTAAAGTATGAAGAGACGACATAACTGGTTACAAATGAGCAGATTTCTTTATCCTTATAGAAGGCAGCCAGTGTGTTATGCAATCTTCTAGACACTTTTGTCTCAAAGCTATTCCCCCCACACACACACACACACCAAAAGCAAACATGCTTTTTATGGACCCCACCAGTTTCCTCAGTTGTTTTTCTGGCATCATGTAAATAAACCCTTGCAAGGCGGAAAATACGAAGCCTGCTTACAAAATATTCTGCCCTAACGTCTTTAATCCAGCTGTCAACGTCTCCTACTTAATTCTTTGCAAAGTCCCCCTCGCCAGCACTGCCCCATGACAAACTGGAAAGCTCCAGCACTGGCCCTAGAACAGAGGTGTTCAGACTACACTGAGTCTAGCTTGGAGCAGGTCCAGCCTGGTTCCCTCTGGCACATAAACACACACACACACGCACACACACCAGTGGCAAAACAGGCTGATAGAGAGCAGGGTACTGCTGCTTGTTTGGGACCCAAACAGAGCAGACTTTTCCTCTGTGCTCTTGTAAGCAACTAAATAAATAAACCCAAGAGGGAGGGAGGGAAGAGTGGAATGCACCACATCCCAAATCAAAGCTGTTTAGTAATCTCTGCTTATGAGAAAAACTGGAGGGCAACGGGGCGGGGGGGGGGGGGAGTGGAATCGTAACCATGGAAAACTCTTTGCAATTGCAACAGGCACCCGGCTTGCGAGAGATGCATGATGGTCTTGCAGCATTGGCTCTCTAGCCCCTCTCTGCTTCTCCCCATGGAAAAGAATGCAACCCGCTGCCCTTCCAGCAGGCACCCGCTCGTGACCAGGCGAGGGCTGCCAAGAAACCCTTAATCTGATTTTAACGTGCAACTCGGTCCAAAAGGGACGGAGATCTGCAAAGTTGATTATTTGTAGCAACTAACACACACACCCCTCCCTCACTCCAAAGCTGCAGGTATATAACCAGCAAGCCGCATGACTCACGCGTACGGCCCAAGAAATTAAAGCTCCCACCAGCAAATCCCTAAGAGAAAAGCGGTGGGAGGGTCCGGCATCCATCTATTCTTGCTGCCCCACAGTCTAGCTGAACGGCTGCCAGTCCTGCCTCCGCACGTTAAAGGGAGAAGGCAACAGCGGCGCTTCCAAAGCGCAAGCCCAAAGGAAGAAGCGCCGGGGGTGGAGAGCGTCCACAATGAATTAAATAAACACGTTCAAGAATGCTGCCCCCTTCACTTTGCCCTCGCCTGCACCTCCGACCTCTCAATTGCTTAGATCCAGAGCAAATAACCCCGACAGAGCAATCTGCGCTCGGACTGGAGGGAGGGGCAGAGGAGGAAGCGGGGGTCGCAGAACCGGTGCAAAAGCAAGAGGACTTGCTCGTATCTGGGGCGACAGCAGCGTGACCCACCAGTCCACGTGCGAGTGGTGCTGAAAAGTGTTCGGGCTCCTCGAGTTTCTCTTCCTTTCCCCAAGCATGCATGCGGCGGCGGAGGGGAGGGGGGCACCCGCAACTCAAACCTCCCCGTGGGAACGCTACTTCTTCCTCCCTTCCGCCGGATCCTCTCTCTTTAAGTGCGGCATGGAGAGAGAGGAGCACAGACGCAAGCCTCCTCCAGGACTGTCGGCTGCAGCCTCCCTCGTTGCTCGACCCTCAGCCGGACCGCTGCCTGCCTGCCTGCTCTGTCTGCACAAGCATGCAGCCCCACGCTTCTCCGTCCTGTCTGGTGCCTGAAGGAATCCCGGCTGCTGAACCCGCACAGATCCAGGCTCTCCAAGCCCTTGGATGCACTGGAAATGTGCGTATCAGGACGGCCGTACATCCAGCTCGTTCCTCGTCTTCCTCTGCCGGGGCAGGAGAAGGGATCCGCTATGGGGAAAGCAAAAGTCCTTGCATACGCACCCCACACGCACAGAATACACTTCCCGCTCTCTGAAATTGGTGCGGGACTCAGCGGTGCCTATCAGGGCTCAGTGGGCACCAGAACACTTTCTTCTGTTCCGGGCATCTTATGGCCCAGACTTCTAAGTTGGGTCGAAGCTAACCCAGCCCCTCTGCCCCACACACACACACACTCATTCCCGGCGCCCCAGATCCCGTGCAGCGCGGATGCGGCGTCCTTCTGCCCCAAACTCTAAAGCATGTCAGATCGGAAGAATCCCTGCAGCCCACACTCCCGGATCGGGTCCCCCCGAACCCCAGATTTCGGATCCTAACACCTCCCCCACCCGCGCCAAATCCTTAGCATATAACAGATCGCAGGTCCCCAACTGTAGATCGGTCCCGGGTGCCCTGTGACCGAGACCCCCCGGTGCATGGTGGAACTGGGGTTCCTGCTGCTCCCCAGGAGCACAGTTCCCCTTCGCTCCAGACTCCCCCCCCCCTCGCGCCGCCGTCCGTCCGTCCCCGCTGTGCATTGGAGTCCCTGCGACTGCTCAGTGCGTGCCAGATCCGGACGTGCTGTGTGCGCCTCGAGGCTGGGTCTCGCCGCTCAGAGCCGTACCTGGCTGTCGGCGAGATAGTTGAAGACGAAGGAGGAGAGCTCTTCATCCAGAAGCGCGCTGCAGTCCGGCCCCGGCTCCGCCATCTTCCAGCTCCTCCGGCAACGGCACGAAGCAGCATGCGGCAAGAGCAAGCAAGCAGTCAGGAACCAGCCGAGCCGGGCAGCCGGCGGGGCGGGGCCTGGAGCCCGCCGGTTGGGAGTGGGCGGAGCCGGGCAGCCAAAGGGGAGGAGCCCAGGCGGCGGGAGGCTCGCCGGGGCTGGGCTTCGGGACAGTGGCGGCGCAAGCAGCCGAGAGCCCGGAGCCGGTGCTTTCGCGCGCTCTGCTGCTTCTGCGAGCGCCGCGGGGAAGGGGAGCGCTCGTGCCTCGCGCTTTCCAGGGCCGGAGAGGGCGAGGCAGCCGCCCGAGCGCGCGCAGCTCCCGACGGGAAGCGAAAGAAGACGGCGCGCGCGACGGCCTGGAGCTCGCCTGAAGGTCTCGGGGGCGAGCACTGAGCCGTGAGGCGGGGTCCTCCTGCCTTCTTCATGGGGCAGGGACTCTTCTTCTCCCGCTCCGCTCCGGTGTCGGGGGCTTCAGCCGGCCCGGTCTAGCAATTGCACTTCCTGACCCGGAGCTGGCCGCAGCCTCGTTTCTGTTCTCGTTTCCGTTGCTGCAGAGCAGAAGGCAGTTCTACTTGGCACAAAGCGCAACATGCATGGGGGAGGGGGAGGGGGAGGGAGCCGAGCAGGAACAGCCCCATGTCAGCTCGGTTATTGATTCCCCACCCCCCTCCCCTCCACCCGCCGCTAGTCCTGTGTACTGTCTGTCCATTGCAAAGCGCCGGCAGTTCGCAAGGACTTCCTTTAGCGTGCCTTATTCGACTTCACTGAGAAGACAGGAAGCAGAAGTTGAGCGCCTTTCATTTGGGGTTAGGAACCCATTCGTGGTGGTTGGGCAACGTGGACATGCTTTCCTATGAATCATTTCCTTATAGTAGTGCAGTCAGGGGAAGACTTTGGGGCACTGGTCAACGGTCCCACTCAGCAGAATTGGGCAGAAAGGCCCCCAAATGCAGCAAGTCTGACTTACCACATTTTGAACCAAGTGGCATAATGCACATTTTCATCTAAAGGGTTGGCGGGGGGTGGGGTGCTGGTAAGACCATGAAGTCCGAAGTCTAAAATTACTTAACTTCACCAGTATTCCTTAAGATCCAGGGTCTCTATCTATCACACACACATTAAAATCTTCACTTGATTCTTTCAACGTCTTGCTACCCTTGCTGCCAATTTGAGCCAGTAATTCCCACCTGCAGCAGAGATGTGAGAGCTAAACCAGCCAATCTACTCAAGTGGGGGTTCAAGTCCTGCCAGCTCACTCGGCCACAAAGAAGCATCTGTTACGCCGGGAAAGTTGAAAGTAATCAGGTGTGATATTAGCCAGCTCACTGTGCAGCATGAACAGAAGATCACCATGTACATGGGATGGAACATTGGGTAGACCTGCTGCGCGCATTGTTCACGCCGATGATGTGAAAGCTGAATCTGCAGGCAATGCTGCCGAACAGTCTCCCATTACCTCAGTACAATGCATTTTCCCCAGAAACTCATTTTGAAAGGCCTGCTGAGCTGACACATTGTGGGTTCGTAGGTGTGGAATCTGAGCAGTAACTCTTCTCCCCCTCTCAATCAATATGTTAGACTAGAACATGAAAAAGAAACACAATGGTAGAAAAAATAAAAAATCCATTATTACATACAGCTTCAGGCTAGCAGTGAGAACATGCTCCCTTGAAAGGTGAAAAATAAGCAATTTAAATGCCCTAGGTGGCGTTTCAGTAGGGTCCTCGCTAAGCTCTATGATCCTATGCTGTAAGAGTTAGTGTAGAATAGGAGCTGAGAAACTGAGCCTGTGAAGTCTCCAAATCTCACGCTGGCCACAAATTTGGCCTTAACCAAACCACTGTTACAAAAGGATGATAACATGAACCTACCTATTTATTAATTTTGGATTATTTATTAACAATACTTGTATACTGCTTCTTATTTAAAACAAATCCTGAAGTTTACAAAAGAATAATAATAAAAAAGACAAGATGCATACACAAAAGTATTATGAGACTGATACAAGCAAAGCTCATGACTGGGGGAAAGCCAAAGCGAACAGATACATTTTTTTGATAAATGCCTAAAACACACCAGCATTGAAGCCTGATGTACTTCAGAGGGGAGATCATTCCACAGGGCGGGTGCCACTGCAGAGAAGGCTTCTCTCCATGTGATCATCAAATGGAAATCCATAGGCTAAGTATAGACATCAGGGCTTCCCATGAAGATTGTAGTGACATAGGAGGTTGCTATAAGGGGAGATACTCCTTGAGGTCACATGGTTCTGAGTTGCAACTTACTATGACAGTTATAAGGATTCCTGAGATAATATTTGTGATGTCTTGGACACATAAATCTGTTTTATTATGAAATTGTTTTGGTTTTTGAGAAAAGGCCAGAAGCCTTGATACACCTGCTCTGTATGTAGGCCTCTGTATGTAGTTTGGTTCTTGTAAGTGAACTGCATGATGGAATTGGAATAATGTATGTGCCTGAGTGTGCTGTAATGCTAAACTTGTTATATCCAGTGGAATTTTAGCATGCTTTTAGAATGTTTTAACAATGTATACTATGTTTTTAATCAGTATTTTATGTATTTTATACTTACTGCTGTTCGCTGCCTCGATCAGAATGAAGAGGCGGGTAAGAAATAAATTATTTTTATTATTATTTTATTATTATTATTATTATTATTATTATTATTATTATTATTATTATTATATCAGCAAGGAAATGCTATGGAATTTCTAAGTGTCAAGACTTTGATATAGTAGAAGACAAATAAGTTAGCTTGATAAGGAGGACTGCCCATCCAGGTCAATCTGACATTGACTGAAGAATTATGGGCCATCTGTTGATAAAATATAATAAATAATTTTTCTTTGTTTTGCTTTAGAACTTTGCTAACTGCTAATTTGTTAAGAATGCTACTATGTACAAATATACCTGCTTTTCACACTACCAGTTGAGTAATTCTTTGTCTGTAGGACTTTCTCTATATAGCTGTATTATACTCAATAAAACAGAGTTGCCTTACAACCAAAGTGGATTTTTATCTTTGATATTATTCACACACAACTACTTGCAGTTCAAGGTTAGGGCTGGTTATGGATGCTATAGCTCCTTAAACTGGGCTGTAGTGCTGTTCCCTATTCCCTCTCCAGCTCAATCATCTACTTCGGACTCAACTTCCCTGTCCTCACTCCAACCCATCCGGCTTAATCTACCTTTTTTCCTCCTTCCAGTAGCCAGAGGCCTTGTTTCTAGGCCAAGCAACTAGGTGTAACAGCAGGTGAAGAGAGAGTTCAATTGGCTCACATTTAGCACTACACAAAAACAGGTGGTTATGGCAAAAGAGAAGACTCCACTGGGGTGTAAACAAATAATTTATTGAACTGTTAGGAATTTTAAAAAAATCTAAGGTATATCTTGTTATATGATTATTAGCAGACAGAGACAAAGGATAATTAGAAGAACTTGGGCAACACTGCTTGGCTAGATTATAAAAGCATTCTTCCTGTATTGGTTAATGAAAAATCTGGTAGATTAAATATATCGTTTTAAGGTTATTCACCAAAGGAAGCCAAGTTTGGATACCTATTTTACTTTATATTATTATTATTATTATTATTATTATTATTATTATTATTATTATTATTATTTTGAAGAATAGCATAGCATGAAATGTGTGTATGTTGAGGTGTGTGTTGCTGTTTTTAAAAATCCATTCAATACATTTTGGAGAGGTCTTTCTTTTCCCTCTTTTGGGGCATTGCTGTGGAATGTAACTCTCATCCTTTCTTCCTGTCGTAGTTACCCCTAGCATTGCCAGGGGTGGGCAGCTTCAGAAGCTAACTGTTTAGTACCTTGGTAAGCGGACTCATGTGGTCAGGGCACAATCAGAGTTTTGAAATCTGATTTAAGTTGCTTCCTCCCACTTCACCCATCCCCTCCAGGGGGGGATCTACACTACTGCTTTTAAAGCGCTTTACAGCACTTTGAAAACGTTGTATATGCAGTGTGTCCTGAGCCCCAACAGTTGTCAAAACTGTTATAAAGTGCTTCAAAGCGCTTTAAAGCAGTAGTGTAGATTCCCCCCCAGGACACACCATTAAGGCCCCACTCAGCTTGTGTTAGCTACTAAGGACAGATTGCAAATACCAGTGGAGGCAGGTGGCTCCGATTTCAGTGGGGCTATGATATGGGTTCAGCACTTTGGACAGCTCCTTTAGAGTTCTGGCTGCTTCTGACTGAAACTCAGAATGGACTCACAACTCCACCGAAATCAGAATCACCAGCCTCCACTGGCATACATGTTTCCTGCAACTGTTTGTTCAGTAAAACTTTCCAAGGCATCTCTCTGGTTTCAGTGACTCTCCTCATTGTATCATGCAGTAAATAACATGCAGGGGAATAAATGCTGACAGGGTTGGTCCTTAATTCTGAAGAGACCAGATTTTATATCACCTTGGGCTATGTTGGCAGTGAACCAGAAGCTCAAAGCTTGATCCTTATTGACATATAAATGCACATAGTCATTAGACTTTCTTTTATGGTGCACTATGCTGTGCTTATAACTACAGGAGAAGTGGCTACTGAATATTTTGTACACCCGAGCAGAATGCATGCTGAGCTAACTTGAAGAATGCAAAGAACCATCCTTGTTCTTACCCAGGGCTTAGTTTTACTGGCTGGCTGCTAGCTGGTGTAGGGAATGCTTTCATGTTTCAGATGCAGTTTGCTCTTGCGTTTTATTGCACATAGACTAAAAGTTTCTTCTGAAGGAATTAATGATGGGTCTGAAACCCTCTTGATGTCATACCTATTTGCTTATCCAGAGCAATTACAATGGAAAGAGCATCCTTTGACAATGCAGGCAGCTGAATAATTTAATTAGTCAATATATAATTGCTCTGAGCAGTAGTGCATGCGAGCAATTGAAGCTAGATCCCCCTAGAAGCCCATCAGACTGTCTATACGATAGTGATCTGGATAAAAGGATTATGCTGCTAAGAGATATGCACTGAGTTGCATTGTGCTCAGGGTTCCATGGTGGGGAGTGAATGAAATCGTTTATTGTCTAACTCCAATAACAATAGAATCCTGTCATTTATCTGCTCTGTTCTTAGCTGTTTAGCATGATCCTTAGTTCTTTAGAACTTTTATATATCACATTTTTCATATAATACTTTCTCTGTCATATATTGCATTTCCCCCACTTAATATGGTGATCATAGGGAGCATTGACATCCTCTGGTCCAGTCCTCTGTTTGGAGGTAAATACACCTACACCACATATTAACATTTTTGGCCTACAGAATAACTCAAGGCACCCAAGCTATAATGTACCAGGAGCACTGAGTAAATATGGACAAAGCAGAGATGCCCACACAATTTTAAAAATAGGCTTAGTAAAACAATTCAGAGCAAAGCATTCTACAAGAGAAGACAATAAACCCCCAGAGTGACTAACTAACCTGACCCAAAGGAAAATTCCTATAGTGATCAGATACAGCATGAAGAAAAAGCCATTCACTTAAGTCTCTGTATTTCTAAAATAATGTTCCATTCCTTCATAACTTCCTTTTTAATAAGACAAAACAGCCCCATCCAGAAATGGATGTCTTCTATCTAATCAACACAGGGCAGGTAACAGCATTTTAGGGTGCAATCCTATTTATATTTAGACCAAAAAATATCACAAAAGTCACACAACACATATGCTTGCTGGGGAATGCTGGGAGTTGTAGAACATTTTTCTGCCTAAACGGGCATAGGATTGCACTTTTAAACAAAAAATTTAGAGTATGTTGTAAAATAAGGTACGTTGAGGGCCCAGGCATAATGCAAAACCACTGACCCAGTCTCATCAGGATGTGACTTGCTGTCACTTTCATTGACTGAAAGGTTCCATCTCTGGAAAGTGAGTTAACTTATTTATTTATTTATTTATTTATTTATTTACATTTTTATACTGCTCAATAGCCAAAGCTCTCTGGGCGGTAGTCAAGTCTTGTAGTTACAATGGCATGAATGGCTAAGTTAGATATAATTTTTAGTTTGTACCTTTATCATTAGATGGAGTTGTGAAAATATTTCTGGATCCTGAAATGAAATGCTTTAAAGATACATAGCAATAGAACCAATCTCCTAGGGTAACAAAATAATCCAAGAATGCCATCACATATCATTGTTTCTCCTCTTCATTTCTCCATGCTGGTGCAAGATTGGTCAGCTATTATCACTTCAGTCATCTCAGCAGTTTCAGTCAACTTGCCTGCATCCAATGCTTGAGTGAGATTGATACTTGGTAAATATTGAGATTACATGACCTGAATGCAGTGTTTTTGCCAAAATCATATAGAAAGACAGAACGGTAGCAGCAGAGACATCTTATAATGTGCAGAGGTGCAGAGAAAGCATTCATTCAGTAGAGTTTCCCTTAACACGGCTCCCTCTCTTGAAGCTATCATACTGTATAGCTCAGAGGCTTTAAATAGTTCATAAAGCAGAGGTTCACCATTGCCACATGTATAAGCAGGAAGGGGGGTGTTACAAAGCTCAGAAAAATTCTCCCAAAGGATTATACCCACTTATTGACCTTCCCTCTGTTGCTATTTTTACACTGAACTAAAAATGTGCAAGGTGCTCTGAAAGAAAATGTAATCATTGGCCCCAAATAAATCTGAAGTTCTTCAACAGAGAAAGGCTAGGATTGTTTTCCAAAACAGTTGTAATCTGGTGACAGCAATGATGTTTGACAGTCACATGTTGCTCTGGGAATCATAAAATGCATCCATCCATCATCATACTTCACACAGGTACTGTTAAGTGTGAAATACATTGTACTTCAAAGAAGGAAAGGCTAATATTCAGAAAAAGGGTTGCTAGGTTGCACCCTGAAGGACGTGCATATATGTTTAAATGCAGCAAGAGCCAAGGCCACCATGGTTTCTGCCACCTGTTTCTCTCTCCCCCCCCCCCAATCTTACTGTCTGCCTCACCTGCAGCCCTGCTCAGCACAGCAGGCAGGAGAGATGGTCCATTACAGGAAGAGCTGGGCAGGAGCATCTTCTGTTGCATTGTCTCTTGCTCCATTGGGAAGATTTCTTATGGCATTTTTAAATGCCAGACTAGACTACAGCATTTCAACCAAAAGACCTACCTTCTAACTAGACAATACATTTCCAGGACAGCTATTCACATGCAGTTCTGCTGCATAATAACATTATTTAGAAGAGCAGCACTGAGCTGGTGTGGACTCAGGCTAAGAAATAAGTAAGTACAATATGCAGTATTGTACTTCTTCCTAACCTGGATCCACACTGTGTGTCCACACTGAGAGAGATCCATATGCTATGATTTTGATGTTCCCTGTGGTTTCATACACTGTAAGGCTGTGATGCTGTGGGCCAAGCATTTGTTACAGCTTTACCATGGTCTTTTGGTTTCATATATTATCTTACCCAAGCTTGGCATGCTACATAATTTTGATATTATAGAAGTGTTTACTTTTCAGCTGAAACATTTAAGTAATAAAGGGCCAAAGTGCACTGCCTGTTTGGTGCATTCTCTTCTCCTCCTTATTGTTTTATTATGATTTTATTAGAATGTAAGCCTATGCGTCAGGGTCTTGCTATTTTATTGTTTTACTCTGTACAGCACCATGTACATTGATGGTGCTATATAAATAAATAAATAAATAAATAAATAAATAATAACCACCACATTTTAATGCATGTCAGCATTTTAATATTGTGGGAGGAGCAGGATGGAAACAGTTTGGAGAGGGGGCAGACCATATGCACTGCACATTCTTCTCAACCCCCCACCCCACCCCACCCCACCCCACACACATACCCAAGCCCTGTACAAGCCCTGGTAGCAAAGATTCCACGGGCACCAAGAGATACCATTTTTTTTATTTCATAGAATCATAGAAAAGCAGAGTTGGAAGGGGCCTACAAGGCCATCGAGTCCAACCCCCTGCTCAATGCAGGAAGCATCCTGCATCCTAAAGCATCCCTGACAGATGGTTGTCCAGCTGCCTCTCGAATCTTGAATTTGATCAGCTTGTTTCTATAGCTAATCACTTTTTCTAAGGAAACTTGAATTTCCCCCACCAGTACCCAATTCGAATTTATCCAGCTCAAACATCCTGTGGTGGGGAAGTACGGATGAAGACGACAGTTAGGAGATATGAAAATAATATGTGCTTATCGCATGTATAATTGCACAGCTCCCTTTTAAATTTGTTCCTTGCAACGTCTCATTCAAATGTGAATAACAAAAAGTACCTGACTATTATTACACCTGTGTTGTTTCATGCCTTTATATAACTCAGACAAATGGTCAGATTGATTTCAGAAACGTAATGAATGGGTAAATTTGGGGATTCTTTTAAGCAAATTACATTTCAGACTAATGCTTGTGCATGAGTTGCAAAACTCAAGAGAACTGTGGCAGTGAACTTGACTTGTGGCTATATGGCTAAGGTGCAGCAGTGCTAATAAACAAGGAAGGTGTGTTTATCTCCTGTCTTGGTGAACGGGCCAAGCTGTTTCCTTGTGTCTGAAAAATAAAAGGATGATGCATTTTTAACATTGAATACATTTGACACAGATCCCTGATACTACAGGCTCCAGTGATCTTTGTGGTGCATGGATCCAGTGCCATAATCCTGAAAAGTCTGCACTCTGCAGGACATACTAGTGACTCAGGTGTCCGCTGGTCTTTTATGTGTTACAGAAAATGTTCAAAGCAACTTGCTTGGCCATAATTTTATGTGGTTGTGAGTCATGGATTATAACCAGAGCCATTTCCAAGAGATTAAGTGGCTTTACAGCCAGCTGCTGTGATGTGATCTAGGCCCAGGGAGACTGGGTGTAAAGTTACCAATTTAAAGTGTAACAGGAAAAGCCTGCCAGTGTCCTTTCAAAATAACACAGTTCAGAGACCAACTAATGTCACTAGGCCACTGGTCAGGAGGAGTTGCAGAATTTATCTCTACCCTTAGTCTACCAAAGGCTGAATGTGTGACACACAAAAGAGAGCCAATTAAATACCGTCTAGCAGGAGACACCCCAAATGCAGTGTAAACTCTGCTGCTTTGGTTTCAGGTTTCAGATGTCTCTGATACTTGTAAAGTAGATGTTGTAACCACTGAGATGACATGTGGTGAAAGGCAGAAATGTTTAGATGTCTATTCAAAATTACAACACTCTCTCCCTCACCCGCTCTGCTTTGAGCATCTACTTTAGCCCAAATCCTGACATATTCTCATTCTCATTTTTTTTAAAAAAACAGACCCCAGAATAGTTGTTTTAAATGATATTGCTGTTTTTATGCTTATAAATTTTTGTGTATTTGTTTTTAATGTTCACTGTTTTTAACTTTTGTACACCACCCAGAGAGCTTCGGCTACGGGGCAGTATATAAATGTAATAAATAAATAAATAAATTCCGAAACTTACTGTGAAAATTTTTCTCTCTGCTTCACTACTCTGACACTCCCCAGAAAGGAACATGTTCTGCAGTTTGAACCTCAGTTGATCTTAAATTTGCTTGTCAAGATTGACACCATGCTATTTGCAATTGAATTGCTGAGGCTCAGATGGCTCCCCTATTAATTAGAGCAGAACACACCACATAAAAAGTTGTTTTTAAGCTATTTGATGGTATCATCTCATTGGTTATTATGTTTTGTGGTTTAGATGGCATAGGTTCATTAAATAATGGAAATCTGTCAAAATTTGGGGCATATATTCAACTTTCTTGAGGCATATCAATTGATTTTGCAAATGATCATGGTTTCCCCAATCCTCACACTTCCCCTGGGACATCAGGGACTACCATACTCAGAAAAAGAATATTTGAGTAGCATGAGATGCATGCAATCAAGTCTTAAGGCCTGTGCATGTTAGCTGGGGGATGCTGAGAGTTGTAGTACTTTTTCTTCAGTCTAAACATGAATAGGATTGTACCCTTAGTGGATGAGTTTTGCTGTGATGCTGGGCTTGATGTATTGCTTTATATGAGGTCAGACAGTAACCCTGGGCAGAGGGTTACCTTATCCTAAAATATGTGTCTTGACTGAATTCATTGGCAAAATTCGTCTTGAGCTGTTTGCGCTGTACGGCTCTCTGTGGTTCCTGTGTTCCCTGTGGCTCACTCAGGGACATAGGAAGACGTCTCCTACAAGTCAGCAGGCTTGGCATTAAAAGTGGGCGAGCTGGGCGGTCGCCTAGGGCGCCCAGCTGAGGGAGGAGCCAAACTGACTGGGGGGGGGGGGAAGACGGGCAAGCAGAGCCTGCAGTGAGCTAGAAAGGCAAAAAGCAAGTGTCTGTAACCTTTTTTACAAGGTTCTACAGGTTGTTTGGGGACTAACCTCAAAATGATCTTCCTTCAATTAGCTTTAAAGTAGGTTTCTTTTTCAATTTGTACTTTGATGTCATTGGCGCTGGAACACAGCTTTGCTTTGAGGCAACGTTACCAAGCATTTAGCACTTCAAATACTGTAAACACTAGAAGCACTATATAAATAACAATAAAATAAAGCTGTAAGAAATCAGCGGGATAGTGTTTTTTTTTTTAATCTATAATTTTTCTTTATCATTTTTAACGATAAAAACAATAAATATTCTAAAAAAGAAATGTTTACCAAAACATAGGAACTGCTACAAAACGAAAAATGTGAAAAGTAAAACCTGTGGTCGTTCGGCTGTGTTGCATAGTGCACTGCCACTGCTCAGCGTGTGGCGTTTTGAGCTTTGGCTTGTCTAAACCATAGTGCAGTGACTGAGAGATCAAGGTTTTCAGCAATGTTGTTTTTGATGGCATCACACCCTGGGCTAGGCAGGGGTGGGGGGCAGTGGAGCCAGTTGGCATGGGCCTATGATTTTGAGGGGGCCTACTCTGACTCCCCCTAGTAGAGGCAAAGATGTCTTATATACATCTTGAATAAAAGTGCTTGCCATTATCTTTTTTATAAATCGTTCTAGTTCATATGTATTTAGAACTGATTAAAAAATTCTTAATGAGCAGTTCGAAATGGGGCCTACATTTCCCATTTGGCCCAGGCCTATTACCAGCCTTGCCTGGCCCTTTGCAGGACCACCCAAAGGATTTATGGGGCCTGGGCCCCATAAATCCTTTGGGTGGTCCTGCAAAACTAACCAGGGTGCTATTTATCCTATGGGTGGCCCTGCAAGTCAGGCTGTTTGTCCATCTACTGTGGTGGGCTGTAGCTCCCCAGGCTCTCAGGCAGAGGTGTCACCAGCTACTACCTGATCCTTTTCCTCCTCCTCCCCCTCCCTCCTTTTTTTAACTGAAGATGCCAGGGACTGAACCTGAGAACTTCTGCATACAAAACAAGTGCTTCTTATTTGTGGCCCTTCTCAAGATTGCAAAAGTTAATGAGCAGTAGATGAAAGGTCTTGCTTCACAAGATGGGGCTGGACTAGAGAACCTTTTTGTCCCTTTTCCTCTTCATTATCCCATGGATCTATAACCTGCATCAAAAGTTACTTCAGAGTTAGAAATTCAACTTTGCAGAGTACGTTCATTTCAAGTGATTCCCCAATACAATGTACAGAAGGAGGCCAATGCAGCCGCAATGCACTTATTTATTTATTTTTAAGCAATGGAGGAGCAAAAAGAGCTACTTGGAGTTTCTACATTAGCCATCCCAATTCTGAAAACCCTTGTAGAAAACTAGGGCCAGACTGGTGGGTGGAAGTCCATGGCCCCACAGCTCTAGAGACCCCAAATACAGTCTCTTTCACACAAACAAACACCTCTGGTGCTCCCTCTCCACCAATGGTCCACTTGCTTTCCCTTCCCTCATGTGTCCTGTTCTCCTCACTGGCACTCCACTTGTTCTCCCTCTGTTTATTCCCCTCCAGACCCTCAGGTAGCAGCACCCCTTCTCTTCTCTACTCTTCTCTTCTTCGAACTTTTAGAAGCATCCTTTTTAGGTTGGGCATCTACATTCAAACCACAACTTGGCAATCATATGTAGGTGCCTGTTGACATACACTGCTGTATCTGTGAGTTTTCAGGAAGCTAGAAAAAGTTATCTGGGATTGTCAGCGTATTATCATTCACCAGATTTTGGACATTCATCGTAACCTACGTAAGCAAGACTTCATCTTTAGAGGTAAGTTCTTGAGACTGCTGATGAGGTTTTCCCAGTTGCTGATAAGCACTGGTATCCCAGGCTCTGGAAGTATACATTCACAGCCACACACCAGATCAATAATGCATAGTTATTGAATCTAAACGCTGGTATTTGCAGTAGTGTCAATTGGAGGAGATGGTAGAAGTGGCAAGGAATGGTTGTGCAGGGCCGATCTACCATCATCGCCAGGTTCATTGCTATCTGCCTTCAACTTGCAAAACCTCAGTACTGATATCAGAGGAATCAAGACGCTGTCTGGTTCTTTTCCATGATTTGTAAGTGTAGACAAACTCCCCTTGTTTCACGATGTGCATTGTCCCACGGCCAAAGAGGCCATAAAAGTATTTAGCTTCTTGCTTTGTATTTCTTTAAATCTGAGATGAAATCGGGAGGCTTATGTTACCTCTAATTATGGAGAGACTCGTGGCTTCGTCTCAGGAGTTTGCTGTGTCCTTGTCTGACTCTGAGGCACTGACCCTTCCCTTTCATTCCGACTTTCTATCTCTCACCTAATCCCCCTCTAAAGTGATTTGTTCCTTTGAAGGAGATCTCGGTAGATAGAGCTAGAAAGCTATTTACTTTTAAGTGACCAAACATAGCCACAACCCAGAGTCTCTTACCCAGACATTCATTCAGTCTCTCACCCTCCAAATGAACTCTGCTTACTCTGCTGCACTCTACCACTGCAGGCTATTACACTCAGCTTACGTTGTCCGTCATATTGTATTGATGTCACTGTGTTGCACTGCTAAATGTGCTGCCTTGCTGCATTTGATCCTGCTGCCTGTCCTTTCCTTTCCCGGCCCTGGCCCTTGGCTTCTCATGCAATCAGTTTACTTAGCCCTCGAGGCTCGGTGGCTAATAGAATCTAATGCTCTTCTGGCAAGGGGTGTGTGCATGTTATCTTTACAGATTTCTTTCTCTTACGTAGTTTACATCTGTCTCCGTCACAGAATTGGCAACTCCTGTTCTCTTTTTCTTAAGAGTAGTGCTTGGTAAAGTATATTATTCCAATAGGGAAGCTTGGTCGTAAACAAAAATGTGATGCCTTGTGCTGCTCCCAGGTCTATCCCTATTCCCTAAGAACAACAGCTGCCCAGAAGTCAAGCTGGGCTCATCTGTAACTGGATCAAAAAAGTAATGTATGAAGCTGCCTTGTATTGAGTCAGGCCATTGATCCATTCAACACAGTACTGTCCACACTGACTGGCTGCTCCCCATGGTCTCAGTCAGAGGTCTTTCAGAAACCTGCTACCTGTGATACTTTAAACTTGAGATGCCAGGTATTGAACGTGTGCCCTTTATGCATGCAAAATGTCACTGAACTATGGTGTCTTCCCAGGAGTCTGCAGGTTCTCCCTGTCTTCTATAATCGTCAGCCAGATAAGATTTGACCTACAAAATTAAAGCACACAGTCTGTGTCCAAGCCATACTCTGTGATTAAGTCCAAATAGATGCTGCTGGGGGGAGGGAGGAAGGGGAGGTTCTCTGGGCGACTTTGGAAGAGGGTATCATAAGGGAATTTCCCAAGTGAACATTCCAAGAAAAAGACAGAGCCCATGGCCAACCCAGAGAGAAGGGACCGTGATGTCTGGGCATGAGCCTAGAGAGAAACTCAGTTTTGTTTTTCACATGGGAAAGTTGCTTCAGTGGATGACTTGTCATGTCATGTGTGTGTGTTGGGGGTGGGCAACATACTGGTCATACAAGAAGGGAACTTTGCACTTTTAGACTAGGATTTGAGCATAAGCTAGAATCTGCACATCATTTCATCTTCCTGTGTAATGTTTCATATTCGCCTTTCTCATCCAACTCTCTTCTCTAGCCTCAATAAAGTCACTGGACATGACAGGATTGCATGAGTGGGGCAAACTGGTCAGCACTGGAGATATATTGCCCATACATATGCAGTGATTTTTGTTCTACTTCTTACACAATTCAAGGGACTTTGAATTCGAAGAAAGCTCTACTGGGTTCCCTGTGAAGTAAAAGCTAAATTGGCACAATTTAAGCTAAACTTACTGAGTGACTTCAAGTCAGAATTTATTTATAAGCCTATTGGCGACTGATGCAGGGCATAGGGAGGTTGCCATACCTGAAATGTCCATTAGATGTTCAGTGCATCAGTTTATGAGTTCATTCCATCCAGGGCTTAAGTTATTCGTAATTAAGATGTGGCCTGAAGGGGGTAATTTATTTGGCCTTCCAATGAGGTTAACCTGCGTTTGGTTTTTATTAAATCAACTTGGAATTTGAGAATGATTAGAGGAGTGTTTTATCTTTAGTGTTACATATCAGTAGCATTCTTTTACCATGGGTATGCAGAAGCCATTTTAATACACTGTGAATTCATGAACTGCACTTCTACAGTGCTGGCAGTTCAAAAATAGTGGCAGCAAATGTAAGGGGCAGAGGGCAACAGAGCTGTCCATGATTACCACTGGAGCAGGGGTGAGCAACATGTGGCCCGTAGGCCACATATGGCCTGCTAAGTTTGTTTGTGCACACACAGGCCACCAAAAATTGCTACCACTGTGCTGCAGCAATTCTTGTTTCTTGGAAAGAGTGAACATAAGAGCAGAAGAGCCATGCTGGATCAGACCAAAGGTCCATCTAGTCCAGCATTTTGTCCACACAGCAGCCATCCAGTGGCTCCCCACAGACTGTCAACAGAACTTAAGCCCCAGATGCAGTTTGAATCACTTTTCGGAACTGGAGCAGCCCTGGCAAGATTGGGAATAATGCGCTCCCCCAAACCTCTGAAGTTGCCCATCTCTGCACTAGGGCAAGAAGCCATTCTGCTACATAAATCCAGAGATGTAAACCCAGATTGCAATTCTCCACCTCTTTCCTGCACAATGCTACTAATTACGGAGTTTTGCCATTAGTTTCCTAATGTAAATATTGCCCAGTCTTTTGAAATGATCACATGAAGTACTGAAGCCATTCAACGAACTCCAAAGTCAACATGACTCCAAAGCACTCAGTACTATTACATTCAAAACTGCCTTAGATCGGACTTCAAAACTTCATTATTCCATGCTGGGATCTTGGTTTCATGATTCATACATAAATTGTTCAGCACCAAGATCCCCGTTGAGTGCTCTACAAACACTAACTAACACGAGTAATAAAAATACCACTCCTCTCTCTTCTCCATGCATGCTTAGCTTTGCATTCTCAGTGCAGGTGTCCACAGCAGGGGATGGGTCATGCATATATCTCTTTGGAGAACACACTAAGTGTATATAAACAACATTCAGTCATGTTCAAACAACAGCACTCTGGCTCATGCCGAGAAATTCTAAGGGTTCCCCCCCCCTTCAAGAAAGTAAATGTGGGATTTATTGCTGTGCACTATCACCTGAGAATACAGGCTGTAAGCATTAAAGGACTGGAAAGCAGGTGATTGTCCCCATTTTTAGACCATTTGTTAAAATTAATTTTGAAAATTACATTTAAGAAAGGAAAGCAACAACAGCATATTAAACAGCCGGGTCATGCCAACATTTCCTTTTCCTTGTATGAACAAAAATGGGCTACTAATCATTGTAATTTGTTGGCTCTTCCAAAATTGTTTAAACCATTTCCATTGTTAAAATAAATTTTAAAAATTGGGGTCAACAGGCAACCTTCCCCCTAAAATTCTATTAACTGATTCTACTTCTTGTTGCCAGTATCTCTTAGCCTGCCTAACCTGCCACTAGCAATGGTAAAAAAAACAAAAAAAACAACCCCTCTCTCTGTGATATTTCCAGCACATCTCAGAATACTCAGGACAAATCTTTGTAATCCCATTTTTCTGAATGGGGAATCACCATTCATGGTCCAAAACAAATTATCAGCAGCCTGTGTTGTAATCCATGGAGGGAGCAATGCTATGGCCACTAGACATTGTCTGAGTGGCCACAGGATTGTTTGGATTCCCCCTTGGCAAAGAGTTTGTTTTGGTGGGTGGGGAGGAGACTGGAGAGGCCAGGATACGAGCTCTTCTGAGTCCTTCACTGCTCCTTCCCTTGCCCTGTGAAGCGGTCCAGTTAAAATGCCCAACTAGCAAAACATGCAGGGTGGAAGGATGGAGAGGTGAAGATCACCTCCGCCACTCCTCCCACCCTGCACTGGATGATTGGAAGCCCCCTTGATAGGATTGCTCCCCAACTGGTGCTGGTGCTCATGAAGGAGCCAGTGAGCTGAACTGCCATCTTCTCCTTCTCCATCTGTTGCTGCTTCACCAAGCAAGGCCAGGGCCGCTCCTTCCCTTTCAGAGGCCATGAGAACCAACCGTCCTTAGGAGCAGAAAAGGAAGAAGAAGCAAACTAAGATAATCACCACTCCTTTGAATAGTCTACTGTTCTAATGACATATTATTGTTTTTATGTAGGTTGTTCTAGGAGCCTTGTCAGCTGAAGAATAGAATTTTAAAAAAGCTTTAAATAAATAAATAAAGTAAAGACTCTGGCCGTGATTGACTGGGGCCTTAGCTAGACCTACCAGTCTAGCAGGATGGAGGGGTGAAGATCTCATGATATTTTCATCGCAAGATCTCTCCCTCTGTTCACAGGTGGCGCGCGACGACCTCAGAGGGAGAGGCGTTGTGCCTGCTATTTTGTTTTTTGCTTTCTTAAAGGGGAAGATGCGCATGAGCGCTTGTGCGCAAAAAGTAAGGTTGTTTTTTTAAAAAAATATATTTTCCCCACTCACCCCACCCCCGATGGGTGCAGTGCTCCTGAAGCTCTGTGCCCCGTGCACAGGTCCTGGCTCCTCATGAGGAACCATGAGGAACCACGATGAACCGGGACACACTGCAACGCCCAGCCAAATATTCCATGGTCTCAGACTCAGCCCGGGACTGCGGAAAAACAGTCTCAACGGGTAGGGTGAGATCCCAGGGCAAGGGAGGTATCATCCCTCCCTGATCCCAGGATCCCCTGTTCATCATGTGAACGCACAGGGATGATCCTGGGGATTGCCCGGGGATTTTGCCCCACCTAGCTAAGGCCTGAGTTGCCATAATGTCCCAGAAGGATGGGGTAGGCAGAAGGTCTTTGGATGCCATCACTTCCAGTAGAGGTGTGAGGCAGGCAGAAGGACGTGGGGATGGAGAAGTAAACAGCAGAAGCCTAGGAAAGACAAACTCAAAGGAAGGGGCCAGAGAAGGCAATAGGTTAAGGGTAGCTGCTGTGTTTAGTAAGAGAAGAGTAAGGTTGAAAGAGGGAATGGCCCAGAGAAATGGGGGAGAGGGAGGTGAAAGCTAGAGCAGTGCTGGGCAGATGCTTTGGCCTACATTTCCCAATATTCTTCACCATAGCCTATGGTGACTAGGGCTGATGGGAGTCATAGGTCAAAACATCTGGAGGGCTAGAAGTTGCTCATTTCTGGGCTAGAGGGAGGAGAGAAAGAGCCTGATAATAAGCACCTTTAACCAGATCATGAGTACCTTTAACTGCTTTAGCCTGGATGAGCTTTACCATCCTGGAAACCTATGAAGTGTTTGTTTTCTGCAGGGCATGTGCATATTACACATTTTTACATATGACTAAAATACATGTGATGTAATACATGTGAATAACAATTATTAATATCATGATGGTATTATATTATTAATACCATGATGCACATAGTAGGCATAAATGCACATATGCCGAAGCAGGCTTCTATATGTGCAGATGAGGCAGATTCACATCTGGTTCACATCTGGTTGTACATTTGTATTGCTCCATTGAACCATCTGGAGGTGTTTTTTTTTTTTATGTGTATCCCCATTCAGAGTTACTAACTGTTATGCCGCACATTCACTGTATTTCTTTAAAAGTATGATAGAAATAATAATAATTCCCATGTCTTCAAGTGAATGTTGCTTTGGTGTATCCCCCCCCCAACCCTGCCCCCAAAGTGCTGATATCGCTATTTCCTTTGCCTAGCTCTTTTTATCTAAATCGGAATATCTTCTAGAACAGCCCCGTGAAACCTTCTCAGCAACCTCAACTGCTGTCAGAAGAGGAAAAAGCAACACAGCAGCAGTGGATTGAGTTAAATGCCAAACTAGAGGGTGAGGGGTTGAACCTGAAATTGACATGGCTACTGCTGGGCACTCTCTCTTTTCCTCATTCAGAATGAACAGATCATGGTCAAAGTTGCAAGCCATTGTATTAAGCTGCAGGAGCGTCATGCAAAATGAAGTCTATGGCATATCACCTCCAACTTGGAGAGGGGCAGTTTGAATTAGATCTATAATGATACACATAAGTGCTGTGTGTGCTGATAGTCACATAAGCATGTCCCATTGCCATCTATAGAGATTTACCGGCAAGTAGCCAGAGTAACACTTCTAGATTAATGCAAATAGCCAGTTCCACTTCCATGGATATGTGACTTCTCATCCTCTGGGTGACCAGCAAAAGTGGGCCTATCCAGTAGCTCTGTCTACGAGGCCTTCTGCAATCTGTCGTGTGCTCCCAAGAATTCCTTTCAATTTATTTAAAATGAATACACCATGCTTGGATAATTGCTTTCCTGCTCAAAGTGCTTCTTAGCAACAGCGGTTGCTGCAGTTTCCAGGCGCCAGCAGCAGGAATGTCATTTGAATGCCATGGCTGGCCATAAGGAGCAATGACAGAGGGCCAGTTTGGACACGCAGGTTTATGACACTAACCTTTACACCACCACCCTCCGCAATCCACTTCCAGCCTCCCTTCCACACGAAACACACTTTTGAATGCAACTCTATGCTTTAATTTTCCTCCAAGTGATTCACTCTTTCTAAATTATGGCCAGATTCAGAATTTTCCATCAGCTTTACCTCTGACAGATCCCACATGATCACATGATTTTCAGTTGCCTGGTATCATCCTGAGGAGCCTGTATGAACATGGGAGTGATTAACCCAGCCATTGGATTGGGTACACTGAGGGAAATGGCCCATAAGTGGTCAAAAGTCACCTGGCAACAGTCTTTTCGCCAAGTTGTAGTGATGGAGAAATGGAAGCAGGGCTGAGAAGCCACCTCCATCAGGCTCCACCCTCCATCAGTGATCACTCCATCAGGCTAAGGCAAGGGAGAGAAGGGAAGCAGGGCCACTCCGTTGGTTCAGTTATCAACAGTGATGCCACACCACTGACATGTACTACAGTAGATTCTACTATATTATAAATCCTCAGATGATGATGGTGATGATGATGATGATGATGGGCTTTGAATAGAAAGACCCCTAGAATTAGTGAGAGGCACAGCTTCTGCCCTCCTCCCTTCCACTGCTGCAACCTCCTATGACACCTTGCATGTCATTCCAAAGCATCCCTCAGTCCTTGAAACTGGCCTTTCTGCAGGCAGAAAGTACTGAATGGAAAGAAGGGCAAGCAGGAAAGCCCAGTTGCACAAGTAGAACTCTGCTCATTGTTGATTAGATAATAATAATAATAATAATAATAATAATAATAATAATAATGTAACAACACATAATTTTTAATAATAAATAACTGACTATTGATAATAGGTATTGTTCTTTGAATGCGCCAAGCATCTGTCATACATTATCTCTGTAATGTTTACAACAACCCTGGTAAGGTGAATAAGTATTATTACCTTCATATTGCAGAGAGGGACGAGGAGCTCCATCCGATGAGCGTTTTACTGCACGGTTGTTACTGGGCACTCACAGATTTTTTTGAAGGTCCTTCCCCTCCCGCGTATCTTCCACCCCTTCTGGCCTTCCTTGAGCAACAAAAAAACTCTCCACAAAGTCCGATATATTTTAAACCTGGAAGTTGCTGCTCTCTCCTGCTGTGTGTAGGAGAAGCAGCGCAATTAGAACACCCAACTGAATGGGCCTTGTGCTCATTGTTCCTGTTTTAAAAGAGGAAGTAACAGAGTAACGAAAACACCAGCGGAGAAGCGACGGTAGGGAGTGTGTTTCCCTCCGTGTGATGGAGCTCTTAGTGTGCAATTGCAATCCTCTACATTTCTACCATGATCCATTAGGTTCAATGGACTTACTCCAGGTAAGTAAGTCTAGGACCATGGCTACACCTACTTGGTCTAGCGTGACGGAGGGGGTATGATCTCGCAATATGGTTATCGTGAGCTCTCCCCCTCTGTCTACATGTGGCGTGCGATGTCCCAGGAGGAACAGGACATCACGCCCGCCATTTTGTTTGTTTGTTTTTATTGGAGAAGGAGTGCACGAGCGCTCATGCAATGCATGAACGGTAAGGTTTTTTTTTTAAAAAAAAAAAATCCCTGCTCCCCCCACTCCACCCCTAATGCCCAGCTCATGTGAAAGCACAGGGACGATCTCGGGGCAATCCCTGGGATATCGCTCCATCTAGCTATGCCCTAGGAATGCAGCCCCAGTCAGCGAGAGAAGGGCTGATGCGAGATTTGAAACAGAGACTTCCTTGTCCACCGTTTCTATTCTTAGCTACTGCACAGCACCTATGTCCTTAAGGAGTACATCTTTAGCAGTGATTGTGGCATGCTGCACGCCCTTTTCCCCCACCTCACCCGGTGGGGAAAGACATTTGATGAGTATCTGGCACCAGGTTGGTAGGATATCTACCATTCTTGGTAGTAAATACATGATATTAACCTATGCGTTCAGTGCACAATACCTTCCCCAGAAGGCCAACTGCTGTCCTTGAGGCCTATTTGTTGTGGCAAATGGCATATTGAGATGGTATTAGGAAGACCAGATAAGCAATGGATGGCTGTGACCTGCCTGTTCTCCTCCAGGTTAGCTTAGTCAATCCTGCACAAAAGACTACACCTCATTTCATGGCAAGCATCCAATGCAAGCCGTGTTAAGACTGTGGTACAGGTTTTGAAAATATGTGGTGTTTCAACACAAATGTCTGTTGCAATGCTCCGTTGCCTTGTATGAGCTCCCCCCACCCCACCCCGACCAATGTTCTACAACTACCTCACGTAGAGTGGAATTGCTGTGCCTAGATACAAGAGATGGCTCAAGCTGCCTCCCTAAATAAAGTCACACTTTCCTCTCCTGGTAAATGTTTTTTCCCCAATTGATTTTAGCGATTTTCCTGCCTTTGATATGTGAACTCAGCAGACAATTGAGCCCAGAGTCATTAAAGCCCTCCCCCCTCTGCTGTGCGCTGTTCTCCACCTGCTGCACATTCCTCACTCAGCACAGCCTGAATATGGACTTGGGGACCAAAAATAAAAATCTGGGCCCCTAACAAGTATATGATGTATTAGAGCAATATAGAATATCTTGGTATGGAGGGAAAAGTAGCATTTACTGTCTTATATCCTCACAATTTCTAACAGTTTTTTAAAAAAATTCCTTTCCCCCACCACATATGATCATGCTTCACAGTTTTCTCTACGAGTCTCTGTCATGCACATACATATCCATAGTACTGGTGCACACACACGCTCACACACAGGAGGCCTCCTCACCCCACAAACCTCTGAAGAGGTGCTGTGCAGCCCCATCCTATGACTATTTAGTTAGAAATAAGCCCCACAGTTCAATGGGGCTTATTCTAGGGCCTACACGTCCCAGCATTCCCCAGTCAGCATGGCGAATGCTAAGAGTTGAAGGGCTTTCTTCTGCCTAAACATGGGATTGCATCCTTAGAGAAGTGCCATAAGATGCTTTTACACAAAACCCATTGCACCTCTGGCTTTGTTTTCCTTCTGTCTTCTCTCAGGTGTCCAAGTGCTCTCAATCTCCTGCTCTCACTGTCAGCAGGTTGTTTGTCCCACCATTAGGCTTGCCACATTAAAAAAAAAATCTGCAGGTGAAGCTGCTCTAATTACTGCAAGTCATGATAAAGTTGCACCTGTTGGATTTCTGTTTGCCATTGTTGTTTTTAAAGTTGCAGGTGCCTGACAGAAGAAAAGTGACCACCATAGTTTCAGGAGGCCTAAACAACACCATGACCTCCAAACATGCTTTAAGGTGGATTCTTGCATTGAACAGGGGGTTGGACTCGATGGCCTTATAGGCCCCTTCCAACTCTATGATTCTATGATTCCTCTGGCAGTCACTATTCAGGAGGGACCATCTTTCCTATGCTCCTTCTTGCTGATGAAAGCCTGAGCACAAGACTTTAGGCAGCTACAGTTGCGCTGTTGAAAAATCTATAGCCATTACCCATCTTTTGTAACAGGCTCCATGTATCTTAAGGTATCTCCTGTCAATATCTCCCCCTCTCTCTTATTGTAGAATGGCAGGTGCCAGGTAGCAATAGGACATCTTTTGACTGGCTTCTCTTGATAGAGAGAAAGAATATCAGTGCTGTGGAAGGAGGGTGGAGAAACAGGTGAGCATTGAATGCTAACAGCTCCAGCTTGAGGAGGGGAATGTTCTAAATCAAACAGAAACGGCTGAAAATTTGAAACCTAGCAACATTTCATAATTCAAAGCTCATGTCCTGGCTTCAGATTCTTTTAACTTGAAACGCAAGTTGTAGACAAACACATTTGATGTGGGGGTGGAGGGGTGAATAGCCTCTTATTATCACCAGTGTCTGTGAATTTTCTAGTTGGTTAATTGTGTGTGTGTGTGTGTGTGTGTGTGTGTGAGAGAGAGAGAGAGAGAGAGAGATTGAGAGAGAGAGAGAGAGAGAGAGAGAGAGAGAGAGAGAGAGAGAGAGAGAGAGAGAGTACAGAACCCATTGATTGCATGTGATTGTCTGGAGTTCATTAACTGGCAAGCTGCCCCAATGCTATACAGAGAGAACAAATGAAACTCTGCTCCTAATTGTCGTTGCCTCTGTCAGGCCTCAGCAAGAGTCATGCTCTAAGCAACTGGGTTCCAGGACCCTGGAGAGCTGACTTTTCAGCCAAGTGGGCCAGAAGCAAGGGTGCAATAACCAGCCAGGAGATGGATTCAAGGGCCGCAAACAAGGATCAGAGGGCCCAGAGGCTGGTGCCTAGACAAAACCAGAAGGGATGAGATCTAAAGCAGCAATGGGCGAAAAAGAGCCACGCCTCAGGCAGTCTCCTCAGACCAGGGTTGCTCAGAATGAGGAGGAAGCTCTGATACTAAGATTTTATAGTGCCTGGTGAACAGGGATTGGCCCTAAAGGTCAGCTGACGGAATGCTTTGACAGACTAGTACTACATATTAGAGGGCGCTCTTGAGCCACAGAACTTGCTCCGTCAGGTTTGCCTTCCGAAGGAAACAGTACTGGTGGGGCAGAAGGGAAGGCACAGGAGCCTGGGATTCCTGATACAAGACCTCCATGTGATGTCCTACAGACTCTCAGGGACATTTTCATCACTACCTATTTTTACGTAGAAATCCATGCACTACAAAGATGCATGTATTTTATAACAGGCATACATAAATTGTAAAGTGAAGTGGTTTCATTTATCTGTAAATAAAAGATATCCAAAGGAAATGAAGTCCTGTAGTACTATCCCAGATGTCTCACTGCACAAAGAAATGAGGAACACTTGGAGTATGAAAAGCGACATTATTTTATCACTATAATGTCCAAGATTGTGGCGTTGTTCCTGTAGTGTTCATAACTCATGTCCCGCTCTCCTCTTTTCACTTACCTGCCTCCTCTTTGTCAGAATACCCAAATTCCTCCTCCGTTTCCTACCAGTCTGATTTCTGCCATCAACTCTCCACTTTTTTGACTTTTATAAATATTTTACAGTATAACACAAACAGTGTCAGAAGTTAGCTTCTAAGCAATCTCATTCTGCCATTCAACATGAAGCAGCGTGAGTGGGTGAGCACTGGCACGGTGGGTTACGGTGGAATTGTTGTGGATGACTCATCCAAATGCAGCGTTTTGTTCCAGAAACAGCATCACTGCAGTATGTGGCCATGTCTACATAATAATCCATGTTTTTCTTTGTTGATGCTGCACCAGGTTATCAAAATGTTAGATAATTCCACACCTAATTTGCATGGATAATTGCCAATGAATATGCACAACAGATGTAGAAATACTCAGAGATCACATGTAAAAAAAAAAAAGCAATGGTGTTTTTTTCATAATTCTTGCATTTACTTTGGACTCACAATTGTGAACCGTACAAAAATGTATGTGACATATACCTGCAAGAAGCAAAAGAGGACCTTTTTTTTTTTTTTTTTTTTACAAACTGAGCTGTGACCATGTAGAATCTGTACAAGGAAGGCATAACATGACTCTCTCTTTTTTCCACTTTTACCTTCTCAGGGTGACAATAAGAAGCGGATTTGGTATGCGATGAACTGTCTGGTATGCAATTGAATACAACAATTTCTGCCTAATGTGAAATTCACTAATCTTTTGGTCATCCTTAAATGTAACATGAACTAAGCTGTCTGTTTCTTTTACAGTTGCTTATTTAACATGCTAGTATTTTGTTCTTTTTGCAGCTATTTTCTCTCTCCAGAGATTAGGAAAGAGGAAAACCCAAAGCCCAAAGGCTTCTGAGGGCATGCACACACACACACACACACACACACCATGATCCTGCCAGTCTAAAGTCTGACTGATTTTAACAGAAGAGTTAAGCACTTGCTTAAATCTCTTCCATTAAATCGATGGGTGTTAAAGGTATTATAAATTTATCTAGATCATGGCGATAATGAATCACCCACATATAGACAAATAAAATATTCTGGTCATAAGGGTTAAAACCTCACAGCTTTAAACTCAACATACATTATCCTTATGACTTTGGCATGTATGTCACCATCGTGATAGCAAAGGGTGGGTGCTGCAGATAAATGGAGCACCCCTAGAGCGCCCCACTGACTGACTCCTTGGTTGAGAAAGGATTGTACCTCAAATATTTTGAATATTTTAAATAATGTGTGTTGCTATATGTGAGCAATTCTGTATTTTGTAATGGTCTTTGTGCTACAAACAAATAAACTATTCATTCATTCACCTGAACAAACTCAACATACGAAGGATCACACACAAGATGCACCTCTTACTGTGATTTTAAGCTCTAGCATTGCTCTAGGAAGGCAGTCCTGTTACTAAAATGATAACATTGGAAGAGTTTATGCAGGTATCTTTGTTCATGAGAAAGATGCTGAGCACCCCACCCACACCCCGATTCTTAGGGCAACCACATCTTTCTCATAAGTAGATAGATAGATATGGTTACAAACATCTCCCTCCTTACAATATTAGGAGTGATATGGGAATGTGAAGCAACAAAAAGGATTAAGTGGTGTGCCACTTCCTGAAATTAATAAACCAGAATGAGGATGATCCAGTGCTGGCACAGTGTTCCAGATATATGAACCCTCCCTAGAATACACTCTGCCTTTTAGGCCTATTAACAAGAATGTTTCATTCCATCCGAAGCCTTGTGAAGATGCCTATGGGATGAGTCCATCTTTAAATTTAGTGGTTTCCAAGGGCTTTGTAGATAAAGCATCATCTTAAAACAGCCTGGAAGCTAGTGAAATGGATCGCCATTGAAACATTGTTCCTTCTGAGTCAATGCCTTTCAAGATATAAGCTGTTGGATTTTGTATCGGCTGGAGTTTGTAAATCATCTGCAAAGGCAATTCCAAATAGCTCGTATCCCAATATTATGGTTATAAAGAAATGAAACATCTATGGCAAACTCTGTATCTGAGATGAAAAGCCACTGTCTCAGCATCTCTGCAGAAATGGAAGTGGACAGAGATCTTTAAGCAAAAGCTATCATCTAAGAATCCAGGTATATAGCCTAAAGCATAGAATCCACTCCAATGTTTATGATGAATAAGTTATTACAATACTTCGCTAGACAGCAAAGTAGTCTGTTGGCTGAACAGTGTACGTCCATGGAAATTAATGGAATCCTATTGGTTCTCTCTGTCGCCTGTGCAGACCATCAAAATTGACCTCCAGGTCAAAGACAGGAGCTGTGTGAAATTGATATTCTAGCCCAAAGGAAGTGATGACTGTGTTATGAAAAAAGGTTTAGATTTTATATAATGTTATCTGAAAACTCAATTCAATGTATGCACTGTGTGCGCCAAACCTGAAATTATATCAGGTGTGTTGTGTGGGGTGAGGGTGGCTTCAATTTAATCCTCAACAACACATCCTGATTAAATTCCAGCAGCCAACTGGAAAAATGAAGAAGAAGAAGGAGGAGGAGGAGGAGGAGGAGGAGGAGGAGGAGGAGGAGGAGGAGGAGAAGTGGTGGACAGTACTACATGGTGTGTTTCCAAATCAACTTTTTGCCAGAACTCAAACACAAAGTGGGCACATTGAAAGTAATCCCATTGCCAGCTCTTCCAAAGGCAAGAGTTGTTGTTTTTACAATGTACCTCCCAATCACATTCAGAGTATGCACACCAGCTCTAGCATACACACCTGCTCTAGCATACAGTGATGAAGTTAGCCTTCATACTTCATGTGTCATTGGGCAATGCACAAAGTGAGGAACATTTAGCTGTTATTGCTTCTGTGTGCAAAAGCTGCCACTTAAGTAAGGATGTTTTGGAGGACTTCATCATTTGAAGGAGCCAGCCGGTGTACTGATACATATAAAGCAATGCAAATCTCTTTTCTTTATGGAATTGGAATTCTTCCAGTGTATGAAGACTGTACAAAATTCCAGACATTATGCAGGGTGTTTGGCTGTCACCGTAAACCCCAGCCCTGTATCTTCTTCTCCTCCTCCTCCTCCTCCTCCTCTTTCACCTAATAATGTCCTAATAAAATAAAATGAGTGATATTTATTTATTTATTTAAGAGAATATAGCTTTTCATTTTAAAAAAATTCTGAAATTGGTTCACAAGATAAAATCACAATAAAATACCATAAAACCATTTAATAAAGGAATAAAAGGAATAAAATCATAAATTATATAATAAAATAACTAGGGTTAGCTGACGATGCTAATGGTCAGGGAAATACTGAGACAAACCAATACCAATTACATTGTTGGTGGAATCACTCCACATTACTGCCCTATTTAGGCATTTCTAAACTGGTTATCCATGGAGGCTCTCCACGCAATCCAGAACACCGGAAAATCAGCATTTAAAATTGTGTGGAGAGCTTCAATCAATACATGAGACTCTGAGAAAGCTGCCATGTGTAGAGAGTGACAGAAGCGTGCAAGGAGGGGGTGGGGCTAGCACAACCCTCTCCTTGAGTATTTCCAACCAGTTTAGGAATGCTTGAATATGACACTGGAGCCCACCTGACCCCAATGAGATCATCCCACATGGGGGGCACCACAATAAAGAAGGCCTTTCTCCACACCACAGTCATAGGAACAGTTTGTAAGCAAGAACTCGCCTTCAGAACATAAGAGACCAGAATGCTGGGAAGGCTGTCTTTCAGTTAACGTTGCCCTATTCTGTTAGGGTCTTATAAACCAGCAGCAACATTTTGAACATGGCTCAGTAGCTATTTGGCATTCAGTGCAGGTCTGTCATCATGCTCTCAAGTTTCTTCATCCTTTACAAATTGCAGATAGTGGTGGAATGGGAGCAGGGAACTTCAGAGTAGGGATGTGCTCCACTTCTCCTCGAACCGGAGAAGCAGGAGCGGAGTGGGGGGCTTCGCCTACCCTTAAGGCGGAGGCGAAGAGAGTCAGGGGGTCTGCGGATCGAGGTGAAGAGGATCGCCTCAATCCGGAGCTTCGCCTGAAGGTAAGTGGGGGGCAGGGGGACTAATCTGGCGCTGCTGGCGCCGCCATCCATGCAGCGGCGGCGGCGGCAGCACCAGGTAAGGGAGCAGGGAGGAGGGACGCTTACCTTCCTCCGTCACCGGCTTCAATTGAGGCCCCGGTTGAAGCCGGAAGTGCCTCTTCCGGCTTCAACCGGGGCCTCAATTGAAGCCCGCGATGGAGGAAGGTAAGGGGGCGGGGGCAGGGGCAGGGTCTGGCCTACCTGGCGCCGCCGGCGCCGCCATCCATGCAGCGGCGGCGGCGCCAGGTAAGGGAGCAGGGAGGAGGGACACTTACCTTCCTCCGTCGCCGGCTTCAATTGAGGCCCCAGTTGAAGCTGGAAATGAAGGCTGAGGCCTCTTCCGGCTTCAACCGGGGCCTCAATTGAATCCTGTGACGGAGGAAGGTAAGGGGGCAGGGTGGGTGGGTGGTTTCTCTTGCGCCGCCGCCACCACCGCCGTCTATATAGTGACGGCGCGAAGCCAGATCTCACTCCGTGGAGCGGAGCGGGAGATGGTCGGAGCGGCGCGAAGAGGATCGGGCCCGATCCGGATTTTCCGGATCGGGCCACGAAGCGGATTGGGGGGTCCGTGCACACCCCTACTTCAGAGAGCGGTGATGCCACATTTTGCATTACTAGAGACATTATTTGTTGCAGGAAAGAGGCAGAAGACATATTTCCGAATGGAGTTGTTGAGGCCCTATTGTTCTTAGCATGTTTACACAGTGCTGGGATGATGTGTTTATTTCACAAGGTTCTGGAGGGCTTGCTCAGCTTGGTTGAAATTCCATCGCCTGCATGCAAGGTTCTGGCAAAGGGACTCTTCCTTCAGCTGGAAAACTCCATGACCCTATACAGAATTGCCAATTATCATACTGTGTCTGCACTATGCCATGAAACTGCATATCTCTTATTGTTTATACCAAAGCCTTGAGGACTATGTCTGCATCTTGCTAGCATTTTGCTTCTGACCAGATAAACCAGCCTGAAGATTATTTCCCTCTACTGCCTGTGGAGCTAATGCAGACACGTGGTCAGAAAACAAACAAAGAAGGAGACATGACAAGTAGTAGCCAAGAGAAGAAAGAATGAATCAAAATTGAGCCATGGAAAGAGGCTTCTTCATGGCCATAGGTGGCCAGGTGGCCTCTTTTACAGCGGAGAGTCCTCTTTTTGAAGGGCTTCCAGAGCACCGTCCTCTCTTTTGAAGGTGTTCTCTATTGGTCTTGTGACTCTAGTACAACTTCAATTTAAAGATAAAGAACAATGTTGCCTATCACCCGTTGGCACTTGCATAGCAACCTGAGCAGGTAGGTATACAGGTCACCTGGTCACAGGCTTCCACAGCATGGTGGTGAGAAGTGCTGAATTTCTATTTCAATAATAATAATAATAATAATAATAATAATAATAATAATAATAATAATAGCATCTATACATATAAATTAGAATGTTCCGATGTGATGCATGTCAACTTTTTTGTGGATTCCTAAGTGGCCACTCTAAGGTTCCAACTCATCGTTGTGATCTCAGTTTAACGACAGTGGCTCAGATCCAAAGAACAAGCTGCACCATTCTTTGGATCCAGGCCTTCTGCTCTATCAGTGTCATTTTGTTCTGGGTGTTATGTCAGGCAAGAGGAACCCTGAAATTTGAGATCCAACTTTCAAGTTTGAACCATGACTAATATATTCTATTTAGAGCAGGAAGGTAACAAAGAACAAATAGCTTCTGACATTACATTTCCCTACTTATATTTTCAAACCACATGAAGGGAAGGGGCCATTAAATGGCTAGAAGTTGAGTCTGTCTCATATAAGAATAAGCACCATGCAGGAAAGTATATAAATAGCATCACAGTGTCCACCCACTGTGTCCTAGTAGCATTCTCCACCTGTGGCTTACCTGTAGACTAGAGGCCAGATTTTTCTAAAGATTCCTTAATCATGCAACTTTTGCTGTGTCATTTTTAACCTTTGGAAAGTAATAGGGAGTAACAGTCAGCTCTCAGGAATTCTGTAATTGTGGCCCTCCAGATGTATTAGCCTACAAGTCCCATCAGCCCTAGCCATCATGATGAGAGATAGTGGAAGTTGTTGTAGACCAAAATATCTGGGATAGATCTACACTACTGATTTATAGCAGTTTTGAAGTGCACTGATAACTGTTGGGACAGATTATGCATTCCATATATGGTGTTATTTCCTGCTTTTTATTCCACATTATCCAAAATACTGCAACAAATGTCATCCTGTATCCTATGAGATATAAATGCGTAAGAGGAAGGTAGCATTGCCATAAAGGGATCGTAATGTTTTGACACTGGAGGCTTCATCACACAAGGGGAATCGCATTTCCTTACCATCGCTTCTCCGCAATTCCTCATTCTTTCTGGAGGGGAAGGAGGAAGTAAACAAAGACCACACGGCCCATTCAGAGGCTGTTTTTCTCTAACTGCTTTTCCTACACACAGCAGGAGATCGCGGCACATTCAGTTTTTTAGAAAAAGACGGAATAAAAGGGGTCTATTACGCTACAGAAAAACAAGTGGAAGGAGCGGGAGGTGTGCGGGAGGCAGACGTTGTTGTTTAAGGGACGCGCGCACCTCCGTAAATGGGTAGTAGCAAGCGTGAGATAAAATCCTCATCTGATAAACCTCAAGGTGTCATTCTGGCTCCGGAGAGCTGCAAGCTGCCCGCCCTTGCCCTATACAAAAGTGGTAATTAAAGTATAGTTCTACATATAATTATGCACGTTTTCATAATATGATCTGGGTGATGATTCTCTCCCTCACCCCACCCCACCCTTACCCACAGCATTTAGCATTCCTTGCTGTGTTATTTAGAATTTGTTATTTATTTATTTAATTATTTATTTTTATCCAGCATTCTTGGGAGCCTTAGCACTGCCCGAGTGACCAGTGGATTATTCCTTATTTCCGTTTCTACGTTCGTGACCTTGGCCCAGTAACAAAAAGCTCTGATGTCATTCATAGTGAGTCTTTTCTTCTTCTGGCCCTTCTTAGCTCTTCCATAGTTCTTAAAGTTGGTGTTTTGGCTTGAAGTTTAGAATGCTTTTTTCTTTTCTTTTCTTTTTTCTTTTTGCTATTTTTAGGATCTGGAATTAAAAGAGCAACTAAAGCTCTCATGTTGTCAATCTCCTGGGAGGCAGGGCAGAGTTATTTACTACAGGATATTATTCTAGGGTTTTGTCCAGTCCACTTTTCGATGACACAGTTGATGAGGCTTCTATCCCTTCCCCTTGGGAGAGCTAAGAAGTCACTCCAGGCATTTTCAAGAGGAACTTCCCTTATATTACTTTTAGAGAATAGGCTCTGAGAAGGTTTTGTTAAAACCACTAAGTATAATTGCCTCTTCTTCGGTTGTAAAGCCATCTTTTATACCACAATCTTCCAAGGGTGGCCATTCTTCAGTGCAAGCTGTTCAGGGGAGATGATAAATCTGGGACAAAATAAGCGAGACTCTCATCTCCCCCTCCCCACACACACACCTTATGCTTTAATTTCATTTCTATTTTAGGACTTGCTCTTTGCTGCAGTAATAAGCCTAAACAGGCATCATCCCAGAGTTCTTATATTAGTTCCTCATGCCTGCTAAATCATGGCCTTATGTGTTCCGTGATTCTAGGAATTTTCAGTGTTCAGCAGATAAAGGGCCATGTGCCCTGCTTTACACAGGACAGTCCTCTATTTGAAGAGGTGTCTAATACAAGTCCAATTTAAAAGTAGAGAATCCCAAGGTGAGAAAAGAGGAGCCTTGAAGTTGCCCATCATCAGTCAGCATCTGGACAACAGATGACTGAGCAGGCCCACGGTTCAGATCTCCCCCTGGTCACAGTCTTCCCCACTATAGTGGTATTTCTACTTCAATTACAGAAATTATTTTTTACATTTGCATCTATAAGTATAAATTGACACATGCAAATATTATGCAAATCTGACTCCTTTCTTTTTGCAATGCCTACGTTTCCATGTTCTGCCCCCAAGTGTAAAAGTATCTGTTGTAAATGAAACAGACAAGCTCCCTATCTGACCTAGAACCTGCCTTCATGGCCCCGCTTTGGCCCCCTCTGCCGCTAAAGCCCATGGTTTCATTGCTATGGGGTGGCGGCGCATAATACAGAGTGCTGGAGGGGGTGCGCAGTCTGCCTCCCCGTCCTCTTCATTTTCCGGTGTGACCAATCAGCTATCACCATCTCCCTGGACCACTCCCCAGCTCGATGCTGGAATGAGGTCACATGGCAGAAGGGCCATGGTGACCTTGCTCTGAAGAAAAAAGTTGAGGTAGGTGCCCTACTTTTCTAAAGCAAACCATCTTCTCTTTGCCCCACGGTGGCTGCAAATCTGTGGCTGTGTCATATAACCGATGCAGCACTGATTTGCAGCCACTGCCGGGCAAAGACAACATCTATGCCACTACACACAACAACATCTACACACTAGATGGCAGGATCACTGTGCAGAATAGACCAGACTCTATAGGCCTGTAGCCACAGGTGAGATGGCAGGTCTGAGGTGTAGGGGGGGGGGGAAGGGGAGAGCAAAAGGTAGCAACTCCCATCCACAGAAGTTTCTTTAAATGAGGCCTGCACAATTTGAGACACTCAAAGTAAAACACAACCATGTGTTGAAGCCTTCCAGATGCTCCTGTTTTTGCACTCCCAAGCTGGCAGCCAAAAGAGGAGTATTGAGTGAAATGATTTACATGGCTATGTTTGGCTCAGTGGGTCACAAGTTGCGCAGACCTGCTTTAAAAAGTTCTGATGTGTTATACTGAATAACTGCGATGCTGTAGGGTCTGAGACAGTGCTTCAATGCAGCAGTTCACAGGATCCAGTTCAGATCGCTTTGGCAGGGATGTACATTCCTCCCACTAAGACCTTTGCATGGCATAGCGCTGTTGCGCCCCTCAAGGGCCTTTGCACTACTCTGGCAAGGAAGTGAGGCAACCTCCTCTCCTGCATGCTTGTGCAAGATCCTTTTGGCTCCCAGGACCAGGACTAGCCAGCCAGAGCTGATAATACACTAGGAGACAGGGGCTTCCTGGAACACATGGCAACCAGCCAGCTTGTCCTGTCTTCTTCTGAGTATAGGGTACACTTCCGCTGCAATGGTGCAAAGCATGATGTGAAACAAACTGATCCATAAGAAGAAAGGGCTGGAGTACATTTCTGTTGTTGCCATTGGGCAAAGTGTACATAGGAACATAAAAGAGCCAGGCTGAATCATACTAAAGGTCCATTTAGTCCAGCCTTCTACCTAGTCCAGCATTCTGTTCACCCAGGGACCAGCCAGCTGCCTGTGAGAGACCCCAAGTAAGACATGGGTGCAATAGCACCCTCCTTCCCATGTTCCCCAGCAACTGTTATAGAGGGGCATACTACCTCTGACATTAGAGGTAATGTATAGCCATCAGGACTAGTTGCAATTGGCATCAAGGAGTGGACTACCATAGCTGAAGGCATTTCATTTAGCAGAAGATGCTAATGCAAGTCGGAATTCAAATTCCGAGGTCTCCAATTATCTCACAAATGTTGAGAAACTGCCTAAGCCCCTCCCCCTCCCCATGACATTACAGCGATTAAGCCAATGATAAGCAGAGGAGCAGTACATAAGAACATAAGAAGAGCCGTGCTGGATCAGACCAAAGGTCCAACTAGTTGAGCATTCTGTTCTCATAGTGGACAACCAGACGCCCACAGGACTTGAGTGCAACAGCACCTTCCCACCCACGTTCCCCAGCAACTGGTGTACACAGGCATACCTCTTCTGATACTGCAGGTACCATGTAGCCATCAGGACTAATAGCCACAGGTAGCCTTATCCTCCATGAATTTGTCTAATCCTATTTTAAAGCCATCCAAGTTAGCAGCCATCATCACTACATCTTGTGATACTAGAGCTAGGTCTAGTAGCAATGAGGACTAGTAGCCATTGATAGCCTTCTCCTTCGTGAATTTCTTTTATCCCCTTTTAAAACCATCCTGATTGATGACCATCGCTACATCTTGTGGCAGCGAATTCCGTAGTTTAACTATGTGCAGTATGAAAAACTACTATTATCTGTCCTGAAACTCCCACCAATCAGCTTCATGGAATGACCCCAGGCTCTAGCATTATGAGAGAGGGAGAAAAATGTCTCTCTGTCCAAGTACATGAACTTCTGAAAGCAAGTACAATCAGAACCCCTGTCTGAGCCTGAGCCAGGTAGCAATAACAGGGAGAGAAATGAGGGTATTCTAGTCATATTTGCTCCTTGGTGTTTGAAATTGTTGGTTTCCATTTCCTTACCGGCTTTGCTGTGCAAAAGAACTGCAATGGAAATCAACAGGTGCCGGGACTGCTTAGCACATGTTCAGAATGCATTCAGTATTCATTTGTGGCTGGACATGTGCAAATTATCAACAACTAGGAGCATTTTAAACACTAAACACAATTAAAAACAGATTAGGAAGAGCTCCACTTGACATGAACACAGCTTCAGGCAGCCTATGAAAAGAAGCAGGAGTAACTGGGGAACTATTATCCGTCTTCCCGTAACGAGCTTTTACTCCCTTCTCTGTCCACTCCCCAAATATCGAATTATCTCTAAATTAAATTGCAAGGTAAAGCAATGCATCCATCTATATTTAACTAGCTTGTAAATCTATAGTCTGGACAGATCATGAATTCAGGCGAGCCACTTGTACTTATTTGAACACAAATTCATGCCCATACTTTAAAAAGATTTGGTTGGTTTTTGGTTTTTTAAAAAATAAAATTCAGCAAGCAGCTTTGGCTTGGATTCAAAGATTCCCCTGCATAATGAATGAAATATTTATTGCTAAAAGCGATAAGCCATCACAATTTAACATAATTAGAAAACTAAAATACAAGTTAAAAGTGGAATAAAATAGATAATTTAAAATAAAAAAAAGATAAACAAAAAACAAAAATAAAAACACAAAATCACATAACTAGAAGATATTTCTGCTTGTGTTTGTGTGTCTGTCAGAGAGAGAGAGAGAGAGAGAGAGAGAGATAGCATGCACCCAGTCTGCAGCACCCTGTGCTCCCCCACCCCACCCCCCAAAAAGCACTTTGGAGGGTCCACTAGCTCTCTAAAGCCGGTTTGCAGGGGGAGGATTCAAAGGAGGGGGGTTCCAGTGAGGGAAAACAGGCTTCCCCTTCTGTGTGAGCAGATGTAAGTATATTTTCTACTTGCATTGCAGGATCTTTGGGTCTAAGTCAATATTTTAAAGATGCTCAAAACAGAAGAAAACCACTAAACAGATGCCTCTTTCAAGAATACAAAACGTTCTCCTGAAACGGAAACTGAAATATAACAGCACCAGGACTGGTGTTGGATGACCAGGTCCGGGCCTGATTCAAAGTGCTGGTATTAACGTTTAAAGCCCTAAACGGCTTGGGGCGAGGCTATCTGAAGGAACGCCTCCTCCCGTATGTACCTGCCCGGACCCTAAGGTCATCCTCAGGGGTCCTTCTCCGTGAGCCCCTGCCAAAGGAAGTGAGGCAGGTGGCTACCAGGAGGAGGGCCTTCTCTGCTGTGGCACCCCGGCTGTGGAATGAGCTCCCTAAGGAGGTACGCTTGGCACCTACATTATATGCTTTTAGACGCCAAGTGAGGACCTTTCTATTCTCCCAGCATTTTAACAGTCTGTAAATAAATTTTAACTTGGTGTTTTAAATTTGTAATTTTGCATTGCTGCTGTTTTTATCTGGTCGAGCTTTTATATTGTATTTTATATTATGGTTTTATACTGTTGTTTATACTTTGAATGTTTTTAATTTTTGTGATCCGCCCAGAGAGCTCTGGCTATTGGGCAGTATAGAAATGTAATAAATAAATAAATAAATGAAGGTGAGGTGAAATGTGATTGTAACCCATCTATTTTCACCTTCCAGAGTCAAATCATCTGGAACATTGGGAAGGCATGGAGCTTTGTAGACAGACCATTCTGGGTTGCTTCAACTGTTACCAGCTCCCTACATGGAATGTTCCTTCCATATGGGCTGGTCCCTGCTGAGTTAGGATGCACAGTTGTAACTTTGGGCCAACTTCCTCTGCCCAGCCTAAGCCCCTTCACAGGGTTGTTTCGAGGATAAGATGGGATCGTTCCTCTATGCTGCCCTATGCTTCTTGGAGCTTTTCTGTATGGAGCATCTATTGTGCTCTGGTCATTCCCTAGTCACAGTTGTTTATGGCTTCTTTTGACAACATTGTGACCTCCTAGCTTGGTTTCTGTTTTTCAATAGCACTTTTGGCAAGGGTTCTTTAGAAGTGGGAAAATGCAGTATTGTGAAAACAAAAGAAAATGCTTTTTCCATTTGTATTTTTGCACTATTCCCCTATACCACAGTACCACTTAGAGGTTATGTAATGGAGAAGCAGGAAAGGAAATGCTCTTTGTGTAGCGCTTGGACAATGACACCAATTTTTTATTTTGGACGAAACCAAAAGTATATATAGTGGGTTAACAGCCTCGTGTAGAAAAGTTAAATAAAAATAGTAATAATGGGAAGATGGAGAGAAATTGCAGGTAATTGATGCAGGACAATTCAGCATGTCTATTTTGCTAAATGTACACGTCAGCACTTCTACACGTGGTGGCAGAGACTTGTGCAACAGTCTACATGAGGTAGACTCAGTCTTTTTCATACGTGGAGATACTTTCCCTATTGAACAATGGATCAGGTTTTGAATTAACTGCTGGGGATTTAAATACCCATATAACCTTCTGAGAAAAGGTTCATTTTGTTTTCTGATAACATCCAAATTTGTTTCATGTATTGCTGTAACTTTAAAAAAACAACACACCGAGCTTTCTCATTTTGTTTATAGACTGAATAAATCCATATCAAATGAGCAATAAATAAATTATGAAGCGGAATTAGCTTCCCAAAGATCTTTGGTGTAAATAACGTGAGATTGTTTAATCAAAGAATGATCTAAGATTTTAATACTCTAGCTTTCTACCAGCAGCAGATGTAACGAAAGCAGAAACAAAGCATCAGTTCGCCAGAGAGTCCAGCTATACAGACAGCTGCCTTGAGAGCATAAACACTACATTTGTAAAATTCAGCAACATAGTGTGCAAGCAATCAAACTCGTGCAAATGCTAGTTAATTAGGCAGCAAGTCACAGTAAAAAAAAGAAGAAGCATCTCTTATGGACCTTTCCTATGAATTACTGCACCAACACTAAAGGAAACTTTTTTCACATGTGATGCTAAGAACATATTTTATTCTCCTACATGTTACTTGTAAATGTTACTACTGTGGTATGGAGAACTCCATACGTGCCGGAAGTCAGAACGTGGAGCCATCCGCCTGCTGCCACCCACCACCCACCCCAGCGTCCTGGCTTGGCTTTGGCTGGGCGGGCACCCAGCCGAAGCCAAGCGAGGGATGCTGGGGTGGGAGGGTGGAAGGGCGGCTTTGGAACGGCACGCCCGGAAGCTGCCTTCGCTCAGCTAGAGCAGCTCTGGGAGTGGGAGGGCGACTACCAGGTGCGGCGTTCGGCGCCCCCTTACCTTGGCGCTCTAGGCAGCCGCCTGACTGGCCTCTATGGCAGTGCTGGCCCTGGTGTACAGCTTGCTTTGCACTCCATGTGATGACATTTGACTTCATGTATTAACTCCAACTGAGATAAAATGAAATACAAACAGTTGTCCTCTTCTTTAGAACACTCCTTCAATAAATAGGTGCCCTAGGTACTTACTTTTTAAAATTCTTCCTCTCTTTCTTCCTTTGTATCGCCTCCCCATTAAGTGCCCAAGGCAATGTGCAACAAAAACATAAAAAATGTGTATACGCTGGTTACATGTCTACAAGTATGTGTACTTCAAACTTTGTTTCTAGTAATTGCTTTCCATGCTTGACACAAGCTAATCAACACTTAATATATGCTCATATATATATATATATATATATATATATATATATATATATATATATTCACCTGCTATTATGCTGCTTTCTGCAGTCAAATGAACAGGCAGTTCTCTTATTTTTCTCCTTCTTGCAAAGCAAGATTTTTTAAAGTATTTCTCTGGTGGCCCACGGCAGCTGAGACCAAGGACAAGATGGCACCTCCCCTTCAACTGGCAGTTGAATCTTACTGGTGAAGGGATACCATCCTTAAGTGCACCTGAGTAGAGCAGTCTAGCTTAGGGGCGCAGGGCAGCCTGCGTGACACACACAGCTGTCCGTTCCCCATCCTTCACCATTTGCTGTCTGAGATGGCCACCTCATTCTGCCTAATAGTAGGGCCGGCTCTATTGGGGAAGTTGGGGCCTGAGGGGCCACCTCAGTTGGAGCCACTGGAGCCTGCTGTTGGATGGTGGGGACCTTGCCAGGCTGGTGTGATGCCTCTTGACTTTGCTCAGGGCAGGATGGTTCTTTAAGTAGCCCACCTAGGAATGCTTGCTTAACAGTTAGCCTTTATTTGTGTGAATATTCCCCTTGGGTAGCCGTAAAGGTTCTAAAGGCTCACCTTGACTGAACTGGGGGCAGACCCATTTTCTTTCCTGCAGTGTTCTCCTCTTCCTGGTCTCAGCACAGTACGTTGCACCATAGGGCAAAAGCTACCAACTAGTCATCCAAAGGCGATTTTTTAAATCTTTTTTTCCAATAGTGCCTCTCACACACCAAGCTTCCCACAGACTTTGTACAGTGTTTTAATAGCAAATTCATGTTATTTGTATAGCATTGCTCCACTGTGGATTTGAATCTGTGGAAGAGCTAAAGGGGAGAGAACTAATGAAGCAGCATCAATCAGAACTTCCAACTGCATCGTCTAAGTTGCCAAAAAGGTTATTCACATCTTCCTTGGGCCTGGGAAATAATTCCTCATTAATAGCCAATCTGAGCTTGCAAGTGCCCCCAAATCCGAAAGACTTCTGTGGAATAAGGCTGTGCAGCGGCTGACCCATTTCTGATTGAGGGCTTCTCTAAAAGATCATTTCAGAAAATGGCTCTGCAACTGTTTCGTAGGCTTTGAAAGGCAGCCCTGCGAGCCACAGTTCAAAGCAAAAGGGGTGGCATCCAACCCTACCTAATGGAGGTGAAATAAGATTGCTACAGAAGAGATAGCCCCCCTCTCTGCCCCCCCTCCCTCCCTCCCTCTCTCTCTCTCTCTCTCTCTCTCACACACACACAAGAGAGAGAGAGAGAGAGAGTCATCTACACCAAGCAGGATATTGCACTATGAAAGTGGTATATGGTCTGTGTCAATGGGCCCCAACAGTTGTCAGTGCACGTCAATACCGCTATAAAGCAGTAGTGTGGCTCCTGCCTTTTATTTACCGCTTTCATACCACTTTCATACTGTAAAATCCTGCTTGGTGTAGATGAGGCCAGAGAAGAAGAAAAAAAGAGAGAGAGAGAGAGAGAGTTGGGTGCTGGCTGGGCACACCAGTAGATGAAAGGGAGAGGGATTGGCTTGCAATCTGTAGGCCGATACAGGAGCAGAAGCCTACAAATCTCATGCTGAGGTCTCATTGCAGGTTGGAAGTCCTGCCTTGCAATTAGTAAGCTCCTGCCCCCACTATAAATCAATAAAAACAATATAGAGTGCAATAACAAATAATACACCTGGCATGGGAATGATTTATACTTTACTGTGAGAATGGTTAGTTAGCTTTAGCTCCTGTACAAGTCCCCTTTTCTCTGATTGGCATTAGAATTATAGCTTGGGATTTGGGGAACTGTATTGCTTGTCACCAGTGATGTCATGAATACTATCCAATAGTTCCTCATGATACTCAAGCAACTACTCCAAATTACATTAGGCTTGCTAGTTTGGAAAAGAATCACATTTTCTCAGTAACAATGCACTTTCCCCAGTAATTTGAGGAACCCCTCCCCCCAAAAAAACACACACACCACACCTCACCTGCAGTAGCCCTGAAAGGGAGAGTCTCGCTTGAAGGAAAATAGCAGGATCTCATGCAACAAATGAACTATATATATTCCAGAGAAGTAGCTTTGTTAGCCTGTTGCAGAAAACAGATCATGCTTCTGATAAAGTGGACAGTGTCCATGAAAGCTTATGCCAGAATAAATTCATTAGTTTTTAAGGTACCACAAGGCTCAGTTATTATTGGGCATTTATTGAACTATAAATTAAATATCTGGAAAGGCCCTGACTGACTAGGCCTGAGCGTTCACTGATCAGACGGGGGGGGGGAGGGACAACAACCTGCACCCACGTGCGGAATATTGTAAGCGCTGGTTCTCATGCACTGACCAGAGAGGCTGCTTTGCTTTCCCAACCCAACTAAGCATGTTCACTTGGGCTTGTGTGTCCTTTCCTTGATCATCTGTACTCCGTGGCCTATATGTCTTCATCTGTATGCCTTAATCACCCGTTTCCACAGTTCTGGCCTTCTGGGACTGAGTGGTGACCATATGTTTCATTTATTTTTATTTATTTTTCATCAAGTACATGGTAACAAATGGGAATTAAATTGAGGCCAGCAAGCTCATTTTCCATCTCAGGCCTTAGCTAGACCTAAGGTTTATCCCGGGATCATCCCGGGGTCGTCCCTGCCTGCTCCCGGGATCCCCTGTGTGTCATTTACATGAACAGGGATGACCCCAGGACGATCCTGGGATAAACTTTAGGTTTAGCTAAGGCCTATGTCTCAGAACCAGGCCTTTGGTCCATCTAGCCCAGTATTGTTGACACATTGTGCTCATCTACATCAAGCAGGGTATTCCACTATGAAAGCAGTATATAAAAGGCAGGAGCCACACCAAGCAGGATATAGCAATATGAAAATGGCATATGGTATGGGTTAATGAGCCCCAACAGTTTTCAGTGCACTTCAATACCACTATAAAGCAGTAGTGTGGCTCCTGCCTTTTATATACCACTTTCATACCACTTTCATAGTGGAATATCCTGCTTGGTGTAGATGAGCCCTGATTCTCCAGGTTTCAGGAGTTTTTTTAGCTCTACCTGAAGATGCCGGGGATCGAACCGGGGGCCTTCTGAATGCCAAGCAGGTGGGACCATAGCTACAGCCCCTCACTAGCTATGGTCCCACTACTGAAGGAGTTGCTCTGCTCATCATCTTCTCTCAGGGGTCTGGCCAGCCTGTTTCTCTCAATGCCCTTGAGCAGCAGCTCTCCACACTCCCTTTTCAGCTCAATGGTGCAACTGATGATGTGTCTCCCTTACGAAGCACATTTCTTGCCACTGTCTGTGCCTGGAGGGCACGTCACCCTCTGCCGCTGCAGCTACCTGGCACTAAACTGTCAGTGGAGAAGTGCAAGCCAGCTGCCACCGGCTGCGTGGTTCCTCCTCCAAGAAGCTGGTGCAGAAGGCACACGCATGGACAGATCCTGAGCTTTATTATGTCGACATAGATAGATTTTAGCCGGCACTACCAAGGAGGTAGTGAATTAAGTCTTCTTCAGTCCTTCTCCACCTGATAGATTCAGATAAACAGGAAAAGAGAACACTCCAGTAGTTATCTGCCTGTGCTTTCCCATAAGGACTTTGAAAATACAAAGGCCCTTTCAAGTAGGCAGGCAAAAGCATGCAGGAGAGACAGCGGCAACGGTGGCAGCAGGAGGAGAGAAAAAGAGAGAGTGGACAGCGTTTTTTCCAAGTGGAAACAGACAGCTGCTCTGAAGAGCCGATGAGTGAGACACCCTCTGAAATCTTATTATGCCAGCAACTGAGATCGAAAATGAGCTTGCTGGCCTCAATTTAATTCCCATTTTTTACTGTGTGTTTGCTTTAAAAAAAAAAAAAAACAAGGGTGGGGAGAGAAAGAAAAATGAAACCTCTGCACAGATTTTCACCAGAAAACCAGGTCTGTGGAAACAGGTGATTAGGACATCCAGATGAAGAAATATATAGACCAAGAAGTAGTGATCATGGAAAGGACACACAAGCCCATGCTGTGCTTGGGTTGGGGAAGCAGAGCAGCAGGGGGACGGCAAATCAAGGGCATGTGGGCTCTTAGATGGTGAGCAAAGAGAGCAGCCATTTTGTTTTTGCTTTTCTTACTATGCCTTACTGGATTGTTTTGTTTAAGCTGTCTTTTTTTTAATGTTTTGTCTTGGCTGACTAGGGCCATTCACCAGAAATGTAAGACGCATGTAAGACGCATTAAAGAAGTGAGTCCTGTGGTCTAGTTTTGATGGAGAGAGTCAGGATTTTTTACATGTTCTCTCAGTCATTTTCTGATTTGACATTCTTAGCTCTGATGATTCAGGCATAAAAGTATAGTCTTTTAACCATCAACATTCTGTAGCCCTTTCAAAGGATTTCAGCAAGATCTGATACAAGAACAAGAATTTTGATTCCCTGTTGATTGTGCTTATTTATTTTATATAATTAATTATTACATTGATATCCCACCTTTTTTCCCTGTTGCAAGGAACCCAAGATGGCTTACATAGCCCTCCTCCTCCTCCTCCTCCTCCTCCTCTCTACTTTATATTCACAACAATCCTGTGAGGTAGGTTAAGCTGAGAATCAGTGAACGGCCCAAAGTCACCCAGTAAGCTTCATGGCCAAGGAAGGACTAGAACCTGGATCTCCTGAGTCCCAGTCCAACACTCTAACCACTACACCACACTGGCTCTCTTAGGTTATGTATTACATTGCTGCTACAAGGTTGTGTTCGTTGCATCATAGTAAGTCCCTCCATGTTAACTTGGGGCTAATCTACACCTACAGCCCTTTTGCAAAGGAGGAGGAATAATTGCAACGGTTCCGGACTTCTGCGATCGGCGCTCATGGGGCACATGCCACCACTGTTTCCCACAAGTAAAGGAGAGTCGTTGTGTGAGAACGTGTGTCCCATGACAGCGATTCTGAATGTATAACAGCAGAAGTAGGCAGGACTGGGCAGATGGGTACAGGGCACAGATTTTTAAAAAAGTTAACTTCTGAGAGATGCGCACCAGTGCAGACATGTAGCAACACAAAGGGAGATAGGTACTGTGTCGAAAATGCACTGCTGCACACATACATAAAACTCTGTGATAAAACACGCCAATGCCCATGCAGACGCCCCTGACAGTAGGTTGGCTGTTCACTGAGTCAGGAGTTCATGCCGAACAGCAACAGCTTTGTGAAGGGGGGGACACACCAGCCGCAGACTTTGGGATTGTAGCGAGAGAGTTGAAAAAACTGTGACAAAAGCGGTCAGCGATATTCCTGAATAACTGAGTGGTGGACTCGAAATCACAGCGGGATCAGAGATGCATCAAGCAGCCCGGTAGGGACGACTTCGATATTAACCTGGAATAAATGGCTGGTGTAGACACAGCCTTGGTCTTATCTCCACCCTGCCTCAACCCATGTTTATGTATCAACTACATTTTCCAAACCGCTTCACAAGTCTAATTAAAGTAGTTTCTTATCCACAAGAGTTTGTGCAACAGGTGCCCCATGACTATTTGTTACTTACCATTTTAACTGGCACAGCTTCCCTCAAAGAATCCTGGGAGTTTTATTTTGGAAAGTTGCTGAGAATTCTCTCCTAGCACATGCACACTCCCAGAACTACAAGGATGTAGTGTACGCCTGCCATTTTGTTTCTTCTTCGCAATTTCTATGATACTGAAAATATGGGCCATAGCTAGACCTAAGGTTTATCCCTGGATCGTCCCGGGGTCAAACCTGTTCATCTAGGTGACACACAGGGGATTCAGTGCTCAGGCAGGGGCGGATCCTGGATGATCCCAGGATAAACCTTAGGTCTAGCTGTGGCCATGAGCACATTCAACTGGAAAGCAGGTTAAGATTTTGGATGCTGACTTAGCAAAAGAGAAGTTTACTTATTCCCTCATCTTCCACACTGAATCATACCAGTGCCCCATGGGGAATCATGGAAATCAATGCTGCAACTAGATTAGTCTTTTTAAAGGTTGGACAATTGTATGGCTATTACAGCTCTCTGTGGCTGGTACCACTATCAATAAGCTTCATAACATACTCTGGTTGCTACAGTATCTTTGTGCAATCTATACATACAAATATCCTTGTCCTATACAATTCACATTTTCGTTTTAAGCATTTATATACTACTTTCAGGAATTAATAGTTATTTATTTCATTTCATTTCTATACACACCAATAGCCGAAGCCGAAACATTAAAAACCACAAATACAAATACCAGATAATAAAAGCATAATATCAGATCTTTAACCTACAAAATTTAAAAGTTTAAATAGTTAAAACAGTTACAATAGCAGTTTACAAAATGTTGAAAAAAAATCCAGTCTCAGTACAGATTTATTTGATGCCATATGACAGAATGAGATTCTAGCAGTTCAGCGTTTAAAAGCCAGATAAACCCTGTTTTATAGGTACAGCAACACAGGTTATATAATTTTATAATCATACTCCAAATATTGAATCTCCCAATTTTACTGTTAACTGAGCCAAACCGTAGCTTGTATTGTTGATGTTTTGTTCTTATGTTACTATGGTATATATTAATTGGGAGACGGAGGTGGGGGAGTCAGATAAACCCATCAGTCAAAAGCTAGACACTCTGAAAAGCCTGGGTGAAAAATAAAATGAAACAAAACACAAGTCTTCACCTGGTGCCAAAAGACAACTGAGATGGCTGCAAGTAAACTTCCCCTGGGAGCAAATCCCAGTGCCACCACAGAAAAGTCCCTGTCGTAGACATTCACCACCTCACCACTGACAGTTCAATAATCTGCAGAAGGATGTCTGGCAAGAATCTTAATACCTGGGCAGGTGTGTGTAGAAAGAGGCAGTTCTTGAGGTATTTTTGTCCTATGGCATTTAAAGCTTTCAAAAGTTAAGACTGGCATTGGGCCCAAAAAATGGATCAGGACTAGTGAAGCTGTTTCAAGGGTGGTGGAAAATTGTGTTCCATATACCCAGCTAGTAAAGTAGCTGTTGTATTATGAGCTAATTTTAATTTTCAGACTGTCATCAAGGGCAGCCCTATGTACAACACATTGCAGTAGTCCAAATGGGATAACTGTGGCCAGGCTATTTTTGTCTTGGAGAGGCTGTAGCTGGTGCACCAACCTAAATCTGTGTACGGTGTTTCTTGCCACAAAGGTCACTTGGGGCTCCAGAGATATGACCAGATCAAATAACAACCCAAAATAATGAACCTGATTCAGAACAGGCTACACACCATCTCCCAAATCAGACAAACCACCTACCAACAGCATCTCTATCTCATCAGGAATGAGCTTCTGATTACTGGACCTCATCCAATCCTTTTTTGATCCCAGACTTTGGTTCACTCCCACAGAATTTCATGAATTTCATGAAAAGGAAAAGCATAATTGGATATTTTATTTCTTATATTTGCAAGTTACCCTAGGTTCTCTGTAAACATACAATTACAGAAATTAAAACAATTTAAGACATTCAATCCATGTTTTACCATACAAATACGGGCCTTTGCTAGACCTACCTGGGAATCTGTGCAGGAGGAGGGGTGAGCCCGCGGTACAAGTAGCGCGGGCCGTCGCTCCAATCCAGATGTCAGGCACGATGGGCTGCAGGAAAGCCCTGTTGCGTCCGCCATTTTTTTTTTTAATTATTAAAGGGCTGGGTGTGCAGGAGCGCATCAACGAAAAAAGGTAAGGTGTTTTTTTTAAAAAAAATTATTTCCCTGCTACCCCTGCCCTCAATCTCCCCCCCAATCTCCCCACCCCCGATCTCTCCCTGGCTCCGATCTCCCCCTCCCCGATCTCTCCCCCCTGCCCCGATGGGCCCAGCGCTCCTGCAGAGTGCTGCGTCCCATCTGCCACTTTTTCTGGCTACTCGCAAGTAATTGCTGTAGCTGGGGAAAACGGCGGAACGGTCTACATGCTCGCAGTCTCGGGCTCAGCCTGAGGCCACGGGAAATACCGGGCTACAACTGGAGCCTGTTACCCCGGGGCAAGGGAGGGTTGACCCCTGCCTGAGCCCGGGATCCCCTGTGCGTCATCTGGATGCACAGGGGCGAGCCCCAGACTAACCCGTGGTCTAGCAAAGGCCACACACTGAAATCAAGTAAGACACAAAGCAGAAACAGGATAGAGAAGAAACAAATACAATCCTATGACCAAATCACAAAGAATTCAAACAGTTTTGTAAGGGCAGATACATCTCAACCAGCATAAAAACAGGGAGTAACATGTTAATATATGTAGGTGATGTTTAGAAGTATTAAAATGCTGTTAAAAGGCCTGGGAGAACAAAAAGGTTATTTGCCTAAGATTGGAAGGATGTTCATGGAACTGCCCTGCCATGTAGGCCTTTCTAGAATGCTCTATAACCACAGGGGATAACACTGAAAAGACCCTCTCCATTGTCTCATACTAATGAGACTGCCCCCCCTCCCTAGATGACCTCATTCAGCTGTTTCATGTTTCATGTTTGGGGGAGAGGCTAACTAACTCCCCAGAATTTGTCTACCCTGATGTCAATGCTGAACAGCATAGAGGACAGAGTAGAACCCTGTAGAATCCTACAGCTCTCATTGAGCACAGCAACAGTCCCCCAGCCCTGCACAACCTTCTAATACCAACATAGCAGGTATGAACAGAACTACTGTAGCACAGTGCCCCCAACCCCCACTGATCCAAGAGAAGCCCATGGTCAATGCTGCTGAAAACCTCTGAGAGGCTTCTTCTTGCCAATCTTCACAATCAGATCAAATGGGGTGGGGGAGGCCTGAACTCCTGTTCAATGCTGCCAGTCCCCACGTTCCCATTCTGCAGCGACCAGAGGGAAAATAGAAATCTTCGCTCATGTTTGTATGCGTGACAAGCTCATTGGCTCCACTCCCAAGAAACCACTTTTTATGAGATGGGTATTCAACACTGTCTGAGAAATGCCGCAATAAAGGCCTGAAGCTATATGGGAAACCTTTTGAGAATAGGCAAAACGTATCTACTTCCGTCTTTAAAGAACACTTTGGAATGCCCAACAGTGCTGTGTGATACATGCACACAAGACATCCTGCTGGCTTTATTTTTAAGACTGGCTGATGAATGTTCTGACTATACCGTTATTGATCCAATAAGGGTATTTTCCATGCTTCCCTTGTGATGGTTTTATTGACATCGTTCTGTTCTTCTCTCTCACTCCAATATTACTCCATCTTTCTCTCCAGGCTTCAGTTTCATTGGTTACTCTCTTTGAATCCTAACAGATTAGGCTTCTCTTTGGGGGGCCTCAGGTTCCCACTATGGGAGAGGTGGGTGAGCAAGTGAATTGATACTGATCATCATCATCATCATCATCATCGTGCCTTTTCAAATATATTCATTTATGTATTTATTTATTTTTTAAAAAGTATACTGCCAATCTGCAGCAATGCACTTGAACCAGTTCTCACAAATACCTTCTTTGTCTTCACAGGCGGATCTTTGTGCTAGTCAGCCAGGAGAAGAGGATGTCATCATAGCCCATTAACTGCCTATTGTATTAGAAAGGGAAGATGCACAATCACCATCAAACCTCTGATATGAAGGGATTCCTCCCCCTCATCTGTTTCTGTGCTCCAGGCTGGTCTAATGGTGAGATTCAGAGCAACGGTGATCAGTTAAAACAGGCAGTGATTCATCAGAGGGAATAATGAAACTGCGAGTTAATCAATCACAGAGCTATTCAGTCCTTGATTGTTATATGTTGCCATCACAAGGAGCAAACTCGTACTGTCAATGTGGATAGTTTGGACTGCAGAGTGTCTCTTTTAATAAAAAAAAAAGGGTCCTCAAAGACAAACAAAAAGGCAAGCTAGCCTTGATTTTCCTTGTAAGAATCCTACCTATGATTCTAAGTTGGTGGTCAAGTGTGGCTGGATATTAATAGAGGGCTTCCTGATTTCTCTATCATTCAACTCATCCATCAAATCTGGAACTTCTTGCGGTAAGCGCTGACTCAGAGGCACAGGGCCCCTAACAGCTGCTGAACAGTAGGCTCACTGCTAAAAATGGATGATTTTGCACAAACACCAAAAAACGTTAACTTCTGGAAGAAAGAACGGTTTGGGGTAATCTTTTACATTTGGAGCTTATAGTTACATTTATCGTTTATGTTTAGTATCGTGAGAAAACACGCGGATGTTTGCAGAGATGCTAGATATATGTGCTCATCCCCCTCACATATTTCTTGCTAAAAAAGATCAGGAAGGGGAGCCAGTATTCGGTCATGGAATCCCCAGGGTTGATCCTTCACAGCTCCATTTAACGTCTTCATAGCTGGGAAACGTTTCAGGTTGAGAAACCCTGAACATCTGGATTTGGTGTCTGCCAACCTTAAGGATTAGCAGTACTAAGTTAGATGGGCCATTAGTTTGGCTATGTAATATACAGAACACACCAAGTAAGCATTCTCTCAGGCTACTGAGTCAATCTCACATGACTCCTTATGGTGTATGAAAGAAGTCCAGAGGCCAACTTTACCTACAACACTTTAAACTTTTTTTTAACAATATAATGATATCTTCATGCATTTTCCTCTTTTGGGCAGCCTTTCCTAACCTGGTGCCCACCAGATGTGTTGGATGCATACTCCCATCATCCCTAACCAGTATGGACAAAGGCCTAGAATAGTGGGCGTTGTAGTCCAACACATCTGAAGGTCACCAGATTGGGACACGATGCTCTAGGGTGACCAGATGAAAGGTAAGAGGGCAGTAGTTGCATAGATGAAAGAATTTGGTCTGTTTGCTTCAAGATGTAGAGCTCCATCAGACAAGCATTTTATTGCACGCTCATTACTGGGCACTCACAGATTTTCGCGGGTCCCTCTCACGGCGTCATCTGCCTCCTGCACAACTCCTGCCCCTTCTAGCCTTCTTCGCACCACAAAAAAACACCCTAGTAAGTCCAACTTATTTTTAAAGAATGAAGTTGCTGCTAACTCCTGCTGTGTGCAAGAGAAGCAGTGAGAAACCAGCCCACTGAATGGACCACATGCACGTTGTTTACTTCCTCTTTCAAAAGAGGAAATAATGAGGGACAAACGCGTGGGCAGAGAAGCGACAGTAAACAACTGCAATTCCTCCCTGTGTGATGATGCTCCTAGTTTGCTGGCACAGACATGGGGCACTCCTAGATGCAAGGCATTCCTTGCTACTATTTAGAAAGCAATGTGCAGGTAGCTATGCCATCTTTTTCTCATTAACGGATTTGTTGTAATAAGAGAAAAGATAGGAGAAGCGCTGGGAAAACACAGGAGGGATACAAGTGGAGGACAATGTCGTGCAGATCCCTTGTAAAATTCTGTGAATGAGGCAGGGCGAAGAGGCCATAAAAGCCTCGTCTGGAAGCAACCCTTGAATGGGAGGGGAACAGTGTCCCAGGAGGGAGGGCTGGAAGGCTCCTTAGGCGGAAGCACGTTCAGGCTAACAGGACAGCAAAGGTATGGCTTGATCTGCAGAGCCAACCTGCGGCTTTGCTCCTCCTCCTCCTCTGCCTCCTCTTGCTCCTGATTCCAGCCCTCCCATCAGAGTTTTCCTGGATGATCTGCAGCTCTGCAGTACTAAACACCTACTTAAGAAGCACCACAACGGCCAAATGTATCTGTTTAATGAACAGATAATTTCCGTAGATAATTTCCTTGGAGGTGCTATGGATTTAGTGGCATCGCCTGCATTAGGAACTCATTTGAAAAAGCCAAGCACGTAGACTTAGCAGTGTGACCAGTCCAGCAAACCAAGTAATGTGATGTCCCAGGTTTCATGAACCAGATGGCTGCCTGATTCCATGTCTATTACCGGAGCAAAGCATTTTGCACTTGAAGGGCTACTATTTCATCATTAAAAAGAAATGAGAGATGACCTAGCATCATCATCTTCATCATCATCGTCATTATTATTATTATTATTATTATTATTATTATTATTATTATTTTGTAATTATTATTGTCGTCATCATCATCATCATTGTTATTATTGTTATTATTACCCTTAAAGTCCAAGTACTAAGAAAGTGTACAGTAAGTAGAATTGAAAAATCAATTTTAGATATGTCGCTGGAGTTGCAAGGAAATAAAGCCAAGGAACTGGTATCCGGAAGTAAGAGTCTGGCACCATCGACATTGTTACACTTAACTCTGGAGGACATAGTCACAATACAGCTCTCCTTTTGCACAGTTCAAACAACAGCTCAGTTTGTTTATAGTGTCAACAACTCAGAAGAATCATACCCTTTTACAAGCTTTATTCACAGGGCTCGGTTGGTCACAGAGTAGAAACCCAACTCTCGCTACGAATATCGGAAAGGTGTGAAAATCACATCTGTGACAGCAGAACATCTTTCTTTGAGGAATTATTTCTGGCTGTGGACCTTTCCAGACAACTCTGTGTTTGTGGGGTGGGATAGGCTGGGGTGAGGGGAAGGATTGGTGGTGACCTGTTAACATTAAAACACTGCTAACCAGAATCTAGAATGAGTAGTATGTCATCCTAACTTGTACAAATGTTGGACTAGGGCCATAGCTAGACTGGGGCTTATCCTGGGGATTGCCCCAGGATCATCCCTGTGCGTCCAGATGACGCACAAGGAATCCCGGGAACAGGGAGGGATGATCCCTCCATTTCCCCGGGATTTTGCTTTACCCTTCTAGCCCAGTTTTTCCGTGGTCCCAGGCTGATCCCAAGACCGTGGACCGTGTGGCTGGGCGTCGTGGTTTGTCTTGGCTCCTTGCGAGTAACCGCGAGGAGCCAGGAGCTATGCACGGGGCACAGAGATCCTCAGGAGCTCTGTGCCCATCGGGGGTGGGGTGGGGGGAGCAGGGGAAATTATTACTTTTTTTTAAAAAAAACTCTTTCCTTCTGTGCATGAGTGCTCGTGCGCTCCGTGTTCTTTAAAGAAAAAAATGGCGACCATGATGTCGCGAGCCGCGTGTAAACCAGGGCGACGATTTCACAAACATAAAATCATGAGTTTGCCTCCCCCCGATCCCCTTCGTCTAGCTGAGTCATAGGACTTGGGAGACATGTGTTCTGCTAGAATTGGGGAGCCATGAAGCTTCCTGGGTGACCTTGGGCCAGCCACTAAGGGCTTCTTTAGATTAAAGGGAAATAGCATTTGCTTACCGGCACTTTGCTTCCTGCTTCTCTTCCACAATTGTAATGAGCTGAATAACATGGGAGGAGAGATCTGTAATTGAAAACTTACTTGTTCATCTACTTGCATGGGACAGCGCCCTCTAGTGTGTGTTTTGTAGCACAACTTCATCTACACACGGTAGGAAATCCCAAGATATTTCAGAAGAGTCGGGATATTCATGGGTATTGTTTTAAACGGAATAACCAGGGGAAGGAGCAGGAGACCTGCAGGAGGCTCACAACATCATCAAAATGACCCTCAAACTTCCGTGAGTGGCCAGTCATGAGCGTGCTATAAATGGCTTGTTTATAGAAGCCCCAACTTTCAGTTGCTGCATGGAAGGCAATGGCGATATTTTCTGTAGCCTTTTAAAAAAAATAATCAGGATAAATGTGTACTCGTGTGCTCGCAGGAGGAACACAGAAGCTTTTATCATGCAATTGTTCTGCCACATTCATGGAATTTAAGGGGGATCCAGCCGTCATTGTCTTTGTTATGGACTGGGGAGGGTGATTGACTTTCCTCCCTGATGAACACTTTTTCTACAAGCATTCACCAAAAAAGAATTCCTGGCAGGCTGCCACCAGTTCTGGCACATCCTGGTCCGTCCAGCTGTGTGGGGAGTTTCTGAGCCCTACTGGCCAGGATCCCTCCCTTCAGCCCATCCCCAGGAACAAATTAAAAGAATAGTGCTTGGCATTGTCTTGCCTCAAACTCAGGAACACATAGCTCAAAGAAAACCTCATGAAAACCCTGAAACACACACGATAGTTTTGCAACTCTGCGGTCTTTCATGTGGGGAAGACTTTAGTGAGAATTCCCTTTAGAAACAATAAAGCCACATGTACAAATATATATTTTAAAAGAACTTGTTTGTGTGGGTGGGGGCAAGGGAAGGCAACTATCACCCACACACACACAGACAGAATTCCAAATAAGTTCATTAAAGTCAATCTAACTTATCTAGTTACATTTTACCTACTTGATAGGGTTCCAGACCATATGCAGAGTTCACTGAGGAGAGAATGGGCTTAGAGAGAGGATCTTGGCCTGCAGTTAAATGGTGTATTGAAGGCTCCAGAAGGAGTGGGTTCCTGCTTGCTTTTACAGGAATCTGTCTTCAGTAAAAGCTGGCTGCTTCACAGAGATTGTCATTTTGCCCAGGGCCAGCAGCAGATTTTGGGGAGGGGGGGCTCTGGCATGGAGCTGCCAATGACCCCCTCCCTGCTGCCACCTCCTCCTCCCTCCCACCAATTAGCCATGTTTGCTACCTCCTTCTCCTCCACACCTGCACCCACCTCCACTATTTTGCCCACCTCCTCGTCCTCCCCCCCTCCCCCCCAAAAATGTTTCCTGGGGAGGCCCGTGGCACTTTTGAATGGGAGCAGAGCCAGCGTTCCACCATAACCTGCAGCTGCCACCAGGGTAGCCACTTGTGAATCGCCAAAAAACGGGAAATGCATCACTAAAAAAGCAGACAAAAGAGGTCACTGATTTGCATACAATGTGCCTGTGCTAACATATGTGTACTAGTGTAAAGCCCATGTTGCCATGAGTGCTAGTGGTCCTGTTCCTTTCCTGCTTTTTTGCCCCCTCAGTCCCCTCACCATAGAGGGGCTCATGAATAATGCAAATGTGGCTCATGCACAGTGAATCTCCCCTCTGAAATTTGCATGTGGTGTGACCCCATCCCCTCCCTCTCACACCCGATGGGCTGCCTCTGTCCCCTTCTCCTTCCTCACTGGCAGCAACAGCTTAATCATGTGGCTGGGCTGGGATCCACCTTCATGCCACACTGATCAGCCAAGCGTGGCTATCCCTCGTCCTACTGGTGGAGGGGCTGCCCTGCTTGGACATGAATTGCTATTAAAGCTCAAGCTTTGAACTGTTCTGAAGTTTCAAAATTTTCCACAGGTCTGCACTGCTCAAGCTTCTGTTTGAAATGAAAATGTGCAAAATCAGTCCAGTAGATCTCAAGTAATAAGCCTTACACGACCATATTCTTATATAAGTTAGATAGATAGATGATAGATAGTAATTTAGGCATAATTATAATAATTTAAATAGAAAAAGTACATCTCACCATAGTGTGGAAGACGCTGACTGGGTGATCCGTCTGTTGTCCAGGGGCTGTTGATGGGTCACTTCAAGGCCCAGCTCTTCCTTCTGATGATTCTTTATCTTTAATAAAGGCTTGGACAGGACAGCACTTCAAACAGAGGGCACTTTTAACATAGAGGACTCTCAGCCCTTCAAATAGAGGACTGACCTCTGTAAGAGAGGACACCTGGCCATCCTGCTGCCCAGCATCTTATGCAATGCCCAACATTTATGTGTTCAGCATTGTACTTAGGGTAATCATCAGATGCTGCAGTCCATTCAAAAGTGGCACTGCCCCCTGAGGAAACATTTTGGGGGAGTGGAGGAGAGGAAAGGTGCAAAATGGTGGAGGTAGAAGAGGGTGGGCAAATTCACGGTCGAAGGTGAGGGCAGGCAAACAGTGGAGCCAAGCATCCATTTCACTCCCATTCCAGAATACTGTTGCTACTCCTGGGAAACTTTTCATGCTTTTGCATGTGTGGCAGTCAGCAATCAGCTCCACTTTACACCCATCACCTGTGGCTAAAGTGTTGGACTGGGAGTCGGGAGATCTGGGTTCTAGCCCCCACTTGGCCATGGAAACCCACTGGGTGACTTTGGGCCAGTCACAGACTCTCAGCCCAACCCAACTCACAGGGTTGTTGTTGTGAGGATAAAGTGGAGAAGAGGAAGAGGATTATGTATGCCGCCTTGGGTTCCTTGGAGGAAAAAAAGGGCGGGATATAAATGCAATAATACATACATACATACATCTTACAGGATGGCATGGTCAAGGATGAGCACTTTTGAGCCCTGAGACTTTGACAGATGCCATGCCATGCCACCCCCTGAAGCCAGACCCAGGTTTGTCCAATAATATGATAGCCTCCATTTTTGATGTCACTGGTCTAACTAGCAAATTAGAAAATTATTTAGTTGCAGGAACCACCTTCCTAATGGCTGTAAAATGACATCTCAAGAAGTCAGCCAGTTTGAGCCAGCTGGCTTATTAAAAAGAGAGAGTGAGAGCTTAAGGTTTAGGATGCATATTGGGAAAGAAAGAGACGAGATAAGCCTATTCAAGTTGCCCAGCAGGGCGCCAACTTTCCAGATGCTCTAGGGGGCACTGTTGAGCTACATCTGAATATAGGGATTTTTCATAGTCTTCCCCTTCTAACCCTCCCATTTTCCAACTGCTGCTTCCATCTTTTTTTGTTTCCACCGAAAATCCAATAAAGAAGGACAACTGCAACAGCTGCACCATCCCTTTTGATTAGTAGCGCTTGGGAGCCCTCCTTCTGGAAGCAGCCACAGCTTCCAAAGATTTTCTTTTTCAAGAAAAGCGTTAACTAAATGCTGCAGGAAAGAGTAGCTCTCCTGGTATTGGTCTATTTTTTAAAAAACTCTGCTTAATAAATGTTCACCCCCAACCACCACCTACCCAACTTGTTAACTTCCTAAAATTTTCATTGGGAGCTTGAGTGATCAGTTCCAGGAAATGGGCAGTTCCCTTGGTTTGGAAAGAGAAGGGCATTTCCAAGTTGGTGCACAGTCTTCCTCATTTAGAAAGCCTGGAAGTCCCGCCGCTTATTCATGTTTTCTTGAGTTCCTTATTTACAGATCTTGCTTGATGTGTTTGTTTCTTTCCTGTCTGGCACAAATTCAAATGACTTACTGGAGCCGTTTGCCTCCAACCAGAAACCTCACTGCCCAAAGCCTGATAGCTTTTTCCGCTGTACATCTGCCTCTTCTCTAAAAGGGAAAAGCAATGTGTCTGCTAGGAACAAAATTCCCAGGAAAAGTGAGAAGTATGCAGATGTTTCATTGCCTGAAGGTGCAAAAAGCAATTTAGCTAGCATCCGTAGCACTCGAAACTTGTTCTGCAGGTCCAGATGTAAAGTATGCAAATCAGGAGTGGGGGTGGGTGGGCAAACCGTGTGGTAATTGTGGCAACGTGGAATATGCTGAGGGAACGTTTCAGGCACACATGACAGTTGTTATTTTCAGTAGCTAGCATTGCAAATCTGTTTTGTTCATGTTTTAAACCTGTGGCAGAGGCCTCGCCACGTATTAAGATGGTGCTGCATCACACACATGACAAGTTTCCTATCGGGAGATGATGACCTCTGTGTAGCCACAAACTGTGGGCTCCAATACAACAGTCATGTGTGGAAATCCTGGGGTGAGAGTCTATTTTGCTGCAGTTTTGTCATGTGTGAAAGCTCTTCAAACCTCATCTTGAGTATTGCGTCCAGTTTTGGGCAACACACTTCAAGAAGGATGCAGACAAGCTGGAGCGTGTTCAGAGGAGGACAACTAAGATGATCAGGGATCTGGAAACAAAGCCCTATGAGGAGAGATGGAAAGAACTGGACATGTTTTAGCCTGGAGAAGAGAAGATTGAGAGGAGACATGATAGCACTCTCCAAATACTTGAAAGGTTGTCACACAGGGAGGGCCAGGATCTCTTCTCGATCATCCCAGAGTGTAAGACACGGAATAATGGGCTCAAGTTACTGGAAGCCAGATTCCAGCTAGACATCAGGAAAAACTTCCTGACTGTTAGAGCAGTACAACAATGGAACCAGTTACCTAGGGAGGTTGTGGGCTCTCCCACACTAGAGGCCTTCAAGAGGCAGCTGGACAGCCATCTGTCAGCTATGCTTTAAGGTTGATTCCTGTATTGAGCAGGGGGTTGGACTCGATGGCCTTATAGGCCCCATCCAACTCTACTATTCTATGATTCTATAATTTAAAACACATGGAAAAATAGACACATGTGATGGCAGTATAACTAGGCATTTAATTTGGGTTTTTCCTATGTTGAGATGATGTCAGTACAAGGCATGTATGTTGTGGGAAGCAATGGCTGTTCAGAGCTTTGATGGGGCTCCAAGCTTTGCAGAGGCATGAGGAGAACAATATGTGCTCCCCATGCTTTACAAGTGATATGCACAGAAACATTTTGCAGTGTATTTTCCCTCCTAACACAAGTGCTCCTGTTTAGGGTTCTAGCCAGCCAAGCCCTCCTCCAAAATATTCCATCACCTCACCTGAGTTTTCTCTGTTTCCTCTCCAACTAACATTCAATATTACAAGGTTCATCACATGAGGCTGAAATCCTGCATTCTTACTGGGACTTTCTGCTTTCGGTTTCTTTCTGGAATTACGATGGACTTCTTTACACAGTGGACACATGATTTGAATTGAATTGAATACTTCCTTTCTCAGCAATGTTTTATGGCTGAATTATAGCACAATGCCATCATTTCACACTGCTGATATCTCGCATTAACCTTTCTTATTGCTTTATCTCCGATCTTTTGCAAAGTCAAATAAAGCTCAAATAGTGCAGGAGACGCTCTGGTTAACTAAGTCATGTAAAAGACCCACAAACTTCTGTGAGTGACCAATCATGAGCATGAAATAAAAGCCTCATTAAGAAATGCCCTGCATGGCTAGTGACCATGTTCAGGCCTCCCTGGGCCTGTGTGTGTGTGTGTGTGTGTGTGTGTGTGTGTGTGTGTGTGTGAATTTTGTGACTGTATACTTCTTCAACTCTCAGGGTTCCACTGAACATGCTTCTATTTCCCCCATGTCTCTTGGGGTCTTCATTTCTATTGAATGCAGCACCCTACCAAAGAGAACCGAAATTGTCTAGTAAGACATGCAAGGCTCTTCTATGGATCTAATCAAAGATGCAGTTGTTTGGATGTCCCTTTAGGTCAGACCAAAACAAATCTTATTCACACAGCACGTAATACACTTATGGAACTCATCGGCACAAGAAGTGATAGGGTGGCCAGGTTTCCTCTTTTACAGGGGACAACCCTCTCTTTGGAGTCCTCTGTTCAATTCTGGTTTAGAGAACCATGACAACTGTTGCCCAGCAAGAGTGAGCACCCTGCATATCAGGCTGAACTGGCAGGCACACCGGTCACCTGGCACAGCCTTCCGTGCTATATGGTGAGATGTACTGTGTTTCTATTTAAATTATAATGATTATTTCTAAATTTGCATTTCTATATATAACTAGCATATGCATCATCTTCTGTGTTTCCTCTGTTATCCTCTTCTGCATTTCCTCTGTTTTGGCAATTCCTAAGTGGTCACCCGATCACTAACTCAGATGGCTTTTAAAAAGATTAGACCAGAGTTTAGTTTCAGGGGTGGGGGAGCCGGCTGATGCTGGAGCTGAGATCTTTGGCTATCTAGAAACAGATGCCTCAGATCTAGGGGCCTTTACCCTGCTTCTTTGTTGTGTATGGATTCCCCGTAGATGCCCAGTGACAACAGAAATGCACTATACACCTGCTCATGAGGAAGCTCACCTGTTTTTACTTCATATGTCTCAGGATTCAGTCCTGCCGCTGAAACAGATGCTAGGGCTAAGATCGGTCACCAAGTAAAATCTAAGTTAGCCAGATTCATGAAAAAATGGTATACTAAGGGTTATATGCCATAAAAACTAAATGGAGCTTCCATGTTCAGAGGAAGTATATCTCTGAATGCCAGATGGAGTAGAGACAAAAAACAGGGCAGGGCTCAGTGAAGGCTGGTGGCTCCGATGTCAGTGGGGTGTTCTGCACCTTGGAGAGCTCCTTTAGAGTAGTGACTGCTTATGGCTGAAACCCAGAGTGGATTCACCACCCCACTGACATTGGAGCCACCAGATTTTATGCCATGCTGGTAGACTTCCTAGAGCAGGGGTGCAGAACCCATGGCCCACGGACCTGATCTGGCCTGCCAAGCTGTCCAATCCAGCCTGCAGTGTTTCCTTGGGTTCCTCCAGCAGTGGGCAAGGCACAGCTTCCAAATCCTGCCTCCTGGAGGATTCACCCCCACCCCCACTCCGGAAGAATCCATGCTGTTATCTCTGACTGAGAGGCACCTGACCAGCCATGGTTAAGATTAGATGGCTCGTTGTTTCGATCCATCAAGGCTCTTCTTCTCTTCTAATACAGCAAAGAAGAAAAACAGCTGAAATTCACTTAAAACCTCCCATGTAGCCCATAATAGACCTGAGGTAAACACAAAGCTGAGCCCATCATGCTTTCCTGCTACAAAGATATGGCTCGTTTCCCTGAAATTGTTGGTAAGCACATTGCCTGTCATCATAAAAGCATAACATAAGAACAGAACCCGCCATTTTCATAGGAAATGGCTTGCAAAGATAACCGTTAATAGAAGAGAGATGCTGGAGTGTTTATTGTGGAACCATCAGTAAGAGCAACCACACTGCAATCGATTCCTTCCAAGCACTAAATGGTTTTGAATGAAATGCTGGTGCTTTTTAAAAGCCGCTATGAGATGTACGGAAAACTGTCCTGTAAAAACTACAGCGTCTACCATGACCCCATGCCACCCTTCTCTTGAAGGGCCTGGATATAATGACACAGGGAGGGGCTGGTTCACACAACACACGTCCCTAACCCACCACGAGTTATTTTGTTGTCTGAACACAGTGCATTTTCCTCAGGGTGGCCTGTTAGCCATGAGGTATGGCTTGTTTTTCTTGAACAAGCCACCTTGAGAACCCATGGCTTGTTTGAGAAAATTTTTGAGTTGCTCAGGACGGTTACCAAGCCACTCTGCATGGTTAATGAGCAACCCTGTGGAAAATGCACTAAGTTCAGACTAGGGGTGTGCTCTGCTCTGTTACGGATCCACGGATCCGAAGCGGAGCAGGCTGATCCGGACCTCCGAAGCCTGGTTCCAGAGCAGATCGGGGGAGGTCTGGATCGGCCTGAAGCGGTTCGGACTAGTCCGAAGCTCTGGAGCCAGGTAAGTGGGAAGGGGAGCTTACCTGGCTCTCCCGTCCGCAGTCCGTGTGGCGATGGCGGGGGAGCCAGGTAAGTGGAGAGGGGGGAGGGGGCTTACCTGCATCCGTCGCGGTCCAGGCAGTGGCTTCAACTGACGCCCAGGCCTGGGCGTCAGTTGAAGCCACCGCCCGGACCACGACAGAGCTAGGTAAGTGGGGGAGGGGGAGGGGGCTTACCTGGCTCTGCCATCCACCAGGGAGGGGGGCTTATTCAGCCCCATTTTGTCTCCCCTTCCCCACTTAGCTGCCTCCACCATCCGCAGCAGTGGGGAAGGGGGGCAAAATGAGGGCTGAATATCGATCTGGACCTCCGGATCTTACTCTGGATCTGGTTCCGGAGTGGATCGGGGGAGGTCCAGATTGACCCAAAGCAGTTCGGGACCGATCCAGAAGGTCCGGATTGGGGGCCCTGTGCACAGCCCTAGTTCAGACAACCCAATAACCAGCTGTGCAGAAAACACGCTGGGTTCAGACAACATGATTACCTATTGTTCAAATATTGACATCTATAGCATCTAAAATTTCTAAATGTCCTAAATCAAGACACAATCAAAAACATCTTGGGAACCCTTTGGATGGAAAGGTGAGCTAAAATAGAAAACAAATCACTCGTGATTAACTATGTAGCAAATTATATATACTCCAGGTTATACGTAGATACTGTACAGAAATCCCACTGATTTAAATGAAGCTTTTTGATGAATACCTGTTTACTGGGTTGCATATTCTGGAAGCATTTTTGAGATTCCCATAGTTTTATCAAGAGTGTTCCATACCAAATACATTTCTGTTCCCCTCACAATTGTGTCTCCTCCAGCCTCAGGGAACAGTAGCTCAATGTATAACTTCAGTAGCCTAGGTATGCATAGGGGATGTGCCAGGTGTGCCCAGGAATGTCTCAAGCAATAAATGCCAAATTGAAAGGGACATTAAGTAGAGACACAGAGGGGGATCCAGACATTGTGGGAGTGGTCCTCCATCTGCGCTCCATCTGCTCCGCTGCCACACTGAAGAACCACTACCTCCGAGACAGTGCTGTTACTCCTCGCAGCAGGCGCAAAAAGGAATCACTCTGCTGGTTGCCTCTCTGCCAAGAGCCATGCCCCCTCAGCCTCCGCTGGAGTGGCTGCACCAACTGACCTCCTGCTAACAGAGGCATGGGCAAATTATCCTGGGTGCACGCCACGCCAAAAATTCACCCAAGCGGCAGGAACGGCCGTCTGGCTACTCTGCTACCCGACAGTGCACCATTGTTCCCAACAGCAGGAGTGAAAAGGAATTGCTCTGCTGGGACCCATGCGTCAAAGGGGTCAGGAGGAGGGGCTCCCGAGGGCTAATATCACCTTGTAAGCCCCTCCTCCAGCAAGTGTCACCACAAAGGCCCATCAATGCTGGGGCTTGAAGAGCATCTCCTCATTCCCCACCGCCTGCTCCCCACCAGCAACATCCCTCCCATGGTCAGGCAAGCCAAACACAGGGTAAGGGGGGCATCAGTGTCTTCAGTATTCAATACATGTTCACCTTTCCAAAAAAATATTGCTGGGTCCACACCCTAAGGAAATGTGCTGTGCATGCCCATGCTCAGCAGAAGGAACATGGAAAGTCTGAGGAACACGGCAAGTTTGAAGCTTTTCCGCTGTTTTATGCATCTGCCATTCAGTGGGGAAGATATACACCAGGAGAAAATCTTGGTAGGGAGGGCTGTATGCCTTGAAGCAGAAACATTCTTACCACAATTACTCTCATTAGGAAAACCTCCTCTGTCTAGGAGAAAGGTGAGAAATGTGAGCAGAGCAATGCAGGAACTTTAGGTTGGGTTACATGATCCGCCAGAAGGGTTGAATGTCCTGGGATTGGATTTCACTTCATTGCCGACCACAGGCCTTCTAGAGACGCAGTCAACAATTCATGGTCCAATCTGCATGCTTGCAAAAAGCATGTGGTACAAAATTCCTCTTGGGACTGTACTGTTTCAGAATGCAGGTGGGGGATCGCATGACTGAATACTCCCCATGTACGAACAAAAAGGCCTGCTATAATGGAAACCTATCAGGGAAACCAAGCAGATTAGAGAGAATAGTACTTGCCTAATCCACTCACTAAGGTCTAGCCAAAATGGGGAACTGGGTGCATTAAAATAATGGGGTTCCACATAGTTGATGTCATATTTGAACTGGGTCACACTGATGCCCACACATGTAACTTTTAACACATGAGGCATCTGTGGCCCAGGAATACACCATGCTGGGGTACCAATGCCGCATGGCACAAAAGGAAACAGGACATTGTGTTGTTGTTGTTGTTGTTGTTGTTGTTGTTGTTGTTGTTGTTGTTGTTAGGTGCTCAGCTTCATAACTAAAACCATGCCTGATATGTTTGTTTTAACTTGGGTAAGGATTCAGGCACATTCAGCTAGCTGCATTAAGAAGCAGAACAGTTCCTAGAGAAGATCGTCCATCCACCAGCAGAAAGAGATGCGATTCCTTTGTAATATTCAGGCAGGATGGGTGCATTTATCAGGGCACTCTAACCCAGGGGTAGGCAACATCTGGAAACATCTGGAAGGCACCAGATAGCCTATTGCTGTTCTGACCGATTGTTTTCTCGGGAGTGGGGGGAGAAGGAGGGATGAGATAAGGACCCTTGTTTACTGAAGTTGTGTTGCAATGCGGGGAAGGGAGAATTAGGCTCATATCTTCTGCACCATCCCATCTGGAACATTTTCTGTGCAGCACAGCTGCTGCCCAAGTAACTCAAAGCAAGTGCAGCTCCGGTGCCAATGCTTTGACATGTTTCATGGTGCCGGAACACCCAGAGAATTCCAAAGGAATTTGCTCCAAGTATTCTGACTTGCTGTCAGCACTTTAAACACACCATAGCTCAGCGGCAGGGCTTCTGCCTTGAGGTCCCAGGCTCAGTGCCTGACATCTCCAGTTTTAAAAAGATCAGGGAAGGTCGGGTGATGGGAAGAACCTCTTGCAATCTGAGAACCACAGCCAGTCATGGAAGACAGTACTGTCTGTGTTAGGAGGATCCAACAGCCTGATCCGGTGGACGGTGGTACCTTCTCACGCCCAGCAAGAAATGTGAAAAAGTGATATGGTGGCTATGGTAAGCCATGGAAACTGCTAATTAGAGAAGGAACTCCAATTTTAAAGTCAACATGTCTATCTCCCTGCCTGCCTACCACCCTATAAACTTGCCAGGGAGTTTTGATGCCATGTTTTTCCTCCAGTGCGCAAAAAACAAAGGTAACTAACTGTGTTGGCCATAAGATCCATATTAGGGTAATACTTTTCTAAGGCAAACTCAAACGTCGCAAAATCGTGCGCAAGCTTTCAAGACCTCCAGATTTCTCTTGCCTGATGAGATCTGGGGATCTCAAACCTTGTGACCTTTGTGTCGGCCTGATAAAGGCATTGCCCTAATATGGATTTTGGAGTTTTTCCTCCAGCAGGGAGGATTTTGGAGGAATTCGGCTGGAGATATTGTAGGTGGAAAACTTTGCTGCAATGGCAAACTAAGTGGATTTTGTAGGAATGAGCCATAAGCAGTAGTGGACAGTATCTCTCTCACAGATCTGCCTCACAAAGGCCACTTGAATTTTTCCATCCAGCTGGAACATTTACTGCAGATGTTCTTCTATGGATACCAAACCATTCCTGTGGAGGAAAATGACATTATGTCACAGATAGTGTTGGTGGGCCGTATAGATAAAAGCCCCTCCATGCAAAAATAATTTTTTATTTTTTTAAAAAAAATCCTTTGCCCTGCACATAGAAAACGAACACCTCAAGGAGACATGTCCTAGCCTAGCTTTCTCACTGATATGCTAATGTGCAGGGATGCCCTCCCCAATGCTGAAAGATTTAACCATGGTTTCCTCCTTCTCCAGAGAGGCCACCTGCATGCATGATCTTTCACTCTGGGAGTGTCTTCTGAATGAGAGATTGGGCTAGCAGCCTCTCGTAGAGGTGTGTTGGTCATTTTGTGTGGCTGACGTGCCTCTCCAGAGAGGCTCTCACCCTATCTTTTACTTTGGGAGAGTCCTGAAAGTGAGAGACCAGGCAGGCAAGCAGGAGGCCTCTCTGGAGAGCCCGCCTGCCCAATCTCTTAGTCTGAACCTGCTCCCAACGTGAGAAATCAGGCGGATGAGCAGCTCTGAATTAGTGCCAGTGCCTGTAAGGGCCCTCTTAGCAGTGGTAGAAGGCATGACCCAACCACCCCACTTGATTTATCACCTGAGCAGGGGATTCACCCTGCCTCATGGGAGGGCCGGCCCTACTTTTCGCTCTACTGGCCCAGATAATGGTGGTGGTGAGAAGGAGGAAGATAGATGCCACTGCCTACTTGCTCACTGGCTCCCTGCCTGACAAGCAAGCAAGTTGTAGCAAAGATGAGGAACAACAGCAGCTGGTGACAACAGCAGTAAGAGGATAGACTCGGTGAGGGAGGGAGCCCATTGTCGGTGTGTTGCCCAAAGGCTCTAGGAAGCCTGGAGATGGCACTGACCCTAAGCCTTTGTATACCCTGGAAAGCTGGTGGAGATCAGAAAGCCTTTGCTTGTGTCCCCCTGGGGATATCCATGCAGGGGATAGCCCTCAACTAACATGCTGCTAAGCTGAAGAGAGCCCATGCTTTGTTGTAGGGTTGCAATCTGTGGATTGTTCATGGTCGTGGCTTGATTCATACAACACAATAACCCACATTTCAGCAACAACCCATAGTTCAATGACAACCCACACTGAACCCATATTCAACCTTTGAGTTTGGGTTATTATGTGATCTGAGTCCAGAGATTTCTTGAATTTTGACACCTTACTTCAACTCTTCGTTTTCAGTATGTAGGGGACATTGACATTGCGTGTGGTTGTTTAAAACTACAAATCTGTATTACGTTAAAAAGAACAAAACGAAACATTGACATTATTGCTCATTTTGTAGAATTTCCCCCTGATGAATAGATAGGATGCAGCTTGAACTGCATAGCCTCCTTTAATCTCATTTTCTACAATGAATTTGCATATGCACTCTGCTTATTTTCTGCTCTGGGTTGCTCAAGTGCAAGTCTTTTCATGGAGCACACTGAATTCTCACAATCTTTTGGGATAGGTTAGACTGAGAAAAAGAGTCTTATGGCCAAGCAGAGACTTGAACCCAGCACCTAAACCCAGTTTAAGCTCAACATTCTACATGTTACATGCAAATGTAAGTCTGCAGGAATGGGGGAGTGAAGTGAGGTGTGTGATGCTTCACGTTTTGCCTCTCCGCCATATCTATACTGCGAATCACATCACGTTTCTGCTACTTGTTTCAAATCAGAGCAGGGGATTTGGAGCAGCAAAATGGCCGATGAGGATTAAACACCCTTTCCTGCTGCTACTTTTCAGCTCAAAATCCCCCACCCAAGCGGCCTTTTGTTTCTTTGCACTCCCCCCGCCCGCCCCAAATGGCCCACAATGTGTAGTAACCCCTCCATCAAGCAGGTTCTTCCTATGTCTAACTGACTGTCCAAAGGTGTCCACAATCAAGCACCCATCTGGCGGCCAGGCCAAGCACCCCAGATTTGTCCTGTGCCCAGCATCCGCCTTCTCCAACGTGTGTCTCGTGCATTTCCATTCCTGTCACTGTGCCGCCTGCCTGCTTGCCCACCCGCCCGCCCTGGATGCCCCTCAGAGATGAATTGGCAATGCCCTGGAGGGACCTACGCTTGGCGCATCCAATCAAATGCAGATGGAGGCTTCCCGTCTTCTGTGTCTTCCTGGAGACAGCTTGATCAGGAGGTAGTACTAGCCAGCAGCTCCTGCCTACGCAAATGTGTTCAATTATGCAGCACTAACAGCTTTGTCATTCTAGCCCCTCCAAATGCCTTGTGGACACAATCTTTTTGTTCTTTTTCTTTTTGTTAAACTATTAACTGTTTATTGGTCTAGATAGCATGATATGCAATCTCTGTAGTGCCCTACTGGAGAAAAAAAGAGCGAGCGAGATCCCTCCCTCCCCAATCAGTTCTACAAACAAAACAGTAGTTAATGGTGGACTTTTAGCCTTTAACCAGATCAAAGCTTTCGTGTTCCGAAGAACTGGAAAAACACAAAACCGCTCCCTGAGGGTAAAGGGTATCGCCATATATCAGGGTCAATTCTTCGAGTGCCAGTCTTTACGTAGCCCAAATGGCATCATCTGTTTTGGATGGTATCAGCAGTGTCATGGAGTGGCCAGGTGTCTCTTTTACAGAGGGCAGTCCTCTACTTGAAGGCACCCTGTATTTGAAGGCCTGTCTTGTCCAATTTGGGTTTAAAGGTAAAGAACCATAAGAACTCTTGTCCATCAACAGTTGCAAGCATCTGCACAAGTAGGCACCTGGGCCAGATCTACACTAGCGCTTTTGAGTAGTGCTGAAATGCTGTTGTTGCACATGACACATGCCATTTTTTTAAGAGTTATTTCCCACTTTTAATTCTGTATTATCCAAATACCACAACAAATGCCATTGTGTGCTCTCCAAGGTATAAATGCACAAGAGGGATATAGTGTTATCATGATGGGATCATATTGATACAACACAAAGTGTAGTTCTGGTCGTGGTTGCTGTCTTCCGCACTACACTGAGATGTACTGTATTTCTATTTAAATTATAAAAATTTTTCTATATTTGCATCTATGCATATAAACTAGTTCTCTCTTCTTTACACTGGACATGGACTGGACAGCCCTTCAAACACAGGATATCTTCAAATAGAGGAGCGTCCTCTATTAAGCAGGACCCGTGGCCACCCTAGGCTGCATATCTCATATCTCATTGCCAGCTGCAGGAATGGTCCTGAGGCACCATCCTTGATGCTACCTGCTATTGATGTTGCCTCAGGTGACCCCTGCCTCTGATCCTTGCCCTAGATAAGGTGGGGAAAGCAAAGCCAGCAGATCCCCAGATGGCCTTAGTGCATGAAGTTACTGCTGGGGGCAGAGTACTCTGGCTTCAGAGAAACGCTGCCATCACTCGGTCTGTCAGGTTACGCTACTTTGGAACTCCACAACTCAAAACAGCCCAACTGGCTTGGAAGCCCTTGCTTTGGATCCAAAGTTCAAGTTGGCGATGTGAAGTGAATGAAAAACAAATGGCAAACCTGGGATTTGCTTTATTGGATTGTTTCTAGTATGATTCTGCTTGCCTATTTATGGCCAATTCACCTCTGAGTTTGTCGGGATCTGATGGCATGAAATTGTCCACCTAAGAAGCTCAGCCGGCCTCTGTAGATGAAGTGGCAGAAAGCCAAGAGAAGGGGTTGCTGCTTCCTTCTCTGTTGCTATCTCTATGTGTGACTTGGGATATGAGTCATATCCTCTCATGCTGAGCCTCTCCTTCCCTGTCAATACTTCACATTGCTTCCAGACAGAAGGTGTTGCAGGGGACAAGGCTGGCATCAAGGGTTGGTAGGGATGGGCACCTGCTAAGGGCCCACTCCCCAGCAGAGGACCACTGGCAATAGCTCCCTGGAGTTGCTCCTCTTCTTCACCATTGCAGCCTGCTTGGTAACCTGCTTCTTCTTCTAGCCAAGACAGTAGTGGTGGTGAGTAGGAACAGCAGATGATGCCAATGCCTGCTTGGTCACTGGCTGTCAAACAAGCAAGTGGTGGCCATGATGAGAAAGAAGAGGAGGAGCAACAGCAGCTGGTGACCATGGTGGTGAGAACGTAGAGGTGCCTTGCCCAGGGGCCTTCAAAAACCTGGAGCCAGCACTGGCAGGGAAGGGGTACCTTCTTCAAGGGCACGGATTCAGGAGCTTTTATGCAAGCTGTCCAGGGGCTGTGATGATCCCCATGTGATGGTTCTTCAGAACCCAGGGAATGGAACAAACTCTTGTTCGCATATCAACCAGCCTATTATTGAGGTCATCTTTGGAGGCTCTCCTCCAGAGCCCTCTAGAGCCACTTTCACCTGAGCTGGTGGGTGGGGACCAGACAGAGAGGGCCTTCTCAGTTGTGACACCCCATTTATGGAACTCTGTCTTCAAAGACGTTCTCCTGACACTATCTTTTCTGTGCCAAGTTAAACCTTTTTTTTAATTATTTCATTAGGCCTTTTAATGTAATGCTCTTTGAATGTATTGTGATGGTTACATTTTCGCTTGATTTTCTGCTTTATTTTCTCTTTGTAAGCCACCCTGGAAGCACTCGTGAAGGACAACATAAGAAATTTGGGGTGAGGGGGAAACATGCTGGCCCTTGCTCATCCAAAGAGTACACTGGAAAAAAGCAACCTCCATTTGGGTGGCCCTCAGTCCAAAAATGGCGGTCGCACGAAAACCCTACAATCAACACCTTCCAGGGTTTATTCTAAGCTGGTGCAGCTCCTCATCCCCAGTGCTTGAGCACCTTCCAAATTTTTTCTAATAGAAAAAAAATAAAAATATGAAAGAGGGAAGAGTAAATGAGAATGTTTAGAGAAATTAAGGGAAAGAGAGACAGGAAAGAAAGATGGAATGAAGAAAGGAAGGATAGGAAAATAAGAGAAGGGAAAATGAAGATGCCTTGCAAAGAATGGATGAGATTATCTTCCCTCCCTAAGCTATAGCCGAGGACTGAGTCAAAAAGTTTTACTGGGGGGCTTAGAACCCTCTTTCCTCTGCTTAGAATTGTCGTGACTAGAACGTATCCTTTCACAGGATGGCTGTTGTCCTGCAAAAATATGTTGAGTTTCTGTATTGTATACTACGGGATAATGGGTTCTAAGGCTGTCACAGAATTCTTTAAGGTCCATATTCTCCACTGCACAAAACTTTCTTTCAACTGCACTTTTTTTTTAACTGCATAAAATGTGCCCAACTGCACATTAGAATAAACCCAGATGCCTCTTCCCCAGGGAACTTACACTCCTGCCTCTAGTTGAGTGCTCCAATGTTAAACCAACCATGGAGGAAGCTGACACCTGGACACACTCAAAGATAGTCTTTCCCCAGCCTGGTCGCTTCCTGATGGATTGAATCACAATGCCCATCATCCTCAGCCAGCACATACCAGCTGGGGAGGTGGGAGTTGTGGTCCAATCACATCTGGAAAGTGCTAGGTTGGGAAAGGCTGCTCTATGAGATCAACATAATGTTGACTGCCTTCTCCTGGGAAATGATTGAAGACATACAAATGGGACCCTTAAGACCAAAGAATGATTGAACTCTGTTGTCGTTGTCCACCAGAGAATAGCTTATGAGTGCTGGCAGCCTCTCTGTTTGTCCTCTGAATACATCCACTTTTTCTCCTGCGTAGGCTGAGGCAAGGCCATGGTGTGGATTTCCTTTTCTTCAAGGGTTTTCCTTCACACAGTTGAGGGTTTTAGAAATGGATGCTTGTTCAGGGTGGTGGTAAGACTCTAGAACAGGGGTGGGCAACCTTTTTTCTGCTGGGGGCAGCATATCAGCAGTGGGTTGGGCCAAAGTCAGTGGCGGGTGGGGGGCAAAGCCTAAAGTGGGTTGGACACCCCTTTTCTCTTTCTCTTTTTACCACACCCTTTTCACTCTCTCCTTTCTTCCCCCCACTCAGGCGGCTGCCAAGAAAGGGACAGATCACTCTTGACAGAGGTCTGAAACGCATTACATGCAGAGGGCTTCTGGAATTAGGATGAGGACCTCATGACATCAGTCGGAATGCTGCATGCAGTCCTGGGGCCACAAGTTGGCCACCCCTGTGAAGGTCTTGGTCCACCTTGTTCACATCCACAAACGAAACAATAGAGGTAGAAGGCATGATCAGCAGGCCCACAGGATGATCAGTACTTGCAGAGACAATTCATGAAGAGCTACTGAATGTAGGTTACAGAATAGTTCTGCCCTCAGAATCTTTTTCAACCTAGGAATGAAGTTTGAACTCCTGTTTGGGTGGTCTGACCATGGCATTCAGCCACTGCAGCAAGTGAACCATCGGAAAGAAAAGCCAACCCCTGCGTACCGTCGGTGAAACACAGCTCTTTTGCAAAAGGATACAACCATCTCAAACCAGATCTTACACAACCTTGTAATTTTCTCTTGTAATTTTCATTTTTAATTTTGACTTTCTTGCCTTTGGCTAGAACACCAGATCTAGATATGAAGTAATGCATGCTTCCAACTCAGCCTAACTGACAAGAATATGAAACTTCAGGTTTGGATTGGAGAGATCTCTCATATTGACATGATCATGGTCTTTTCTCTATCTCAGTCATTGCTCTCTTCTGTCTGGCTCATTTCCACTGTCCTGGGAGGTCAGGGCCCTGATGTCTTGCAACTACAAGTGTGGCTCCTGCTGATGAAAGTGCTTTGTGACCCTTAGAGTTTGGAGGCTGTTGCTGGAGGCAACATTCAATTCTGGAAAAGATGTATTATATTTGCTGCTATTTAGGATTACGTTTTTGAATTTCTGTTGTTAGGTTTGTAGTATGAATTATTAGGTGACAATCCCATGGCTTCTGCAATCTCAAGGGGCACAGGATTTGTAAGGGCAGGGGTTTCGGTAAGAACAGAATGGAATCTTAAAAGAAACACAAAACCATCTGAAAGTGGGGGAATTAACATCCACCCCCTTGTCATAGTCAGATCACTTTCTATTGAGGTTTAGACTTTCGGCAGCCTTTCCCTCTGCAAGGGTGGGGGGCCTATTAAAATGGTCCGCCACCGGAGGCTAATGGACTCCAATAGATTCCAGAGGGCTCTGGAGGATTTTCCCGCTGGTATGGCTGGTGCTCCTGTCGAAGCCCAGGTTGCTCTGTGGAATGCAGAGATGACTCGGGTGGTTGACACGATCGCGCCCAAGTGCCCTCTCCCTCTGAGCAGAGCCCAGCCAGCTCCTTGGCATACACCTGAGCTGAGGGTAATGAAGCAAGAGGGGAGATGGCTATAACGCAGGTGGAGGAAAACTTGTGCTGAGTCTGATCGAACACGAGTCAGAACTCACTATCAAGCCTATTCTGTGGCAGTGAGGGTGACAAAGAGACAGTTCTTTTCCACCAGCATTACATCTTCTCAGTGTCGTCCAGCGGAGCTTTTTCATGTGGTTCATGGCCTGTTACACTCTGGGCCAGGGCGAGAGATGGTGGATCCTTTAGTAGCATGCTGTGACAAATTTGCAGGGCACTTTGAAGATAAATTCGCTCAGATTCGTCATGAATTGGACACCACACTTAAAGCAGTTCCACTAGTAGAGGCATTCAGAGCGCTGTCCAGTTCAGTTTTATTGGATGAGTTTCAGCTATTGAGGCCCGAGGATGTGGACAAGATGCTTGGCCAAGTCCGGTCGACCACCTGTGTGCTTGACCCTTGCCCTTCATGGCTTATTACATCAATTAAGGAGGGGATCGCCAGCTGGGTCCAGGAGGTTGTAAATGCCTCGAGAGAGAGGGAGCGGTGCCAGTCTCTTTAAAAGAGGTGGTAATTAGACCACTCCTGAAGAAGCTAAACCTGGACCAGGAAGATGTTAAAAACTATAGGCCGGTGGCGAACATCCCCTTCCTGGACAAGGTGCTTGAGCGGGTGGTTGCAGGACAACTCCAGGCACTCTTGAATGAAACGGATTATCTAGATCCATTTCAATCGGGTTGCAGGCCTGGTTTTGGAACGGAAACTGCCTTGGTCACCCTGTGGAATGACCTCTGTCGGGAGAGAGACAGGGGGAGTGCGACCCTGTTGGTTCTCCTGGACCTCTCAGCGGCTTTTGATACCATCGGCCATGGTATCCTTCTGGATAGGTTGTCTGAGCTGGAAGTTGGAGGTACTGCGTTGCAGTGGTTCCGCTCCTACTTGGATGGCCGATTCCAGAAGGTGATGCTGGGGGATTATTGCTCTGTGCCGTGGCTCCTAAGCCATGGGGTTCCACAGGGCTCTATTTTATCCCCTATGCTGTTCAACATATACATGAAGCTGCTGGGGGAGGTTATCCGGAGATGTGGACTGAGGTGTCATCAATATGCGGATGATACCCAGCTCTACCTTTCCTTTTCATCAAACCCAGGTGAGGCAGTGGCTGTTCTGAACCAGTGCCTGGGCATGGTAATGGACTGGATGAGGGCTAACAAACTGAGACTCAATCCAGACAAGACGGAGGTACTGTTAGCGGGTAGTTCATCTGTCTGGCGAGGTGATGTTTGTCCTGTCCTGGACGGGGTTGCACTCTCTCTAAAGGATTGGGTCCATAGTCTGGGGGTGCTCTTGGATCCAGAACTGTCACTTGAGGCACAGGTGAACTTAGTGGCAAAGAGACCTTTTATCAGCTTAGGCTGATATACCAACTGCACCCTTATCTGGACGGAGATAGCCTAGCTACAGTTATCCATGCTCTGATAACCTCTCGTTTAGATTATTGCAATGCGTTATATGTGGGGCTGCCTTTGAAAATGGTCCAGAAACTTCAGCTGGTACAAAACAGGGCAGCACGGTTACTAACAGGGACTGGCCGACGAGACCATATCACACCAGTCCTTTTCCAGCTTCACTGGCTGCCAGTCCAGGTCCAGGCCCGATTCAAAGTGCTGGTATTAACGTTTAAAGCCCTAAACGGCTTGGGGCCAGGCTATCTGAAGGAACACCTCCTCCCATATGTACCTGCCTGGACCCTAAGGTCATCTTCAGGGGTCATTCTCCGTGAGCCCCTGCCAAAGGAAGTGAGGCAGGTGGCTACCAGGAGGAGGGCCTTCTTTGCTGTGGCACCCCGGCTGTGGAATGAGCTCCCTAAGGAGGTTCGCTTGGCACCTACATTATATGCCTTTAGATGCCAGGTGAAGACCTTTTTATTCTCCCAGCATTTTAACAGTCTATAAATACATTTTAACTTGGTATTTTAAATTTGTAATTTTGATTGTTTTTTGTGAATTTGTAATTTTGATCTGCTGTTTTTATCTGGTTGAGCATTTATATTGTATTTTATATTATGGTTTTATACTGTTGTTTTATACTTTGAATGGTTTTAATTTTTGTGAACCGCCCAGAGAGCTCAGGTTATTGGGCGGTATAGAAATGTAATAAATAAATAAATAAATAAATAAATAAATAAATAAATTACATAGCATGGAAACCCAATAGAATAAAACAATAAAACCCAGCTAGTCTGTCTACTTACTCCAAGTAGGGGCTTGAGGGAGGCCTAGCCAGCAACCGAACGCTTCCATCAGACCACATGGAAAATTGAGACAAAGGACTGGTGGTTCCCCTTCATCTTTATACACTTCAACCCACCATCCAGCCTAATTTCCCCCCTTCCCTTCTCCCAGGGATGATGAGATAGGTTTTTCACACCTCTCCAGCTGTAGCCCTTCCTTTCCGGCAGGCCGAGCTGGTTTATGGACTTGAGGTCAGAGAAGAGCCTCACTGGCGCCAAAGTCCGGAGGATGTATCTCCACTCATCCTTCCTTCAGATGTCCGGGGTGGCAAATCCTCTGGCCAGTTCTCCCCCTTATTCTGAAGCTGTAAAATTCTAACTAAAACCAGATTCTTCATTCTTCACCCCTGCAACCACCCAGGAGACAGGGCAGTCTAACTTACCATGACCACTACTTTACAACTGCTGAAGAAGTGATATATAAAAATCCAAAAAAATACAACATTCTGGGGGTGGGGGGAACAAACCCATGGACATGAAGTGCAACTGGAATGCCATGTGTAGGATCTAACCTTGCAACTCATAAACTCAGTGTGCAGGTCCTAATCCCCCATCACCATGAGGGAAGCACTGTACCGGGTCTTCCCAAAGAGATTTTCCATGCAATCTTCTGCAGTCTACCAGACTTTCTAACTCAACAGTAAGAAACTTCTGAACTTGAGTTAATTCCAAGAAGGAGAACCTGCTTTGCTGACCACGTGATTTCTGACCCTTTTTGAAGAGCTTAGCAGGATTCTGAATCCTGGAGACAAATTGAACCACTGGGAATTAATCCGTACTATGAGTGAAGTCCTTAAGGCAATAATCATATGCAGCCTGAATGCGCTCGGGCTGAATACTGAGGGTTTGGACCCAATTTGAAGAATTGTTGTCACTTTAATTGGTTTAGCAGAATATTATAACAGAATTCCCATTTGTAGCACAATTATTGAACCATGAAATCAATATTCTTCATGGATACGTTATGTGGAAATATACTACCTGAAGAAAGATTCTGTCAGACAATTGTTGCATGATATATTATTTGAGTTGGTGTGCTCATGAATAAGGACCTGGCTAGACATTACAAGGGATACATGGCTGCTGTTGGCCTACTTCTCCCCACTCACCTCTCTGGTCATGTCTCATGAAAGAAATATATGATGTGACATCATTGAGTTCAAGGTTTCTCCACACGTTCAGGCAGCAGCCAATGAACTGGAGCAGGGGTGGAAATGCTGAATGCAATGATGTCACATCAAGCATTTATTGTACTAAATAATAACCAGTGGGATATAGCGTGAGATGTGCAGGTTTGTAGAAGTCCTCCAGCAGCCACTTACATAAAACAGGTGAGTTGACTGGCCTTCCACTGAATTGCAGTGATCCTACATAGTGGCTGGGTTCACACAACATGCTTACCCACACTCAGTGGTTGAGTGTGGTCTGTTGTAGAACTGTGGGTTAGCATGTTGTCTGAACACAGGACGCTTTCCACTGGTTGCTTGTTAACCATGTGGTGCAGCTTGTTAACTACCCTGATCAACCCAGCAACAAACTATGGGTTCTCAAGCTGGCTTGTTTGAGTAAAATCAACCATATTGCATGGTTAACAAGCTACCCTGTGGGAAATGTCCTTGGTTCAGACAACACTCTAACTCATGGTTCAACAAACAACCCATGGTTCAATAATAACACACACTCAACCACTGAGTGCGGGTTACTCCGTTGTGCAAACCCAGCCAGTAACAATATACAGTGTGTAAATATAGTATATGAGCTGTACTCAGGGCTGGCCTTAGGGGTAAGCAAGCTGGGCACTCACCCAGGATGTCAAATTGAACAGTATTTGTTGTGTGTATCGTCTGCAGGGAACTAAGGCAAAGAAAAGCAGCAAGCACCTTCTATCTTTGTACCAAAAGACTACAGATTCTTCGGGTGTGAACTATGAAAATGAACTTCCATTAATGAGCTTTAAAAGTAAGTTCTTTTTTCCAGTTCCGTTTATTCTAAAATATATAAAAATCATTGGAACACAGCTGTACTTTGAGTCAATGTTACCAAGTGCTATATGCACCACAAAATACTATTAAGACTATAAATAATAATAGAAGAAGCCATAAGATGAGTCATCTGGTGAGCGGGAGGGGCATCAAAGGGACTCCTCAGCCAGGGTGCTATTTATTCTAGGGCTGGCCATGATAACATCCACCACCTGCTTTCTTTTTGGGGGTAAACCCTAAAAGGCATTGGCCCTATTCAGACAACATGGTAAACCATGATGGTTAAGCATTTTGAGCTAACCATAATGGCTTAGTGTGTCGTGTGAACCATTCCTAACCATGGTGGCTAAATAACCACAATTTAAACATACTCACTAACCATCTGCTGCAAATGGGTTAGCGGCCTAACCATGGCTTAGCATGTTGCCTGAACAGGCCCATTTTCCAGCTACCTGCAATAAAGCTGGTACAAGTTCCAAAGGTCGAAAGATGATGGGAGCCCAGGTGCAGGCAATACTTGTCGGTCATTTGCCTGCCCTGCTACTCGCTCCAGCATGAGGCTACAAGGGTGGTGGTTTATCCTCAGCCTAGAGAATTTGCACTCGGGTGCAGCTCATCTCAACTGGGGATGACAATAGGAGAAGAGAAGTGGCATGTTCGAAAACCAAAAAAGCCACACTGCTGATGTTCTGATATAGCAGCTGGAGGCTATGAAGGGATCATAAGTAGTTGCACGGAGATGGGAACAAAAGGACCACCAAGTGCCCCATTATGCTATTACATACCGTGGCCTATTTGTGCTACTGGAACAAGCAAAAAGGCACTGTAATCCCATCAAAATAAGGTTGAACTGTAAAATACTTGCAAAAATAAGTTTTGTTGTTGTTGGAGAACTGCCAGACTAGCATAGGAAATAACATATTAGAGCTGCAATCCTATATCCACTTGCCTGGGAGTAAGCCCTATTGAACTCAGTGGGAATTATTTCGGAGTAAATCTGTATACGATTGCTCTATACAAGTAATCATGTCCTGCTCAATGCAAAATGGGGTTTTCATCTCCAGTTGTTACTACAAGTGGCTGAAAAGTGTCCCTAGACATTGTAATATCTTTTCTTCTATGGGGTCAAATGCCACCACCCCCTTTTAGGAAATTAGAATTTAAAACATTCAAACATTTACTAGGATTGTTTGTGTCTCTTTTAGTCAGCCCTATAATTTGGGCTGACCCTCCAATACTTCTGACACTACCCCGGTACATTTCCTTTGCTAGATCAGCATGAGCACCTGTTCATGTTAACTGTCACTGTCGTAATCTTCTATTCTGGCTAAAAGTTACACCCAGCTCAACACTTTGGGTGCAAGACACAGACAAGCATGGTGACCCCATGCCAGGAACAGATGACGTGGATAGAAATCATAGAATCATAGAATCATAGAATAGCAGAGTTGGAAGGGGCCTACAAGGCCATCGAGTCCAACCCCCTGCTCAATGCAGGAATCCACCCTAAAGCATCCCTGACAGATGGTTGTCCAGCTGCCTCTTGAATGAATAAGGAACTGGGGGTGCGCAGCCCACAATCAACTTTAGGTTACCCAGAAATGCTTGACATGTTTTGCATGTAACAACAACCCAGAGTACTGGTTGAATATGGGCTGTCATGGAATTGTGGCTTGTTGAATCGTGGGTTGTTGTTACATATGAACACAGCACTATGGTTTAACTATGGATTGTTAACCACAAATAACCACAGTTCACAATCCAACAACATCCCATGGGTTCTCTTGCTGGGTTCCTTATTCATATACATTGGCTATTATTGCCGTGATGGGGCACTATTATTAGCATATGCTTGACAATGTTCTGCACTATCACCAGATCAGTTCCTGTTTGGTTGGCGTATAGCCTCTGGGAAAAGGCCTCAAGAGCCACATGGGACCTTTGAAGATATCATAAGTGGGTGGTGGCCTGCAGTGCCCAGAGCCTCCACCCCACCCATTCTGTAATAAAGCCAGCCTGACACAAGTGAGGTTGTGAGGGGGCGGGATTTTGCATCGAGTTGGGCATTGCAATGTTTAGTATTTATTTATTTATTTATTTAGAATATTTATATACCGCTCCTCATTGAAAAAATTTCGGAGCGGTGTACAAGGTAAAAATGAAAACAAAAACAGAATAAAACAGTTAAAACAAAATTTAAAAAGAAGCAAAACAACAACAACACAGAAATCCAAGGCTGCATGTTAAAGAAAGGCTTTTTGGAATAAAGATGTTTTCAGGAGGCGCCGAAAGGAGTACAAGGTTGGAGCCTGTCTGACCTCCAGAGGCAGGGAACTCCACAGGAGGGGCGCCGCCACGCTGAAGGCTCTTCCCCTGGTGGATTCCAATCGGAGGATGGATCTAGGTGGAACCACCAGGAGCAGGCCCTCGGATGACCTCAGTGACCGGGCAGGTTGGTAAGGGAGAAGGCGCTATCTCAGGTATCCTGGTCCCAAGTTGTTTAGGGCTTTGTACACAAGTACAAGAACCTTAAACCTGGCCCGGTAGCGAATAGACAGCCAGTGCAGTTCCCTCAGCAGAGGAGTTACATGCTGGAAAGGGGCAGCTGCAGACAACAGCCGAGCTGCAGCATTCTGCACTAGCTCCAGCTTCCGGAGCAGCTTCAAGGGCAGCCCCACATAGAGCGCGTTGCAGTAATCCAATCTTGAGGTTACCAATGCTTGTACCACCGTGGTCAAGCTATCCCTGTCCAGGAGAGGCCGTAGTTGGCGAACCAACCGAAGATGGTAAAAGGCACTCCGAGCCGTGGCGGCTACTTGAGCCTCCAACGACAGAAATGGGTCTAAGAGTACCCCCAAACTACGAACCTGTTCTTTCAGAGGCAGAGCAACCCCATCCAGAACAGGCAATGAGCCTGTCTCCCGGACTCGGGAACCACTCACCCACAGGGCTTCCGTCTTGCCAGGATTTAGTCTCAGTTTATTGGCCCTCATCCAGCCCATTACTGAGTCTAGGCACTGGTCCAGGACTTGCACAGCCTCACCTGATTCAGTTGTCACAGGGAGATAGAGCTGCGTGTCATCAGCGTATTGATGGCATTTAGCTCCAAATCCCCTAATGACCGCTCCCAAAGGCTTCATATAGATGTTAAATAACATTGGGGACAAGATGGTGCCCTGCGGCACTCCATAGCTCAATTGCCAGGAGGCCGAGGACTGGTCACCCAATGCTACTCTCTGAAAACGACCCCGTAGGTAGGACCGGAACCACTGTAAAACAGTGCCTCCGATGCCCATCCCACAGAGTCGATCCAGGAGGATACCATGGTCAATGGTATCAAAAGCCGCCGAGAGATCGAGCAGGATTAACAGGGTTGCATTCCCCCTGTCCCTCTCTCAATAAAGGTCATCCATCAGGGCGACCAAGGCTGATTCAGTCCCGTAACCAGATCGGAACCCAGACTGGAATGGATCTAGATAATCAGTATCCTCCAAGAGTGCCTGCAGTTGCTCCGCCACAACCCTCTCAAGTACCTTCCCTAAAAAAGGAGTGTTAGCAACTGGGCGGTAGTTGCCTAATACCATCGGGTCCAGGGTGGGCTTCTTCAGGAGTGGTCGCACTACTGCCTCCTTAAGGACAGCAGGGACCACCCCTTCCCGGAGGGAAGCATTTATCACCCCCTGGACCCACCCAGTCAGACCCCCTCGGCTTGCTTTTATAAGCCAGGAGGGACAGGGATCGAGAGGGCAAGTGGTCGGCCGCACTGCTGCAAGCACCTTGTCCACATCATCAGGCAGCAAAAACTGGAACTGATCCCACAAAATTGGGCAGATGGTGGCATCGGACACCTCAACTGGAGCTGCACTAAAAACAACGTCAAGCTCGCTGCGGAGAGAAGCGATCTTGTCCTCAAAGTGTGATGCAAAAAGGTCACAGCGGGTCCTTGACGGAGCCAGGGCCCCATTTGCTGGGGAGGATGTTAGTATGTTGTTTGCTACACTAGGCTGATTACTGCTTAAAAATATAATGTCTTCCACCAGGGTTTTAATGTTCACGTATATTTTTGGGGAACTATCATTGGACCCAATATACCTGTTTAGGAGTGAACACCCTGCTTTTGTCTCCCTGGCCTCCTGGCAGTGTTTTTAAAGTGGCCCAAGAGACATGAGCGACTGACCTGTTCATCTGGCAGGCCCTGACAGTAAGAAAAGATGTTGGAAGCAGCTGGATCACCACAGGGGAGGAGATGGGGAGCAGCGATAATGACAGCATGTCTTCGAGAAGGTAGCAGAGCATGAAACCAATTTCACACTTTATTAGCCAATTCAGGTGCCAATTGCTCAAATCCTGAAACAATAATATCCTCTCTGCACCCCACATCTTTCCTCATTCTGGCCAGCCTCTTAAGGAAGCTTATTTCAGTTTCTCTTAGCAGCATCTTTGCACAAGTTCTCTCAAATCATCACACACACCTTGAATGGTGGCGCCAGCACATGGCCACACAGATTGTTCTCAGAAGGCAGCAGCCCTAACATCTCACATAGATTTCAGAGGTCAAAACAGCAGACATGAGTGTCGCTAAGCCTGTGTTCAGACAACATGCTAACCCACAGTTCTACAACAGACCACACTCAACCACTCAGTGGGGCTTAGTCTGGAGAAAATATGCATTGGATCGCAGTCTTTGGGTCATTATGGAAGTTAGGATTTCTTCCAGCCTGGGAAGATGAACAAGGTCATGTGTGCTTTGCCTTGTCCAAGAAAGGCCTGGTGCGATGGTTTCTGATAACGTGTTTCTGCCTCCTTGAATTTTCCCGAGCCTTCCCTTTGTGGCCTGGATCACAGGAAACCCCGCCCAAGCCAACCATTGTAAATCACCCTTTTCCCTTCCCCAGACGATTTCGTGAGCTGAGCTCCTTCAAACCAAACCACTGTGCAGGTAGGCGCAAACAGATCAATGAAAAGAAGAGAAGCCGGTTTGCTCAGCACAATGATATTTAATTTTTGAAGTCAGGTCTGTTTGCACATGCTAAGAGGAGAATTTATCTTCCCTGCGGCTCCTGAAAGAGGACAACAATTTTGCAACAAACATTCAGTAATGGACACAGGGGAAGTCTCTCTCCCCCCCCCCCCCACCACCTGGCTGCTTTATATACCATAAAGTTTCTACATTCAAAGTGAGGAACAGGAAGATAATTTTTAGAGAGGAGTGTTCTACCCCTTTACTCTTTACTCAGTACCTGAGCGTATGGTATGTATATAATATGCTGTACTGAACGAAGTTTGGGGGCAACGGAAAGACAACTGTTCTGAGATTTGCTAAAGGCTATTGGCTCCCCCTGAAAGGATCTTGAAGGACATAACTAGATAAAGACAGGAGCAGATCTGGGTCTGGGGGCCTGTCTTGACGATGAAGCACTGGCACTGCGAACCCACCCACCCCAAATCCCACAGTTTCGCTCCTGCGGGGTTGCGCCAAGTAATCCCCATACCAAGGCGGGGCATATATCGATCATCAGTGCTGCCGCTGCCGCCACTGCCGCCTGTCCCTCCCTGGCTTTTTCCTCCTTACCTCTCAAGGCTTTCCCCTTGTATTGACAGTCAGCTCATAAAGGGAACAGAGAACTTCCCAGCACAAGAGAGACTCTTCTCCCCATGCTGGAGGCAGTGCAGGGGTGTTGCCGTGGCCATTCGGCTCATGGCCCACCCCTTCTCTCCTGCTTGAGCAGACAGAGACCAATCGGTGGTCACCATCCATCTGGCTGCATCTCTGCCACAACTCTGTCTTACCTTGCTCTGGAGAAAAGAGTCTGGATAAGTCCCCAACTTTTTTACTTCGGAGCTTTGGGGGGAAGCCCCAGGATGGCTCTGCAGTGGCTGCTGTGTTGTATAAGCGACGCAGCACCACCATGGAGTCGCCCCGGAGTTTTCCTAGCATAGGGACTCCCGCTGTTTCATAAAGTGTAATTGCTGCTATGGGAAGGGCGCTCTTTTGATTAGGGCCATGGCACAGTGAGAGGCAGCCCTTTCCCCCTGTGCTGTTTTCCAGATCCCAACTGCTCCACTGGAGCTACTATTTTATCCCATGAGACAAAACATACCAGTCTCTGTAAGGCAGGGATAGGCAACATGGTGTCTTCAGGCATCATTGAACCGCTGCACACCTTTCCATGAGCCTGGCCAGGTGCCCTCTACCACTTCTTCTTTTCCTCTTCTTTAAATCAACACATTTCCTATCCAGCAGCTGAGAAATCAGTCTCTGAAAATGGTGGGACCAAAGGACTTGCTTTGTGTGTTGGGCTCAGACCCACCTCGCCTTCTTCCGCCGAGCTCTCCGACCCGGCTGGCGAGGAGGTAGGTGGGTGGCGGCGGCGGCGGCAAGGACGCCTCTTCCTCGTCTCTTCGAACAGGCAAGCTACACGATCGCTTTGGGGGCGCACTGGGGGCGCATGGAAGCGCCCTCAGTACGACATGTGGAATCCCCCCCAGGTCACTTTCTCAAGCTGCCAAAGGTCCCCATGACCCAAAACGGTTGCCTACCACAAGGTTTATGTTACACAGCAGATCCTATAGATGACCAGGGAAAGAAGCTTTGGGCTAAAACCTGCACCCACATTCTCAAAGGCCCAAAGGTTCTCCCCCTCCCCTCCCCTCCCACCCCTTAGGAGCCAAAACCAACAGCCTTGCTACAGCTTTGGCTTGAGTTTGCTGAAAAGAGTTCTGACATGAAAAGGAAGGAGGAAGTTAGGACCTATAGAAGGCCAGTGTGGAGTTGGGGGGCAACTGGCTCCCACTCCGGATCCACCGGGTGTCTGGTTCCACTTTCCAGGAACTTCTCTCCTTTCAAGCTCTGCTGTGTCTCTTTAGGCCAAGGGTAGTGAAGCAGGGCTCAGATCTCCCCAAGGAGGCACAGCAAAGTGAGAGCAGGGAGGGGGTGGCCTGAGGCCTCGTTGCTTCTAGCCTGATTCTCTCACATGTTCATTTATGCTGGGGAAGGAAGGGAAGGACCATCCATAACACATCAAGGGGAAGGGGGTGCGCATCAGCGTTGTGACAGATGTGGTTATTAATCAAAATGGGACAAAGTTTGAGAAGGGCAAAGGACGAGTGGGAATGCCTCCAAAAGTGTACAATATGTGATAGCTGGTGGCTCTGATGTCAGTGGGGCGGTGAATCTGTTCTGGGTTGCAGTCAGAACCAGCCAGAACTCTAAAGGACCTATCCAAGTTTCTGACTGGTTCTAAGACCCAGAGTGGATTCACCACCCCACTGACATCGGAGCCACCAGCTTCCACTGCCTGGAATATTTTATAGATGCCCACTGATGCCTGCTCCTTACCCGGGTCAGTGTGGAGTTGTGTGCTAACCCTGTGTTCCACTGATTGATTGACATTTCTGCCAGCCAATGTTTTCTCATTCATTAGAAACGCAGAGGACCTTTCCCCAACCTGGTACCCTCCAGATATGTGTTGTACTACAGCTCCCATCAACCATGCTGGCTTGGGATGGTGGGCATTGTAGTCCAACACACCTGGAGGATACTAGATTGGAGAAGGCTGCCTTAAAACACACTGTGGACCTGTTTGTTCCCTTTCCCTTCGACCTCCCTGCCTTTAGGTAGACTTAGCCCAGTGGTGTTCGCTGCTTGACCTTAGTTCTTCTATATAGGATGCATTTTTTATTAGGGGTGTGCACGGACCCCCCGCTCCGCTTCACTTGCAGATCCGCCATTTTTCGGAGCGGGTCGCTCCGCCCCGCCCCCGCTCCGCCCACTTCCGCTCCGCTCCGCTCGGAGCTCCGGATCCGGATCCGGAGCTCCGTTTTTGCCCCCCCATAGGGTTGCATTGAAAGCTAAAAAAGTAAACAACTTTTTTTCCGTTGAAGTTAGAAACCTCACGTTTGGCACCATGACACCTCATGGGCGTATACACACACACGCCAAGTTTCAAGGCAATCCCATCATCCCCTGATTTTTGGCGAATTTTTGAAAATCGGGCACCCCATTCACACCCCTTGGGATAGCTCCGTCAATTTGCATGTTAGAAACCTCAAACTCGGCACCAGGGCAGCTTATCCATGTGTCCACATGCACGCCAAGTTGCAAGCAAATCCCATCATCCCCTGATTTTTGGCGCGGCTCTACCCTCTAACGCACCTCCCATAACCCTAATTCACACCCCTTTAGATAGCTCCGTCAATTTGCACGTTAGAAACCTCAAACTCAGCACCATGATAGCTTATCCACGTGTCCACATGCACGCCAAGTTTCAAGGCAATCCCATCATCCCCTGATTTTTGGGGAATTTATGAAAATCGGGCACCCCATTCACACCCCTTGGGATAGCTCCGTCAATTTGCATGTTAGAAACCTCAAACTCGGCACCAGGGCAGCTTATCCATGTGTCCACATGCACGCCAAGTTGCAAGCAAATCCCATCATCCCCTGATTTTTGGCATGGCTTAACTCACCCCAAATTGTCCCATTCTACAACTACGTCAATTTGCACGTTAGAAACCTCAAACTCAGCACCATGATAGCTTATCCACGTGTCCACATGCACGCCAAGTTTCAAGGCAATCCCATCATCCCCTGATTTTTGGGGAATTTATGAAAATCGGGCACCCCATTCACACCCCTTGGGATAGCTCCGTCAATTTGCATGTTAGAAACCTCAAACTCGGCACCAGGGCAGCTTATCCATGTGTCCACATGCACGCCAAGTTGCAAGCAAATCCCATCATCCCCTGATTTTTGGCGCGGCTTAAACTTTTTAACTCACCCCAAATCAAGTCCCATTCTACAACTACGTCAATTTGCACGTTAGAAACCTATCCTTTGGTCCCATGACAGCTTACCCATGTGTCCCCATGGACACCAAGTTTCAAGGCAATCCCATCATCCCCTGATGTTAGGGGAACTTTTGAAATTTGAACACTCCAGTATGTCAGGGATTTAAAGTTGCAATTGCAGACAGCTCAATGGGGCCAGTTCCAAGGCAATCCCAACATGCCACGAGATAACCCTAAATCTTCTGGCACATTTGAAAAAGGGATTATTGAATTTGATAAAGTCTAAGTGAGCGCAGGAAGGACTTCTCCCCTTAGTCAAAGCAAGACACATACACCATCGCTGCAAGGCGGGAAGGGGAGAAGGGAGGGAAAGCAGGCAGGCAGCATGCATTGTAGTGCCGCAAGGATGGCTTGAGCACTAACGCATAGCAAACCAACCCATAAGTGGGCGCAAAGTGAGGCAAAGATGGCTGGTTGTTTCTTTCTAAGCCAGCAGTTACGCCTTGAGGGGCACAGAGGAGGACGACTGGGAGCAAGCGTGCCGGAGGGTGCTGGCCACGAACCGCAAAGCCCATCTCCCAGGCACCAGGCGGGCAGAGCAGGCGAGGAGTCAGTCCTGGCAGATGCCCCACCACAGCAGCACCCCGGGGGAGGCGGGCAGACAGGCAGGCAGGCATGGGTTGGCGGGCCCAGAAAAGCTGGTACCTTGCACAAGTAAGCCATAGATCTGTGGGGGAGTCAGTCCCAGCAGATCCAGCTACCTCACAAGGATGGCTCCCAGGCAGGCGGGCAGGCGCCTCCACTGTAGTGGCTGTGCTCAACTCGGCGGGCGCACTACAAGACGAGTTGAAGTGAGAGCTCACTTCTCAGGAAATGTAGTGGCTGTGCTACGGGAGATCGGTGGACTGCTGGAGCTTAGCTTTTTCTCTGAGGGGAAGTCCATGAGTTGAAGTGACAGCTTGCTTCTCAAAGACAGGGTTACAGCGGAAGAGGGGTGGGACGAGACCGGGGAGACAAGCTCGACCAGTGACTACTACTAATCCCCACATCCTGGAGGACCACAGCATCCCACACAAAGTGGCTGTGGTGAAGTCAATGGCTGTCATGAGTCGAAGTGAGTGCTGACTTCTCAGGAGGAAACTTAAACTGTCCCTAGTATGCACTAAGTGGCTGTGCTATGGGAGTTCGGTGGACTGTTGGAGTACCAGCCACAATTGGGGAAGTGAATGAGTTTCAGTGAAAGGTTGCTTCTCAAAATCAGCACACAGATCAAGGACTCCATTTGATCCCCGAGCTATCTAAAGGGTGACCCGTGGACTGCTGGAGTTTTCCTCCGGTTCCCGGTGGCTGGGATGGGTCTCGGCTTCTCAAAGCCATGGCACTGCTGCATATGCAGTGCAGCTTCTCGAAAGAGAGCTGTCCCACGGAAAAACGGTGCATTACTGGAGCTTAGCTTTTTCTCAAAGGGGAAGTCAATGAGTTGAAGTGAAAGGTTGCTTCGGAAGTCTATGGCTTTCATGAGTTTCAGTGACAGCTTGCTTCTCAAAGAGGGCGTTACAGCGGAAGAGGGGTGGGACGAGACCAGGGAGAGGAGCTCGACCAGCTGCTGCGACTAATCCTCACCCACATCCTGGAGGACCACAGCATCCGCAGTAGTGGCTGTGGTGAAGTCAATGGCTGTCATGAGTTGAAGTGAGTGCTCACTTCTCAGGAAAATTAAACTGTCCGTACACACTAAGTGGCTGTTCTATGGGCGATCGGTGGACACCTGGAGTACCACCCGCACATAGGGGAAGTCCATGAGTTGAAGTGACAGCTTGCTTCTCAAAGATAGGGTTACAGCGGAAGAGGGGTGGGACGAGACCGGGGAGAGAAGCTCGACCAGTGGCTACTACTAATCCCCACATCCTGGAGGACCACAGCATCCCACACAAAGTGGCTGTGGTGAAGTCAACGGCTGTCATGAGTCGAAGTGAGTGCTCACTTCTCAGGAGGAAACTTAAACTGTCCCTGTGCAGTCAGTGGTTGGGGAGAGAGGCACGGCCAGCTGTGCCTCCACCGTAGGGGCTGTGCTCAAGTGTCTGAACTTGGAGTCGAAGTGAGAGCTCAAAATTGCTCCATATGAGACTGGGGAGAGAAGCTCGACCAGCTTCTGCTACTAATCCTCACCCACATCCTGGTGGAACAAAGCATCCACCGAGAAGTGGCTGTGGTGAAGTCAATGGCTGTCATGAGTTGAAGTGAGTGCTGACTTCTCAGGAGGAAACTTAAACTGTCCCTACGCACTAAGTGGCTGTGCTATGGGCGATCGGTCGACTACTGGAGTACCACCCGCACATAGGGGAAGTCCATGAGTTGAAGTGACAGCTTGCTTCTCAAAGATAGGGTTACAGCGGAAGAGGGGTGGGACGAGACCGGGGAGAGAAGCTCGACCAGTGGCTACTACTAATCCCCACATCCTGGAGGACCACAGCATCCCACACAAAGTGGCTGTGGTGAAGTCAACGGCTGTCATGAGTCGAAGTGAGTGCTCACTTCTCAGGAGGAAACTTAAACTGTCCCTGTGCAGTCAGTGGTTGGGGAGAGAGGCACGGCCAGCTGTGCCTCCACCGTAGGGGCTGTGCTCAAGTGTCTGAACTTGGAGTCGAAGTGAGAGCTCAAAATTGCTCCATATGAGACCAGGGAGAGGAGCTCGACCAGCTGCTGCGACTAATCCTCACCCACATCCTGGAGGACCACAGCATCCGCAGTAGTGGCTGTGGTGAAGTCAATGGCTGTCATGAGTTGAAGTGAGTGCTCACTTCTCAGGAGGAAACTTAAACTGTCCCTATGCACTAAGTGGCTGTGCTATGGGAGTTCGGTGGACTACTGGAGTACCAGCCGCAATTGGGGAAGTGAATGAGTTTCAGTGAAAGGTTGCTTCTCAAAATCAGCACACTGATCGGGTCACCCAGAGGTCCACAGCCTCTACGTAGTGGCTGTGCTGAAGTCAATGACTTCCATGAGTTTAAGTGAAAGGTTGCTTCTCAAAGGCGAGGACTTGCCTGTTTCATTTTCGCAGCGAGACAGGCAGCTGCAGTAACACTCACAACCACACACACAAGGACAGCTTTTGCACAGAGGCTCATGAGTTCAAGTGACAGCTTACTTCTCAAAACCATACTTCGGGATCAGGGAGTACGTCTTCCACTCCCAGGGCACTCCAAAGGGCGACCCGTGGACTGCTGGACTTTACCTCCCTCAGTTGGGGAAGTGAATGATGAGTTTAAGTGAAAGCTTGCTTCTCAAAGACGGGTTACAGCAGAAGGGGAAGAGGAAGAGGATGAGACTGAGGAGAGAGAGGTTGCATCGGAAGTCTATGGCTTTCATGAGTTTCATGAGTTGAAGTGAGTGCTCACTTCTCAGGAAAATTAAACTGTCCGTACACACTAAGTGGCTGTTCTATGGGCGATCGGTCGACTGCTGGAGTACCTCCCACACATAGGGGAAGTCCATGAGTCGAAGTGAAAGCTCACTTCTCAGATAACTTGAATTGCGAGACTGGGGAGAGACGCTCGGCCAGCTGCTGCAACTAATCCTCCTCACCCACATCCTGGTGGAACAAAGCATCCACCGAGAAGTGGCTGTGGTGAAGTCAATGGCTGTCATGAGTCGAAGTGAAAGCTCACTTCTCAGGAGGAAACTTAAACTGTCCCTATGCACTAAGTGGCTGTGATATGGGCGTTCGGTGGACTGTTGGAGTACCAGCCGCAATTGGGGAAGTCCATGAGTTGAAGTGAGTGCTCACTTCTCAGGAAAATTAAACTGTCCGTACACACAAAGTGGCTGTGGTATGGGCGATCGGTGGACACCTGGAGTACCACCCGCACATAGGGGAAGTCCATGAGTTGAAGTGACAGCTTGCTTCTCAGGAGGAAACTTAAACTGTCCCTACGCACTAAGTGGCTGTGCTATGGGCGATCGGTCGACTACTGGAGTACCACCCGCACATAGGGGAAGTCCATGAGTTGAAGTGACAGCTTGCTTCTCAAAGACAGGGTTACAGCGGAAGAGGGGTGGGACGAGACCGGGGAGAGAAGCTCGACCAGCGACTGTTACTTATCCCCACATCCTGGAGGACCACAGCATCCACAGTAGTGGCTGTGGTGAAGTCAATGGCTGTCATGAGTTGAAGTGAGTGCTCACTTCTCAGGAGGAAACTTAAACTGTCCCTGTGCAGTCAGTGGTTGGGGAGAGAGGCACGGCCAGCTGTGCCTCCACCGTAGGGGCTGTGCTCAAGTGTCTGAACTTGAAGTCGAAGTGAGAGCTCAAAATTGCTCCATATGAGACTGGGGAGAGAAGCTCGACCAGCGACTGCTACTTATCCCCACATCCTGGAGGACCACAGCATCCGCAGTAGTGGCTGTGGTGAAGTCAATGGCTGTCATGAGTTGAAGTGAGTGCTCACTTCTCAGGAGGAAACTTAAACTGTCCCTGTGCAGTCAGTGGTTGGGGAGAGAGGCACGGCCAGCTGTGCCTCCACCGTAGGGGCTGTGCTCAAGTGTCTGAACTTGAAGTCGAAGTGAGAGCTCAAAATTGCTCCATATGAGACTGGGGAGAGAAGCTCGACCAGCGACTGCTACTTATCCCCACATCCTGGAGGACCACAGCATCCGCAGTAGTGGCTGTGGTGAAGTCAATGGCTGTCATGAGTTGAAGTGAGTGCTCACTTCTCAGGAGGAAACTTAAACTGTCCCTATGCACTAAGTGGCTGTGCTATGGGCGTTCGGTGGACTGTTGGAGTACCAGCCGCAATTGGGGAAGTGAATGAGTTTCAGTGAAAGGTTGCTTCTCAAAATCAGCACACAGATCAAGGACTCCATTTGATCCCCGAGCTATCTAAAGGGCGACCCGTGGACTGCTGGAGTGTAACCTCCCTCACCCTCAATTGGGGAAGTGAATGAGTTTCAGTGAAAGGTTGCTTCTCAAAATCAGCACACTGATGGAGTCACCCAGAGGTCCACAGCCTCTATGTAGTGGCTGTGCTGAAGTCAATGACTTCCGTGAGTTCAAGTGAAAGGTTGCTTCTCAAAGGCGAGGACTCGCCTGTTTGCTTCTCAAAAAACCATACTTCTGGATCAGGGAGTACGTCTTCCACTCCCAGGGCACTCCAAAGGGCGACCCGTGGACTGCTGGAGAGAGGCAGCCTGGCTAGTGGTGGTGGTGGTGCCAGGCATTGCCTTGCCCCCTGCTTGCACCTCACCTAAACGTGCAGTCAATCATGGACAAACGGTTGTAAACCGCCCAGAGAGCTTTGGCTGTGGGGCGGTATATAAATGTAATTAATTAAATAAATAAATAAATAAATAAATAAATAAATAAATGGAGTCTTTTGGAACTGGGTGGAAAACTATCCGGATGAGTTGACTAAGCTGTACCGGACGCCACAGAAATGAAATGAACTCAAGTGCGGTGCTTTGCCCTCACAGTCAGTCACACACACGCACGGTGACAAACTCTGCCTAGTGCCTACAGAGAAAAAACCAGCCTGCCTGAACTGTAGTGTGCCTGCCAACCCAAGGAGGGGTGGAATTAAAGGGAGCCTGCCTGTCACTCCCACGAGGGCTTGAGGGTGGGGTATCCCAGCAGGGGGAGATTGCCCTTCAGAAAGACCAGCTGCTCCACCAAGTCCGGCTCCAAGCGAGAGCGGTGAGGGGTCACTATGTCGCCCGCCATAGAGAACACCCTCTCGCTTGGAACACTGGTGGGTGGGCAGCTGAGTCGATCCATGGCCACCCGCGCCAGGTCCGGCCAAATCTGAAAACGGGATGACCAGTAGGCCAGGGGGTCCATGGAGGAGTCCTCGATGGGCTCTGACAGGTAACGCTGCACGGTGGTTGCAGCGTCATCCTGGCTGGTGGCTGGGGAGGGTCTCTGCCCAAACACGGTGTGCAGAGCCTCTTCCCAATACCCCTCGCCTGTGCTGCTGCTGGGAGGGATGCAGGTGAGGCTGCTGCTGGTGCTGCTGGTGCTGCTGCGGGGAGGGGTGGCCTGCTCCTCTGCCTCACTCTGCCCCACCCTCTTGGCCCATGCCGCCCGCACTTCGCCCACCAGCGTTTCCACCCAGTGCTGCCTGCTATTTGGCCCACAAAGCCCATCCTTCACACGAGGGTCGCACATGGCTGCCAACATGTGGACCCTGTCGGTTTGGATGGGCTCCAGCCTCCGCGTCACGCCGTCCCTCAGCCTAGTCACCGCTTCGCGGACCTCGGGCTCGAAGCGCCTGCCGGTGACGGGATCCCTGTACTCCAGAAAGTCGCCCATCTGTTTCTGGAGATGCCTGCATACAGGGATCACCTGGCTGAGGAGGGCAGAGCTTTTGCTCAGGGTCTCGGTGGCGTTCAGGAACGGCTTGAGGACCGCCACCAGCTGGGACATGGCGTCCCACTGCTGCTTGCCCAGGTGGTGGACGCCCATGTCCCTGACCCTGAACAAGTCGTGGATGGCACGCTGTTGCTCCACCATCCGCTCCAGCATCAGGTAGGTGGAGTTCCAGCGTGTCACCACATCCTGCACTAGCCTGTGCTGCGGGAGATTCAACTCCTCCTGCTTCTCCCGCAGCAAGCGACTGCCCTTGACGCTGTGGTGGAAATGGCCTGCCACCTTTCTGCAGCTCTCCAGGAGGTTACGGATCCCGGACAGGGGACCGAGGTTGGGCTTGCTGCTGCCCATCCCAAGGCCATCCCTCACCACCAGGTTCAAGACGTGCGCGATGCAGCGGACGCCCTCGAATCCGCCGTCGCGCACCGCCTTCACCATGTTGGCTCCCCCGTCCGTGACCATGTAACCGCGGGTGACCTTCTGCCCAGCTAGCCACCCATCCACCATGCGGTTCATGGCCTCCGTAATCTCCCCTGCCGTGTGGGACTGGTCCATCACTTGCGTGTGGAGGAGGGCCCAGCAGTAGCCCTCCTTGCCAGTCCCTGTAGTGCTGGATCCTTCCTGCCCCACGGCTGCCCACCAGTGTGCCGTCAGGGACAGGTAAGCGTGCACTCCGCCCTCGCTGGACCAAATGTCCGAGGTGAAGTGCACCATCCGTGCCTCTGCCTGGCACAGACGACCCAGCACTAACTCCCTGCAGGAACGGTACAGGGAAGGCACCACCCGCCTGCTCAGGGTGGTGCGACACGGCAGCTTGTAGTATGGCACCACAAGCGCCATCAGCCTCTTGAAGCCTGCGTTGTCGACGAGGCTGAATGGCTGGTCGTCCAACGCCACCATCTCACCGATTGACGTGGTGATCTGGGAGGGCGTTGGAAAACGCCATCTTGTGGTTCCATACTTCCCCCACCCCATTTCCGGCAGGGTTGCCTGCCTAACCCTTGTGGGGATGGGAGATGGAGAGCTGAGACTGGAAGTGCCAGCAGCAGCAGCAGCAGCAGCAGCAGCCGCCGCCTTCGGCTTTCCCCTGGAACCAGTCGCCTTGCCCGCCTCTTTCCCCAGCAAGACCGACTGGTGCTGCCTCTTAAGATGCATCTTCATGCTGCTGGTTCCATAATGCCCTGTCGATGAACCCCTGCTTAGGCTGAGTTTGCAGTGGCGACAGACAGCAAAGCGGGGATCCGCTCCCAACTCAAAGTGGTCCCACACGATGCTTGTCTTTCGTTTCCGTGGTGACACCACCAATTGCCCGCCTGAGCTCTCTGGTGTTGCCACAGAAACAGGGGTGTGGGATGAGACTGGGGAGAGAGCCTCGGCCTGCTGCTGCTCCTCCTCAGCCCCCACATCCTGGAGGCCCACCGCCTCCTCCTCCTCCTCCCCCCCCTCCACTGTGCTGAGGACCTCGTCTAGGTCCATCATCGGGCTCGTGGGCTGAAAGGAGAATGAAGGAGTTGGGGATACTCCTCCTCCTCTAATGGCACTGCTGCCACGTGCCTCTTGCAAACGGGCACTTTTCCCATTCCCACCCTCAAAAAGAGAACGCCGGGCACAAGTTGCAGAAGAGAGTGGCTCTGCCTGCTGCTTGTCCTGCTTCTGTTTTGGAGCAGTCAGCCAAGGAGTTGCCCGTTTGAGTTTCACAGGAGGAGAGGAAGCCTGCTTACTGCTGGCAGACTGAGCCTTGCTGCTTTCAGCACGCCTGCTTCCTCTTTTCATGATGACTAACAAAATATTAATACTACTAATACTATGTATAAGGTACTACTAAGAATATGTATAAGAAGATATAATATGTTTAAATGTAGGGAAATGGGACAAGAACAATAAAATATACTACTACTAATATGTATGAGAATATACTAATATATATATATATATCTACTACTAAGAATATCTACAAGAATATAATAATATGTTTAAGAATATTACTAATAAATGTAGGGAAATGGGACAAGAAATGGGACAACCACTACTATAACAAGAACAAAATATGAATACTACTACTACTAATATGTATGAGAATGTATACTAATAGACTACTAAGACTATGTCAAAGAATATAATAATAATATGTTTAAGAATAGGGAAATGGTGTGCGTATGCTTTCCCCAAAATGCTCAATCTGTGGCTGCCTGTTGAACTTGACAAAAGCAGCCCACTCCGTCGAAGTTACACAGAGAAGAAAAAGAGAATCCAATTTTTTTGGTATATTTGGTATAGAAGATAGAAGGAAACACAATCAGGATTTAAGAGAGGGGAGGGGGGAAAAGAACCAACCACTACTATAAGAAGAACAAAATATGAATACTAATATAATATGTATGAGAATATATACTAATGGACTATGTGAAAGAATATAATAAAATATGTTTAAGAATATAAATGTAGGGAAATGGGACAAAAACTGTGTGTATGCTTTCAAAAGAAAGCTTTCACAAAAGCAGAACAGTCAGGCTTTAATACAGGGAAGGGGGGGGGGCAACCAACCCAACCAACCCAAACACACACTCCAAAATTCAAAAATAAAGTTTATATTAAATCAAAGTAAGGGGAAAACACAGGGCAAACTAAGCTACAAGTCAGAAAGAAGCAAACAAACACACACACACGCCAAACTAAACCTATCCTAATCTATCTCCAAAGTCCAAAGCAGGAGCACTAACTAACTAAGTGTTCCCTCCACGAACGCCAACCCACAAAGAGACACAAAACAGAAAGTTCTCAGGGTGGGTCTGCCTTAGTCCCCCCTCCAACGCTGGGATTGGAGGAGGATGCTTTCTGAGGAGATCAATTCTCATCAGGATTGGGAGTTGAATGTGCCTGTCATCGCTTCCAAAAAAATAAAAATAAAAAAATAAAAAAAACCCAAACCCCGATTTTTAAAAAAATATTGCACGTGAACCACAGCACGCAGAAAGTTGAGAGTGGTCTCAAAATGACCCCCATCCACGACTCTCTGTGCACAAGAATTTTCAGAACGATAGCTTAAACCCCCCCCCAGTTATCCCCGATTCTTTCCCTCAATGCAATCCTATGGGCGAAAAGCCGAAACGGAGCCCCGCGGTTGACCCTATTTTTAAAAAACTTCTAGCCCGCGACCCGTACGATGCAGAAAGTTGAGAGTGGTCTCAAAATGACCCCCATCCACGACTCTCTGTGCACAAGAATTTTCAGAACGATAGCTTAAACCCCCCCCCAGTTATCCCCGATTCTTTCCCTCAATGCAATCCTATGGGCGAAAAGCCGAAACGCAGTTTGAGCCCCGCGGTTGACCCGATTTTTAAAAAAATATTGCACGTGAACCACAGCACGCAGAGAGGTGAGAGTGGTCTCAAAATGACCCCCATCCACGACTCTCTGTGCACAAGAATTTCCAGAACGATAGCTTCAAAAACAACGTAGTTATGCGCGATTATTTGCCGCAATGCAATCCTATGGCGAAATGTTTTCAAGATGGCGACCGGAGCGCTCCGACTGAACTCGGAGCTCCGAAAAATGGTCGCTTCTCTTCGCCTTGCTTCTAGGGGGTCCGCGGTCCGCTCCTACTCCGCCTCTGGGTAAGGCGGAGCAGGCCAATCCGCTACTGCTTCTACGCTCCTAATCGGAGCGGAGCACATCCCTATTTTTTATAAAGCTGTTTCTGCACTTTTAACTCTATATGCAATTTGGAAAATGTCCCTAGTTCTGCCGTGATTATACATCCTGCACTACTTGAGTGTCCCCTGCAGTCCTTTTCTACTCGCAAGCCGGTGTAGTTGGCCCCTCTCAGTAGGGACCAATTAGTCTTATTCACACAGACAGAAATTCATAGCTAGCACATCTCTTTGTCTATAATTGCATGACCCCAGAGGAAAATCCGTGTGTGTGCGTGTGTGCGTCTGATAGCTTTCTAGGCATTGGGAGGGAGAGCAGGAGGGAACAAAGACGAATTACTTCTGCAAGGAACTGAAACAAAAGAATAGCAGAGAGTGAGGAAATTGGGACAGGTATGGAACCAACATTGAATATAGTGGCTGGCCTTAGCACGTCGTCAGCATGAAATAAGTCTTGCCGTCGTGAAGATTCTGCATTACAGGGTACTTGAGAATTCATCTGTAGTCCCAAATGGGATCCAATGATAAATTGGCTACTACATATAAAGCGATTGGCAGGGGGGACGGGGACTTGGAATCATACTTTTTGGGAGGCGAAAAGACTTCCGGCAAATGCCCCAATTTTAAACCACATGCCATGAAACTCAAGTAGTTCATCAAATAAATTGGATTGAATTCCACATAATTGCCATAGTATAACAGACTTGGGTCAGATCTACACCAAGCAGGATATAACACTTTGAAAGTGGTTTGAAAATGATATATGGGATGTGTCATGGGCCCCAACAGTTGTCAGTGAACTTCAATACCGTTTACAAAGCAGTAGTGTAGATCCCGTCCTGGGTGTGCTTTCACCCATGTATTTCTTTGGGTAAGCATACTTATGTTTGTGTTGAATTATGGCCCTGGTGTTTTGTTCTGGCATGTGAAAGTAACTTGTTATTGGGGTGTCTCTGTCTCACCATCTCACAAGGGATAATGGATCTCGATGTGCCAGACTGGAGAAAAATTGGGATACATCTGTCTGTAGAGGTTGTAAAACTTGATATTTGTTTTGCATACAAAGGTGCTCATGACTGTGGCACAAGGTCTTCCTTGTACAGTTCTGTGTGGCAATATCCCCTATGTCAGATTCTCTCTCTCTCCCTCCCTCCCTCCCTCCCATATACACACACCTGTATAGTAATCTTCAAGAGCTCAGTGTTACATATGTGTGGCGTTCCCCATTTTATCTTTACATCAGCTCTGTAAGCCAGGTTATACTAAGACAGGGGCAGGCAACCTGCATCCCTCTCCAGATGTTGTTGGACTCCCATCAGCCTGACTCAGCATGGGCAATGATCAGGAATGATGGCAGCTGGAGTCCAACAATATCTGGATGGCTGCAGGTTATCCACTCCTGCACTAAAGATTGGCTCAAGGTCACCTTGAAAACTTCATGACTGAGCAAGGATCAGTCCAGGATGGAAGGGCACTGCATGTAGTGACTGGGTAAACTGTTTTAAGCCTTGTTAATCTGGTTTTGCCTAGGAAAGTAAAAATAGAACAAATGGGGTGGAAGTACTTCTTCCTTGTATGCTGGTACTCAAGTTTGAAGAGTTGCAGAACAGAGCAGGGATATGAACCCAGCGGTGTTTCCAGACATTGGGTTGGATCCAGGACCTGACTTCCACGAGAGGATGGTCCTTCCACCTGGTTTTGGGAGATCCCTCTCCTTCCCTCCCACACACCACAGCTCACTCCACTCTCTGGGCCAGTTTGTATGATCACTGGGGCTTAAATAATGATGGCTTGTTTAAGTCAGGGCTCGCACTAGGCACAATTTGAATAATCACCACCTGGGCGCAGCTTGTTGTGTTGTCCGAATCGAGGCAGCATGGCTTGTTGGGAGGTTAAATAACCCTATAATAATCCATAGACTGTTGTTGGGTTATTAACCCTTGAAGAAGCCATGCCACCTGGGTTTGGACAACATAATAAGCCTTATCCAGGCAGTGATGATCAAATCATGCCTGGCACACACCGTGGCTTAAGCAAGCTAGCATTATTTAAGCCAGAGTGATCATGCAAACCATGTTTCTGCGTAGCATTTTCAGTGGGCTTGAGGGGCATTGTGGGAAAGAGGGGGCAGGGAAGTCTATGTCCACCAGCACAGTTGATCCAGCTTCAATCTGGATCCAAGCTCTTTTATTTTATGAGGCACTGCCACAATCACAGAATTTTAGTAGGGGTCCAGACAACATTCCTACCAATTCTTCTGTCTTTTTCCTTCTACCAAAAATCCATTGAGGAAGAAAAGATGGAACTAGGCCATCTGATCATTGGCACTAGGAGCCCTCCAGCTGGAAACACCCTGGGTCTCTCCCCATTGAAGCCCCACACCCTAAATACTACGCCACACCAGCTCTATTCCTTGCTGCTCTGAACCTCAAGAGGAATTAGATGTGCAGGAGCATGTATCCAACCACAGAGTGTGGAAGGGGGAGGAAAAGGGGACTTCTGGTTTACAAATCAGCCGGCAATGCTGAGTTAATGTGTTGTCTGGCCCAGGGCCAGCACATCCGCATTTGCAGTCTGTGTGTGGCGCGCAGCGCTTCCCTTGCATCCGAAATGCCATCTTCACTGCAGCTGTGCTGCTGGCCCACCAGCACGCTTGCTTTGCTGCCCAGCTGAGCTTGCCATGCTGGGAGTGGGCGGGGGGTGGGCAGCAGCACCAGGACGCAGCATGGCCAGATCCTCCTGTGGAGGCTGCAGGCTGTACCTTTACACGGTCTGGGGCAGCAAGAGGCAGCCATTCTGTGGATGCTTCCTGCCCCGGCTCTTCACTGATCCTGCCTGTTGTGGGGCAAACGTAGAGTCTTGCTAGCCCAGTGCTTGTGGGGACAGGAGAGAAAGGGGTGAAGGGGTTGCTGGGAAATCTGGGAGGGAAGGGAAAGAGGAAGTAGCAGATGAGAGAGGCCTCGTGACAAACTAATCTGCCCCAGACAATCCTGCCTTTATTGAGGATCTAGGTACCCAGCTACGACTGTTTGTCATAAGTGCTTGTTTGGTACATAATGGGTATGATTGCCTTAATTGTCAGTTACATTTACTGATTGCTGGTCATCCTCCTCCCTTCCCAATTTCTTGTCTCTCTCTTTCTACAACCAATAAACATAAACCTTTTTGTTTAAAAGCCCACCCCCCACCCCACCCCCCACCCCGGGTTGGATCCAGATTTGTTGTTCCACCAGCAGAAGGGCAGCTTTTGTGGAACTCCACCTCCGCAATCCCTTACGGTACCCCTACCTTCCAAATCTCTTCTGGAGGGTGACCCAAATCTGCAGGTCCCCACCAGGGCGAATATGGAAAGTGCATGGGGGGGGCTGAGAGGGGGCTGAGAGGACGCAGAAGTACCATTCCACATTCCACACCTGGTATCCTTCCACTGGCGGAATGACGGATCCAAGGCCCAGTGTTTTATTCCCAGTTAGCAGAACTCCATCTCTGTTTTAAATGACCTCCCTTGTGGAACAGGGCTTCTGCATCCTCTCCTCCTGCCTGCAGCCCCACAGCACTCTCCATATCTCCTCCAGAGGGTGAGAAACCCTCCAGAACAGGTTTGGAGGGCACACAGGGGAGCTCAGGGAGGAGATAGAACCCACAAGCCCAATTCCTCAAATTTAGCCCTTTCACTGGCAGAACCAAGTGAATAACTTTGGGTTCCTTGAAGTCTCTTCTGCAAAGGCAGGCAGTCATGTCCGTTTTTGTCTTTCTAAATCCTACTCCCTCCAGAGGCTTCCAATGCAACTCATGGGATTCAAACCCTGATTCCATTCCATTCAAATGCAAGCTCACTGCTCTCTCGCTCTTTCGCTCTCTCTCCCCACATAGGATTCATGCCTGCCTGCCATCTTGGTAAAGGACTGCATGGAGAAAAATCAGCAGCCACAGCAGCGGCTGGCAGCAAGTCTCTTGATCTCAGTCACAATAGTCATGGCAATTGCTGCTGGCCTCTGCTGGCTGAATCTGTGTACACATTTCCAGTTGAAGCTGGTGACTCCTATGTCAGTGGGGGGGGGTAAAGTCACTCTGGGTTTCAGCCAGAACCAGTCAGAACACTAAAGATGCTATCCAAAGTGCTGAACCCACTGTACCAAAGCCATAGGATCCACCAGCCTCCACTGCATGTTTGTCCATGCAATCCACTGCCCAGAATAGCTGGAAAGAAGAACAGACAAAATGACTGTGATATCAAGTGATAACTTGGAAATGTAATACAGCCTTCAGAGATTAAATATAACCAGGATGTACATTAGCTTGGGTAGGCACATAATGGTGGAAAGTTTCTTGGGGTGCGACTGGGGGAAACGTGGTACTTGTGACTGACCGTACCCACCATGGCAGCCATTTTATGAATAGACAAGACCCTCTCCCTGGCAGCCATTTTGTGAGAGCACCTATTCTCTCAAAATGTCAGACGTGCCCACCTACCCCAAAAGGTTGGGGATCCCTGGTATAGTTGGATCCCATTTTGCAGTTTGTAGTGTAGGAAGAACGATACTTTGCCAAATGAAATTGACAAGTAAAAACTTATTAAAAAGAAGTGCTGGCAGAGATATATACTAGGTGATTACTTAAATAAATAATTTTTTAAAAATTCACTATTTTGGGCCCTACTGCTATATCATTTTAAAATGATAATTCAAATATAATAAAAAAGTTTAAATAGACAGAAAAACTGCATTTGGTAAAAACAACAAACAGTGCAGCCACTGATTCCCCTCCACTCTTTGAGCCTTTCTACACAAGGCATTTCTCAATCGTGTTAGTTTGTGGGTGTTTTACATGACTTCATCGTCTTCCAGGGACTCTCCTATTCTTTGCAACAATTATTGGTGGGGTGGGGGTTCTAAAGAGGAAAGTCTGGTATTTCTGGGGTGGCATGAAACCCTGGTGTATTTGCACAATTGACAAGGGCCATTTCTCAGTAGTGGCTGCCATTTTGCTTTCCTTAGAAAGCCCTCTTCTAAGGTGCTTTTTGAATGTTTGGTTCAAAATAGCCCCCACCATTTTTTTAAAAAAAAGTAGCAAGCACACCACAAAACAGTTTCTCCTCAAATTACTGGGTCATTTTTTATACATTTTTGGTCAAATCACTGTTTATCCCCATCCTTGTCTATAACATTAGAAAGCATACACTTCTTTGTGTACAATCGCTGTATTCCCTCTCTCTCTTGCCTGTCTGGCACCATTTTTTTTTTGTCCCTCGGTGCAGGACCCCAGCCAATCAAGGACATTTTCTCCCTCTCCCATAATACTAGAACCCAGAGTCATCCCATGGAGCTGATTAGATTGAGGACAGATAAAGGGCTGTTTTTCTTCACAAAGCGCATAGTTACACTATGGAATTCACTAGCACAAGATGTAGTGAGGGCCACCCAATTGGATGGCTTTGAAAGGGGATTGGATAAATTCCTGGAGGAGAAGGCTATCAATGGCTACTAGTTCTGATAGCTATGTGGTACCTCCAGTATCAGAGGCAGTAAGCCTGGGTGCACCAATTGCTGGGGGACATGGGTGGGAGGGTGCTGTTGCACCCGTGTCCTGTTTGCGGGTCCCTGGTCAACAGCTGTCTGGCCTCTGTGTAAACAGACTGCTGGACTAGATGGCCCTTGGTCTGATCCAGCATGGCTCTCTTCTTCTGTTGTTAACTGTGAAAGCTTCCACAAAAAGCATCCCGCTTTGCTTCAGCTCCCTTTTCTACTTATGCCTGGACAACAGAACAGTATCATCCACTTGCTGCAAATCAAGTTCTGGCTTCCAGCTCAAGACTCTGACCTCAGTAACACTTTCCCAGGCTAGATTTGGGTATGGCTGCCTGGCACTAGCAGTAACACTACAAGGCTACCCTGAGGCAGTATTTCAGGTCCTTCAAGCCAGCAGATAGAAACCTCTGGATAGAATCCTTCTTGATGTTGTTCCAAGTGTTGATGAGAAAGCAATTGCTTCCTGCTTCCTTGTATATAACAAAGCCAAAGGCCTATTCTTGCGTGCCTTCTGAGCCACAGGTCACCTTGACTCAGGAAGCCTTTATTATCTCCTCACTACCTATCGGTATCTGCCTGACTGCCTGTGCTCACTTGGTCCCCTTTGTCATTTTTCCTGGCCCTGACTTGCTGAGATCACACATAGCCCTCAGTGCAACATGTCTAGGGGTACTGCCTATATTGTGGTGGGTTGCTGTTGTGCTAAGCAAAACCCCACGCTTTTGCTGCTTCAGGGTAGTGGCAGCTAATCACAACACAGCAGTGAAAGTGCAGGCTTTCCAGCAGCTTTCCTGCCCTCTGCCTGGGCAGACGGTGACCAATCAAGGGTCGGCATCTGCATCAAGGATGGAGTGAGGTGCCTCGCTCCATCTTGAACGTTTGGATAAGTCCCCAACTTTTAAAATGCGGAGTTTGTCTCAAGGCGGCTGCTGTGTTGTATAATCAATGCAGCGCCACCGCGGAGCCACCTCAGGGCTTCCAGAATATAAAGGCAGCCCTTAGTCAGGAGGTAATAGGTGGACTCTTGAAGCCGTAAATACGTTGGGGTATTTATGTCATGTCTACTGGTGCAATAAATAAACATTGGGGAATTAAACACACAGGCACAGGTATTACACCAGTGAAGATATGAGAACTGGTCACAAGGGGTTGGATCCAGGATTTGCCTTCTGCAAGAGGAAGGGACACTCTGCGAGAAAAGGGCTTTGCTTGTGGAAGGTGCCTCCATCTGATTTGGGGGGACCCTCTCCCACTGCAGTACAGCTCCTCCCATTCAGAAAGACCTCCCAATTCTTCATGTGGCATTTTCAGGGGGTTGCCATTGGAAGGAGGGGAGGAGGGAGTCCACTGCCCCCAGTGCAATTGATCCATCTTAAATCCGGATCCAATCCAAATCACCGCAACTGAAATGTGCTGTCAGTTCAGGTCCTGGACTGCTCAAAACACCGCCCATAGTTTACTGCTACAATAAACTAATTAGTCTCTTAGGTGCCAAAGTACTTTTTGTCCTCTACAGACCCAACACTAACTCTTTACAAGTAATCCTTTGTTTTCTTTGGCTTCACTCCCTCTTGTGCCTGTTCACTGAACTACAGATTGGGATCCCTGAAGAAGTGAGAGAATCAATCAGAACATTTAATCTGGATCTAGGGATCAAAGCATCCCTTCCCTATGGCTTTGACACATGCCCATCACTGCATTCCAGGCAATGTCAGCATTAAGGAGTTAGTGGCCCTTGTGCACTGAAAGGGGAGGCCAGGGCAGCCTGATTGTAGGACCCTAGCATCACCAAGATCCAGTGAAATGAGCGGCAGTCTGGCTTGTGCAGCCAACTGAGCAGAGCTGACACCCAAATCCAAAGAGGTCAGGCGAAGGCTTTGTGAGGGCAGCCGGTCCTTTCTTCCAGTTAAGAAAGCGACCCAGATAGGCTCCTCACAGATGAAGAGACATTACACGGAGGCAGAAAAAGAATGAACCCTACGGCTTTCCCCACTCAGCTTTTAAAAATGTGTCTCAGCTAAATTTGGACCATGAGCTTGCAACAGCACTGTCATATGTAGTGGTTGAGGGCAACTGAGCAAGCAAACAGTGATTGCTGCCATTCCTGGACCGGTGTGGGTGAGTGGGCAAGTCAGCAGTGAGGAGGAGGAGGAATGATCAGAAGCTCTGCTAGGTGGTGGACTCTCCGTGAGGGCCCTCAGGAATACTTCTGGATTAGCAGGGACTCTGACATCGACCCTGTTCAGACAATATGCTAAACCATGGTGGTTAAGCATTTTAAGCTAAACATTATGGCTTACCATGTCATGTGAACCGTGACTTAGCCTGTTGTATGAACCATTCCTAACCATGGTGGCTACATTTATTTATTTGTTTTATTTATTATTGCATTTATATCCCGCCTTTTTTTCCTGCAAGGAACCCACAGCGGCGTACATGGTCCTCCTCCTCTCCACATTATCCTCACAACAACAACCCTGTGAGGTGGGTTGAGCTGAGAATCCGTGACTGGCCCATAGTCACCCAGTGGGTTTCCATGGCCAAGTGGAGACTAGAATCCGGATCTCCCAACTCCCAGTCCAACACTCTAGCCACTACACCACACATAATCACAGTTCAAACAAGCTCACTATCTGTTTGCTGCAAAAGGGTTAGCAGCCTAACCATGGCTTAGCATATTGTCTGAACAGGCCCATCACCACCCTCCACCCCTGCTCAAAACTGCCTTTCCCTCCAAACCTTATAGCAGCTGAGGGGAAATGAATTTTCCCGGCAACAGTATATTGTTGTGAGCAATCCCTCTTGTAATGCAAAGAGTTTAAGAGGAACCTGGTCTTGAATGGGCAAATAAGGCCAATCACTTTACAAAAGACCTACCCTTGGGAGAGATGAAAATTTCTAGAGCTGCCTGCATTTCTGGTCTCTCCTTGGGGGCATGGCTATGTGACAGTCATGATGAGCACCTGCACCTCAACGAGTACCAGGATTCCAGGCCAGAGTGTGGACCTAGCCCTGAATGTTAGGTATACCCTACACATCTATCAGTGGGCACATACATCAGGAACACCGTCCAATGTTGTACTATGAACCATAATGTGTGAACAAAAGCAGCCATCCGCCGTGGAAGTGGTGTGTATTCCTTCGTGCCATTTATACAATAGATTTCATATAGCTGAGAGGAACGTCAAGGTCCATCAAATTCAGCCCTTTGGAAATTTACTGGGCTTATGCTGTTTTTTACATTGGTTTGTTTATTTGTTAATTTATTTGATTTATACCCTGCCTTTCCACCAAGAAAATAGCACTCAAGGCAATTAACTATCCTAAAAACATTTTAAAACTATTATAAAACATTTAAAAACAATGACACAATAGTCATTTTATACACACGTATAAAAACACACCAAAAACTAATAAAGAGCCCTCAACCGAACAGACCATATTACAAGCCGCAGGCCCAGCTTGAACAGAAAGAAGGACAGCCAATAGAAGAAGGACAGCAAAGAGAGCGCCAACCTAGCCTCTCTTGGTAGGGAATTCCATAGCCTGGGAGCAGCCACCAAGAAGACCCTGAGAAGATTTTTATTCTGTTGTTTTAAACTTTTTTAGGACCTTACATTATGTTTCATTATGTTTTTATATGGTATGGTTGGGCGGTATAGAAATCACACACACACACAAATAAAATAGCGAGCTAACTAGCTAGCACTCCATCCTTACTGTTCGGCTTTCATTGTTCTTCCTCTTTGACCAATGGACACCTACACAACCAGATGCCATGCCATGCCACCTTCTCTTCTGGATCAGTCTATTTCTAGTCTGTGACAATTTTGCATGTATTTTTTGCATAGGTCTGTTCCATCCCATTGTCTACCATTTGTAATGCTTATTCTCATTTAAATTGTATGCCCTTTCCCCATAAAATACATTTTTTTCTACACAATTTCCCTGAGATACATATTTTTATCTGCATTTCCCCCATAAAATACGGATGGTTGTATGCATTTCCTCCTAATATACACATTTTGGATGCCATTTTTGAGCTGAGATCTGGGCCACAACTTTCAGAGAAGTACGAAATCCAAAATCAAACTGTGCTGCAATCAGCATATTAGACCAGGAAGTGCAAATGAGTCAATTCGCTTAAGAGTGTGAATGGGATGAAATTCTCTCCTGCCGTTAGTGCTACCTTCTTCATATCACCACCCTTGCACCCCATCAGCCCCCAGGCTTGTGCTTTGGCAGGACTTCCGAGCCATAGGTCGAATGCCTTGATTGTGCCATTGAACGAGGCTGAGAAGTTCCACTGCCCAATAGACCGAAGGGCTTCTCATGGCTTAGTAGTATCTTCGGAGAGCATCTAGGCTGATAAACGTCTACGGAGCTGGAGGCAGACAGAAAAGAGTGTTGATCCACCCTTGCTCTGACCTTGCACGCGAGCAGGAAGGGGGGGCAGGTTCCCAGTAAGGAAAGCCGCAACAGATGCAGCTAAGTGTGAAGTCAGCGATTCTTAACCTTGTCCCGATTGCCGAGAGTTGAACTGCTCAGCTGGCCCAGGCGCTGTCCGGGCCTTCCTCTGCCATTTGCACCCTCCACGACCCTCCAAAATACAAACACAGCACGTTCCAGCAAGTCTGCCAGAGCATTCCTGATGGAAGGGAATGTCCTTGCCAGGCTATATTTAAAGGCATGTATGCTGCCCTTTATTCTTCCGCATGTTTGGGCTGGAAGAGGCCTAAGCTCTGTAGCCAGCTCAGAGAAGGCAGGAGGAGGAGCTGACCACCCAGAGAGTGACCTGGGAAAGGCTCCTTCCATTCGCACCCTGCTCTTTTTCTACCATGCTGTTGCTACTGTGGGGAGCGTAGAGAAATGCCTGCCCTGCGTGACCATCATGTCCAGTGCATAGATCCAGACACAGAGATGTCTGCTCTACCACACCCAGTGGTGCTAGTGCAGGGGTGTAGAACTTCAGGCCCAGGGGGCAAATTTGGCCTGCCTGGGATCCAGATCTGGGGTTCCCAAATAGCCGTGCTGCTTTCTCCTGCTCAGGCCTCCTTTCTCCCAAACTTTGATGGTTTCTCAGCTTTTGTGCATCCCCCCTCCCCCACCATTCTAAAAGGTTGAAATGCTATGTAGTAAGAGTGTAAAGCTCAAACATGCTGGTAGTTTAGCTCCGCCCCTTTTGTAGGGTGACCATGTGACCGGACTTGCCTGGATTTGTCTGGATTTTTTATGACAAATCCGGGAGGGGGAGGGGAAATTTGGATTTTTCCAAAGAGCAGCTCTAATGGGAATTAACAAAAATGCTTATAACTCCATCATTTTTTAAGATAAAGACATGAAACTTGGCATGATGGTAGCTCTTAGGAAGGGCTTTAGTCATACTAAATTTGAAACAGATCTGTTCATCCATTGATTTTTTAGGATTTTTTTCTAAAAATTGAGGTTTTAAAATTATTATTTTTAAAATTGTCATTTTTAAAGATAAAGAGATGAAACTTTGCAACATGATAGCTTTTAGGTAGAGCTTTAGCCATTCCAAATTTGAAACAGATCTGTTCATCCATTAATTTTTTTAGGATTTTTTTTTAAATTGAGGTTTTTAAATTATTATTTTTAAACTGTCATTTTTAAAGATAAAGAGCTGAAAGTTGGCACCATGATTGCTCTTAACAAGGACTTTAGCTATGCCAAGTTTGAAACATCTGTCTATCCATTGAGTTTCAGGGTTTTTAAAAAAAGTTTGAAGTTTTAAAATTATTTTTTTAAAATGACATTTTTAAAAGATAAAGGGCTGAAAGTTGGCACCATGATAGCTCTAAAGGAGAGATTTAGCCATGCCAAGTTTGAATCAGATCTGTTCATCCGTATTTTTTTTTAGGATTTTTTTAAAAGTTCAAAGTTTTAAAATTATTGTGTTTCAAAACTGCTGGAGCCATATCCTTCAAACTCAGGTTGTCAAACCTCATCTTTGGGGTTTTGCATATTGAGCAGTTTCAGCCCTTGGCGTTAAGGGGATCTCCAGTCTTTAGGTAAACTGCCACAACACCCACCCTAATGTTAGAGTAGAGAAACTTGTGATAATTATACACAAGCTTTTTTAAAAAATTGAAATTAAAAAAAGCCATCCATCCAGCCGGCCAGTAGCAAACACTGTTAACAACAGCAGCAGCTTGCAATAAGTGAAGACTCAGTCAGAAAAGATATATGAGGGAAGGGGAGACTGTATCACACAAAGCATAGCAAAAGCTTCAAAGTACAGCAAAACCTACAAAAGTAGGAGTGAGTGAAGTTAATTTCAGATACATTGAATGTCTCACTTGTTCTTTATTTCAGTGATTTTAACATTAAGATGCTATGTAGAACAGATTTGTCTTAAATGTGTGCTGTAAAATTAGACATGTGACCAAGGCTATGTTCGGGTGGGCACGCCCCCTTGGTGCTGGACACGCCCCCTTGGGGGCCGACCATGTTGTCCTCCTTTTTGGTTTCCAAAATATGGTCACCCTACCTTTTGCCTTCGACACCCCCCACCTGCCCACTGGGTGGGCAATCAGCACCACTGGAATATGGCCCCCAAGAGCTTCTACAAAATGTAATTCAGCCTTCAGGGTGAAAGAGGAACTGCTCCTGTGCTAGTTTCCTGGCAAACCACCCTAGAACGCTCTGATAGTTTCCTAAATTATGCTCAACAGGCTGCCACATTCTCTGCTCCTGTGATCATAGAATCATCGTATAGTAGAGTTGGAAGGGGCCTATAAAACCATTGAGTCCAACCCTATGCTGAATATAGGAATCCACCTTAAAGCATCCCTGACAGATGGCTGTCCAGCTGCCTCTTGAAGGACTCCAGTGTGGGAGAGCCCACAACCTCCTTAGGTAACTGGTTCCATTGTCATACTGCTCTAACAGTCAGGAAGTTTTTTCTGATGTCCAGCTGGAATCTGGCTTCCTGTAATGGGCTTTGAGCCCATTACTCCATGTCCTGCACTCTGGGATGATCGAGAAGAGATCCTGGCCCTCCTCTGTGTGACAACCTTTCAAGTATTTGAAGAGTGCTACCATGTGTCCCCTCAGTCGTCTCTTCTCAGGGCTAAACAGGCCCAGTTCTTTCCATCTGTCTTCATAGGGCGTTGTTTCCAGACCCCTGTTCATCCCTGTTGCTGATTTTTCTAGGATTGTCAGTCTACAATCTGGACATATTTTCTGAAGCACTTGCAAGTTTCTCCTGCTGGTTCCTCCCTTATCGTTTCACCTGCCTGCCTCCAGTGGTCAGATCAATGGCTGAATTCCAGAGAAGGGAAAGTTTCTCTATGCAACAGAAAGACAGAAGTTGTTCCTGACTGTTAGAGCAGTACGACAATGGAACCAGTTACCCAGGGAGGTTTTGGGCTCTCCCACACTAGAGGCATTCAAGAAGCAGCTGGACAAGCATCTGTCAGGAATGCTTTAGGGTGGATTCCTGCATTGAGCAGGGGGTTGGACTCGATGGCCTTGTAGGCCCCTTCCAACTCTGCTATTCTATGATTCTATGATCATTTGGGAAGCAGAAATTCAGAGCTACAGTACTGTACATCAGGGGTGGGAAATCTTCAGCCTGCAGGCTGGAACTGTCCCATTATTTAAGTTCATCCAGCCTGTCAAAGCTGGGCAGCCTCTCACCTGAGGAGGGAGACTCTGGAAAGTGCAGATCCACAGTCTCCTGCCTGTAGAGAGCTTTGGTAGGTGTAGCTCGGTGGCTCCAATGTCAGTGGGGCAGTGAATCCGCTCTGGGTTTCAGTCAGAACCAGTCATAGCTTCACACTTTGGATAGCTTCTTTAGAGTTCTGACTAGTTTTGACTGCATACACCCACACTACTGACATCGGAGCCACCAGGCTCCACTGGATTGGGCTGGTTAACAGCTGACCTGTTATAAGCTTTCACCTTTTAAAAGCTCTTAATCAGGCCTGCTGACAGCCAGCACGATCTGTGCTTTCAAAGGCATCCTTCTTTTTTTTACTTGTACGTAGCCCCCGATTTATTTTTCAGTGGATCATTGACTCATGATAGAAAAAACATTTCATCACTCCCTATTCAGCATTTAGGCTTGGTTGTCACTGTGGTGATAAATTTGTGTCTAGGCTGAACCACTTCAGACTGTATTCATATGATTGTTGCTCCTCCGTACAACAATAAATTCATAAATAAATCATCCTACAATTAGAAAACTATCATGTCAAGAAGAAAGCTAGGTTGGAAGCCTTTCCCCAGACGTGCTAGTCTTCTGTGTGCAGGGATTCCTTTCGTTCCTTCCTCCACTCACAGATGGAATTGGATAAAAAAAATTAACCAAAATGCCCTTCTACTTGCGCTAATTTGTGTTAGCTCTAATTTGGATTAGCGCTAATTCACATTAGTGCAAATGTGAATTAGCACAACACCCACCCAGCCCAATGAAAAACTGGTCTGCAAGTCTGTGGAATTCACAAAACTTGGGAAAAGCCAGACTATTGCAAAATCTACAGCTCAGATTCGTAGAAATCCAAACTCACCTGAATCCCTTGCAGATTTCTCTGACATGTCTGCTCCCATCTAAGCTTCCCCCACCCCACAGTCTTCAGGGTGCATCAAGGACACAGGTTTACTACCTCAAAGACAACTAGATTCCAATGTGTGAGGGTACATGGTTCATGCTGATGCAACTCATGGATGAGTATTCTTTCTTTTCTTTTCTTTTTTCGTCTTTATGCATGAAGAAGGGCCTGAGGAGGAGATTCAAAAGCTGCTAGATCCAAAAGCTGCTCCGTTTCACCACCAGAAGCCACTGCAGCAAAATGCACCAGCTTCCTTACTTTACATCTCCCAGTAAATATGCACATATTTTAAAGAAATGTTTATTTATATTGCATTTCCAACATTCCAGTCTTTGGCTGTAAATAATCCTACTCCATTATTATCAAAGGGAGACTTACCACTACCTTCAGTAGGAAAAGAATTGTACTCTTTACATCTTATGTCCTCATAACAAACCTATCAGGTAGGATGCTATTTAGCATAAAGTATATGGTCAGCCAACTTCATTTTGAATCTCTCCAAATATGAGACATGAGTGTGGGTGAGAGAGTGGACGAAACAGCTGGGTGTGTGTATAGATATGTGGGGCATGATCGCAGATGCTCCACGGTGACAAATGGACACAATGGCTTAAGCCGTAGACTTGCTATGGGCCCCCTGCCCTGAGACGAACATGAGGTGTTGGTGTCCCTTACATTTTGGCAGGCCTCGCCTTGCTTGCCGCAGGCCTCAAAGCCGCGCATTCTCATGTCAGGGTCCAAGTATCTGTTTGACATTGGGAGCTGCAGTCTCATCCTTGAAACTGGCACATGACAGACATGCCATGAATGGCTGCTCGCCCAGGAGGCAAATGGTGTGGCAATGTGCAGTGATAATAACCCAGTAGAAATGGAAAAGCAGTCCATGCCCTCGTCTTCACAGCGTCACTAACGCTGCACCCGGTAGCACGGAAGGAGCTTAGTTGTGGGCTTTCCTGCCGCTGCGCCCGCCCACGCGAGCACTCACACAGCCAGTCCGGGGGCACCTGAGAGCATCTGCACCCCCTCTTTTCGAAGGGTAGATTTGTTGTTTTTTAAAAAAGTGGGACTGACTTGGGTTCTTTTTAAAGCTGTAAATGCAAAGGATCACGTTTACAGCTAACTGGGGGAGGAATGGGGTGCTCCCTCCCTGCTGGGATTTCCAACTCTCCCCACCCCTTATTTATTTATTTATTTATTTATTTTTCCTTAACAAGGCTCCGCAGAGGCTTGCTCCAAGCTAAAGAAGCCGGGGTAAGTCCCCAACATTTTTAGCGCAGAGCTTCAGGGCTTTGCCCCTGGATTGTTTCAGAGTTGTGGCTGCGTCATGTAGATCACCTGCCACCACTCTGAAGCAATCCAGGGGCAAAGTGCCGGTGTAGACGAGCCCCTGGCTGGAATCTTGCTGCAGCAAAAAGCTGTCCAGCCTGACCTCCTACGTCCCAGAATGGAGCTGTGTGACCCTTGCTTATTGTGCAGCATTCCAAATACTGGGGCAGGATCTAAACTACTGCTTTAAGACGGTTTACAATAGTTTTGACAACTCTTGAGGCCCAGGACGCACGCCATATAGTTTTCAAAACATTGTCAAAGTGCTTTATCCTGCTTGGTGTAGATCTGGCCCAGCTTTCCTCTCCTGTCCAAAGACTCATCTGTGGGCCATCTTTCTTTTCTTTTTCTTTGTCTTCCTTCTTTTGTGTCCAGTTAGGCCTAGGGTTTCTTTGGAGATGACGCTGTCCCACACTATCCTGCTATAGCAATGCAAGGGCAACAGGGAAGAGGAAAGGGGTGCAAAGGGGTGCAATAGCACGAGTGGGCAACTTTGGGAGGTCTAGGGGCCATTTTGCCCGCCTCCATGAGGTACCGGGGGTGGGGGGGAAATGGGGAAACAGTCAGTAGTCTGCTGCTGAAATTCAGCAGTAAACCATTCTGCACCACTAAAAGGGTTAAATTTAGCTTGTCCTTAAGCTACATTTGACCCTTTTAGTGCTACAGAGCATGAAAAGTACCAATTGCTTTTGGTAGTGTTCCCCTCCCCCCCCCCACACACACAGAGAGAATTTGGTGATGCTACAGAGGTTGCAATGCAGCTTGCAGACCACATTGCCCATTCCTGTCTTATAGGAAACATCTACTCTGTGAGCTTTATCTCACCAAAGTTATACTGTGTGAAATCAATGCAAATTGCGTGCAAAGGGCTCCGAAGTTTTCCATCTTATCATCTGCTTTGACTGTGAAGTACTCCCATGCATCCTGCTTTAATTGTGCTTCAAAGGCAAAAGACCCAACCTATTTTGGTACTACTTTTGGAGCGAATCATTTGTTGTTTTCCGAGCGGCCACTGGGGGCGCAGAAGCAGGATTTGACACGTTTCAAGAAAAATTAAACAAATGCTTACATCTGCGTAAGTTTTAAAGATAAAGACATCAAAATTGGCACAGTAATAGATATTAAGGAGAGCTTTAAGCATACCAAATTTGAATCGGATTGGGTCATCTGTTATTTTTTATATTTCGCCCCTTAAACCCATTTCCTGGTATGCAAAGGATCTTAGGAGTGCTGCCACCCAAGGTGTGATTAGCTAGCAGCAACAACAACGACAGCTTAGCGCTATAGGGGATAATTTGAGGGAAACAGGTATGTGGGATGAAGCTTTGTTTCTGCACATGAGGAGCATTTCCCCTCTTTGCTTCTGCTCACCCTCACATATCCACTGGCTACCGCATCTCCCTTCAGTTATAGCCTCAGATCTGCCTTACAAGTTATCAAAGGAGGCAAATTTATGTCCTTCGTTGTGTAATAGGCCTTGTTGTAAGAAGCAATGTTGTTACCTACAACTCAGCTTGCATGAAGCAGGAACATAATACGCTGTTCCTGTTATATGAATCATGGATTTCTGTATTGTGTGCATAAGTCGCTTCAGGACTGCTTTTTTGCTGTGAGAAGTAATGCACACATTATTGTTGTTGTTGTTATTATTATTATTATTATTATTATTATTATTATTATTATTCTGCACCCAAAGCATAATGTGAGTACTCAGTTCTAATACTGTCTGGCACTCACAAGAGACGAATGAGGTAGTTGAGCCATCTGGTGGTGAAACTGCAAATATACAGGTACAGAAGGCTTGACGACATGGGGGAAGATTACCAGCAATACCTTTTGAAGCACGTATACAACACAAGTAATGTACATGAGTTCACGCTAACAATGTAAAAGCCATATTTTGTTTCTTCGTTTATTAGATTTCTAGGCCGCCTTTTAGGGGAAACCATCCCAAAAGGAGGACCAGTCCTGTTTACTTCTTACAATTAATGCATTGCAAAATAAAAATTATAAATATAAAGAGCCTAAAAGTAAAGTGTAAGAGCGTAATACTATAGTAGAGGAATGGGCACACCGGAATCACAGCACGGTGGTCCGTTGCTCCTGGTATCAAATGAATGTAACGGTTTCACTGGAGCATCCACAGACTACAGTACATTGGCAGTGGCCATTCTCAGACATATGTCAGAGTAAAGTGTTTCACGCTCAATTCAGACCATTGGGATAACCCACCTCATAGGCTTTAGAGTAATGACTTCATCACGATGACCTTACTCCTGGCGCGGTTCACACCAGCACAGCAGCTTTTTTGGAGTTAAAACTCCATACTAAAAAACAAAACCCAAGGGAAGCATTGGGGAGCAAGACCTGGTTTTGGCTCCCATCCTACCAACCTCTCACAATGTGAAAAGGCTACACTCTGTGCCGGTGCCAGACTATTTTGTGCCCAAGGTAAGGCGAACTACTTGCACCCCCCCACACACAAATTGCCAACTTCGATTCAGCTGTTCAAGAAGAGTTTCTGAATTATTATATTTTCCTTTTATTGTTTTTTCTTAAAACAGCTAATTTGTCTAAAACTGTGACCCTTAAAGAGCAGCACTGCGCCCCTCTGAGGTCTGCGCCCTAGGCGGCTGCCTAGTTAGCCTAATGGTAGCACCAGCCCTGTGCGCACTGGGATTTGCCATGATAATCCAGCTGCGAAACTCCTCTTTTAAGGGTCAGTTGCAACATAATTTTATCTACTTCTTTTGTCCTCCAGCTCACGGAAAACGCTATACATCAAAGAGCAAAGCCATGCATTTTTCAAGAGCTACACCTGAAGAGCCCCTGCTAAATTTTTAAACACCATAAGCCACATTCTCCACCACACACAGGAGCATTAGTACATCTAAATGTTTCGCAGAGTCTTGATCCTTCGGGTCAATGGAGACATTGGTTTTCTATGCTGATGCCAAAACCATTCTGAGATTATTGTGGGTACATGGATGTGGGAAGGATAAGCATATTCTGCTGATTGGTCGCACGGAGGAAGTACATCTATATTTAGGCATACCTGTGGAGCAGGGTGATCTCACAGCTATGGTTCCCTCATTCTAAATTCTCCTGTTTGTGTTGGCCATCAATGCATGGGTGCTCCTACTCTTCCTGTTAATTATAATCTATTCCATTCTGTGATGGTTTAGTGGTAAAATAGCTATTCACAGTAGTTTGTGTAACATTATATTGTTCATAAGGCTTGGGAAGGACTTCAGTCTACCTTCGCTTCTGTGTGTGTGTGTGTGTGTGTGTGTGTGTGTGTGTGTGTGTGTGTGTGTCTCTCTCTCTCTCTCTTTGAAGAAAAGCATAGTAAAAACAAGTCAGGCTCATAGTCCTGTTGTCATGTGACATGTGAACCAGACTTCAGTGTTTGGCATTTTACTTCCTCCACAACCC